>NC_091821.1:255343240-255643240 GCF_038994185.2 Dermacentor albipictus
GGTGCTTATTAATTCTGAAACATTATTTCTTAAACTGCGCCAGTTTTCTTCAGCTGAGCGATGACGGAACTGCAGCAAGAAATTGCTAATAAAATAACAGAGAGCTTTGTTAATGGTGGGCAAGTTAGCTTCGTTATAATCTCTGATCGTCTTGAAACGTCTGCGTTGCGCTGGACGTGATAAAGTTATCGTGAAATGCGAGACATCATGGCCGCTCAGACCAGGAAGGTGCGTAACTGGTGAAATGTTATCAACTGATGATGTCAGAACCAAGTCAGGCAACGAGGAAGTATGCTCTGTCACTCGTCTGTGTCGGGTGACAATTTGTGCAAAACCGTAGTCACAGCAAACTGCGATAAATTTGTTTGATTCCGGTGGTGATGGATTAGGCAAAGGGCGAGTGTGCGTCCATGTGATGTTAGGAAAATTGAAATCTCCCACTAAATGTATCTGCGTACCTGGATACCGAAGTACAGTCTGATTTAGGCAGTCATGCAGGTTGTCACAAAAGGATTTGCCACTTGTGGGTGGCCTATAGAAGACACCAATGATCATCCTTCTAAAACTTAATGTCAGGCAACACCAAGTAATTTCTAATCCACATACAATAGGCGCACTGACACACTCAATGCGCTTCTTCACAGCAAGTAGAACACCACAGCCGGTTCTATTGCTGCGATCATTGCGAAAAACTGAATAATTGGTAAAACAATGAAACAACTCAGAATTTGTTATTTTGTTGATCAGCCATGTTTTCATCTGTGCGATAATGTCAGCAGTACAGTCAATAATAATAACAGATAACTCATCTGGTTTAAGAAAATAAATACGTGTATTAGTAAAGAAAACAGGGTACTCACATGACGTAGAGAGACCTGCCATGTCGTTTTGACTAGCATTTTCTTGTACCTCAGATTAAATGGCAACTTCTTGCTTTTGCCATATTTAATTAGAATTTTTCTTATGTTTCGTGTCACTGTACATTAGTCTTCAGTCATAGATATGCTTGTTTCCTTCAATAGAACCTTGTTTGAGAGTACCAGTGCTTTAGTTTTGTACTCTCCAAACTTAATAATTAGTGGACACGTTTTTGCCGTCTGAAACTGACCTATACTGTGTGCGCGGGCAATACTGTCTGAAGAAATTTAAGCTGCAGTTTCTCATTTATTACCTCGAGCACTTTTTCTTCTGACTGCGACGACGTTTCACCGGCGACATCTGATAGCCCATAAGAAATCAAATTATCTCGCCGGGACCGGACTTCCGCATCGTCGAGCCGGGCCGTTAGTGCACGTGTGTCTTCTTCTACACGGTGTATAGTTTCATGTAGTTCCTTTGTCTCCCATTGCCCTTGATCCAGTGCAGCTGTTTGATGCTCAACTTTTTGCAATCTTGCTTTTATATCGTATATCGTCTGCGCAGCTGCCTGTTGTTGTTCTTTTAATTCACATACTGTTGCAGATATATATTGTTGCATTGATTACATTATAATGGACCGTTGATTAAGATCATGATCCTGTTTTAAAGAGTTCTTCAAGGGCATCAGAAGCTGCTTGTTATGACCAGGCTTACTCTCAACGTCTCCGCAAAGGAGCAAAAGCAAAGAAACATATTGGTCAACCAGAATGTCAGGGCGCGGAAGCACGACTAAAAACGATCATTGGATTTGAAGCAATGATATGGTGACTTAGAAAAAATACTTAACCTGCGTAGCAAAGAAGAAGATGCGTAATATTTTCATGCTTGTTCCAATCGTGTCTCTGTGCCCACTGATGAGGGATTGTTCGGTCCCGGGTTTTACTTGTTCTGTGCCTGGTGCCGTCGATGACGTGGCGGCTGCTCAGTGATGAAAGTCTGTCAGGTGATACAGAGTCCAGGCGATGTGCTTGCTTCCGTCAACGCCGACAGGATGACACATGTCGGCAGAAAAAATACTGAGGCAGTAACCACATTCATCAGGTGCAGCAGTGCAATTCTGCAGGCCAACCACGACTGCACCAAAGAGCTGCGTAGCAAAGAAGATGCGTAAGCTTTTCATGCCTGTTTCAATCGTGCTTCCGCGAAGGTACAAAAATGCAGAAGTTGTTAGGAATGCTACAAAGGGAGCTTAAAAAGAATAACGTTGGAACTTGTAAAAGGAAACTTAGAGACGAGTTAGAAATTCCCACGAAGCAATAGCAGGAAACAAAGATGCAAAGAAGAAATTAGATGTGACCCAGGCAACTCAACGCCACAATGTTCCCGAAATAAAAAAGAAAGCAAGAAGGCGACTCAGACTCGCCACAAGGCACACGAAGAAGCGCATTGGGATTTCAGAAAGCAAAAACTTCCTGGATTCCTTAATACCGGAAGATGCAAACGGAAGAAATATGTCGCACGGCGAATCGACAAAAAACTACATACCGCGTATTTCTGTGGCGGCTGTTTCAGATTATTAAAAATATGGGGGCTTCGAGACAAAATGATCCTTTTTTACCGATCTGCATGGGTTTCTGTTGTGTTCGCAGAGCTGACGAAAGCGCATGACACATTACTAAGATAGGCTGTCTGGCAAAGCCTTAGAGCAAACAGCGACAATGAAAGGGTGTCGGGATCATCAAAAAAGTGTAAGCAGAATTGAATGCTGGTGTTTTACGGGCCAAAATCACGATTTAAATATAAGGCGCGCCATAATGGCGCACTGCGAATTATTTTGACTCCTATTATATATATATATATATATATATATATATATATATATATATATAGATAGATAGATATATAGATATATATATATATATATATATATGTATTTTTTTAAGAAGTTAGCGATCCATTAGAGAACTTGGCCATGCACTCCGAGAGTTGAGGGTCCCAGCAGAACATGAAGGTGACTGACCTAGTCAAAGGCCTTCTTAATATCAATAAACGGAGCAACAACAATGTTTCCACAGCTAATCTCGTGGTCAACAAACGTTACCAAGTCAAAGATGCAGTGCATTGTACATCTACGTTTTCTGAAGCCGGCCATTTGATCTGGTAGACAACTGCTGGATTCTATCCACCATTGCCGTCTAATATCTATCATTTTTTCCATCACCTTTGAAACACAGCTCGTAAACTAACAGGACACAATGAGTCAAGAGACAGTGGCGTTTTGCCACGTTTTAGCAATGGGACTACGTCAGCGATCCTCCAACTCACAGGGACATGTGCTTCTTCCCACATATTGTTGAAGACCTGCAGGAGAGTGGACGTGCCTGTTGGGTCAAGGTTTTTCATGGTACTATAAGAAATGTTGTCAGGACAAGTCGCTGTTCTTTGGCGTGTCTTCGGGAGAGCGTGTTGCACTTCTTTTAGAGAGAACAGAATATCCAACTTGGTATGACGTAAACTGCAAGCATTTTCAATCTGTTTCTGCACCGAAAAGATAGATTGATCTTGAATTGATACAGGATTTGCGAAATTTACTAGTGTTGCGAAGAACGTGTTTGCAATTTCGCGTACAGACAAGCCAAGAGCTGTATCAAGGTTTTTGAACAGACTACACTGTGATACCGGATTGCCAAGGGCGTTTATTAATCGCCAGATTTTCGGCAAGGGAGTGAAAGAGGTATGTGACATACAGAACTCACGCCAGCATTGCTGTCCCGGTTAGATTTTCTGTGTGCAGCTTGACTTTCTTGATAATCTTCAAGCCGTCCGGAACGACGAAACCGACGCTTTGCTCTCCATCTAATGGCTCGGAGTCGTTCATAGTCTGCGTCGACACTGTATTGTGCTTCCGAAACAGTTGTGTATCGCGTAGCCCTGGAGTAATTGCTTAGTACCGATGACATGGACGTGTCCAGGTCATTTACTTGGTTCAGTGCCGCAGAATAATATTCTCGAAATAGTTGCCAATTAGTAAGTTTAGTTACTCTGGGAGATCTAGCCGGATGCATAAGGGTATGCGCTATGAGAATTGGGTAGTGGTTATTACCCCGTGTCTCATAATCTGTGCACCATGTAATACCGCGCGTAAGTTCAGGGGAGGCTATAGTGAGCTCAAGACAAGGATTCACAAGTGATTGCCATGCTCAAATCGCTCACGAATGTCATGCGTCTACTACTGACGAACATGGACACTCCGGCTGCCCGTGGCGCACTGCAAGTATTGGACGCGCTGACTCCAGTACTTGAAAGCATCGCATAACACCATGGCCCGCCCCTCGCTGCCCTTCCACAAGGAAGTCAAGAAAGCATCTTTACTGCAGTGGAATGCCAGTGGTCTCAAGTCAAGAATTTCAGATTTTAGACATTTTGTTTTCGAAAACAGTTTTCCCATCCTCGTAATTTGCGAACGGAACTCGCAGAATGTTATACGCATTTCTGGCTATGAGGCATTCATGTCCTCTACCTGTGGTGATGTGAGCAAGGTGATTGTATATATTAGATGTGATCTGACTTACGTGTTGCACCCAGTCCCGCCTCACGACGACAACCAGTACGTTTGTTTAATCGTGAAAACGAATAAGCATACGTTTACACTCATCGCTGTGTACATTGCTCCTTCAAGTGGCTTCGACTCGAAACGACTGCACGACGTGCTATCAGCGACACCCGGCCCTACGATTCTCACAGGAGATTTTAATGCTCACCATCCGATTTGGGGGAGCTTGAAGATGGACTCCAGGGGAAGGCGACTGGCATCCTTTGCCACACAACACGACATTTACTGCCTCAACGATGGTACTCAGACATATTTACGCGGGCCTACGTACAGCAGCTGCCTAGACTTGACCCTGGTTTCTCGGCGTCTTGAAAGAAACGTGCAATGGTTTACAAGCATCGAATCACATGGAAGCGACCATATTCCGACGTACCTGAAGATCAAGGGACTATCGAAATGCTCCTCCATGACCCTCCGGCGAACTGACTGGTCGGCGTCTCGGTCGCACATGGAGGGAGTATGTCAGCAAGGGAACCATTCGAGTCTGGAACACGAAATTCAAAAAGCCTTGCAAGAGGCTACGCGTAGTTTCCAGCCTTTCCCGAAATATGAAGAATGTGAAGGGGAACTGCAGCGACAACAAGCAATTCGCCGGCGGGCTGAAAGAAGATACAGGAGAACTAAATCCATCCATGATCTCCGAGACGCAAGGCGGATGCAAAAGAAGATTCAACGTCGCATCGATGCACTACAATCTCAAAGATGGAAACGTTTCTGTGAGTCGTTGGATCCACGTCAGCGATTATCTCAGATATGGAGAATCGTGCGTGGGCTTCGCGTATCACCACAACAGCGTGTTTCTTTCAAATACCTCGCTTTGCACCAAGGTCGCAGCGAAATAGACATTGCTGAAGAATTGTGTTCAAGACTTACCAGCTCGCAGCTCCAACGCGCACTTACACCATGTTCCATTCCTGTGTCACGGGATTCCTGCATGGATGTAATGTTTTTGGTGGAGGAGCTTGAAGCGGCACTAGCGACTTGCAAGCGCTCTTCATCACCTAGTCCGGACGGGGTTACCTATGCGGCGCTCGCCAATCTTGGGCAGAAAGCACGACTCATGCTGCTAAACCATTACAACGAGTCTTGGCGCAACGGTTTGGTTCCACGTGAATGGAAATGCAGCCGCTTGGTTCCACTTCTCAAACCTGGTAAATCACCGTTAAACTTGTCATCGTACCGCCCCATCGCTCTGGCCAGCTGCATAGGGAAAATAATGGAAAGAATGATTTTGACGCGCCTGGAATGGTACCTGGATAATTACAACGTGTACCCAGATGCTATGTCTGGCTTCCGGCGTGGGCGCTCATCCATAGATAATGTCATCGATTTGGTTACATTTGTTCAGCATCAAAAACGTCGGAAACGATTCACTGCTGCATTATTCCTAGACATAAAAGGCGCCTATGATAATATAGCACATTATGCCATTATAGATGCTCTGATTAAAGCCGGAATAGGTGGCCACACTTTTCAGTGGCTGTGCAGTTATTTGACCGACAGGCATTTCTTCGTCATGATCGAGGATGGCGCCACGACTCAACGCCAAACGTGCCGTGGAGTACCGCAAGGCCGAAGTGTTGAGCCCGACGCTATTCAACCTAGTGCTCGTTGGCCTAGTCCGATGCTTGCCCAACACAGTTCAGGTATCAATATATGCCGACGATATCTGCATTTGGGCATCTGCTGTAACACGACTGCAGGTACGAGCACGGCTACAAAAGGCAGCTACGCTAACATCACTGTACTTGCGAAAACAGAACTTAGAGCTGTCTTCAGGGAAATACTGCCTTGTTACATTCACTCGGAAGGAAATGAAGCGTTACACTGTAAAGGTCAGTGGGCAAGCTGTAGCAAATGCACGGAAACACCGCTTTCTAGGGGTAATTATTGACCGCGACCTATCATGGAGCCCGCATGTTTCATACCTGAAGAAGAGATTATTGACAATAATACATCTCCTCAAATTTCTCGGCGGAAAGTCATGGGGCACTTCAGTGCGGTCAATGCTGCAGCTTTATAACGCCTTGTTCCTCGGCTTCGCAAGATACAGCCTCCCTGTGCTTGGGAACACCTGCAAAACAAACCTGCGTGTACTCCAGGGACTACAAGCTCAAGCCCTAAGGAGGTGTCTCGGTCTTCCGAGGTGTGCGTCTACAGCGGCAACGATTGTCACAGCTCGAGATCATCCAATATCAACGTACTTGGCAACCGACGCTCTCAGGGCGCATATTCGGCACGTTGCCCGAATACTTTCTCACCAACTTGCCGCTCTACCCGCAGAAAGGCCAAACACAACTTTCAGTCATATAATTGATGCCAATCGTACCTCATTGCCATCGAACTACATGCCTGCAGCAACTTCACCTTTATGGTGCCTGCACAGACCTGACATACGCCTCACCATCCCAGGAATCATGAAGAAAGCCAACATGCCGTCGTTTGCCCTTAAGCACGCCACATTAGAACATTTACATGAGGTGCACAGTGGCCGCGTACACGTGTACATCGATGGTTCAGTCACATCTGCAAGCGCAGCTGCCGCTGTGGTGATACCAAGAAGATCAGTCAAAATACAGCTAAAGACGTCACATGTATCATCAACGACAGCTGCTGAACTGGTAGCTCAGCGTGCGGCTCTTCATTTCATTAAGGAGGAACCATCCCATGCATGGCCAGTTTTCTGTGATTCCAAGGCAGCCCTACAGAGTGTACTCTCATCACTGCACCATGGATCACATGAGCAGCTCGTCGCAGAGATTAGAGAAGTCCACCATCGACTAGTTCACGAAGGACACGATATAATATATCAGTGGTTGCCTAGTCACTGTGGCATACATAGCAATGATCGAGCAGACGCAGCTGCCCGATCTGCCCATGACGGCGTCAACTGTGTTGCCATTCCTCTTTCGAGAGCCGACGCAGCGAAAAAAGCTTGCCGTACTTGCACATGACCTGACGTTAGCTCAGTGGAATTCATCCGATTTCACAAGTGCATGCCTCCATACCCTGGACCCTAATTTACAGCTCCATATTCCTCCCGAGCTTCCACAATGTGACTGCACCCTTCTTGTCCGTCTATGGCTTGGAGTAGCATTTTCAAATGCCTACTCTTTCCTTATCGGAATGGCCAACAGTCCACTGTGTGACTTCTGCGGGTGCAACGAAACGATCGAGCATCTGCTTTGTCAGTGCTCTCGTTTTAACCCACAAAGAGCAGTCCACTCAGCCACCTTAGACAAACTGGACAAGCGCCCAATGACCGAAAACAAGATCCTTGGAACCTGGCCTGCGCGAACATCAGCGCGATCCGCTATGAACGGGCTGCTGCGATACTTGAAAGACACGGGACTTTCTGACAAATTGTGACTATACACTGTGTGACGTAGGACTGTAAGGTGACACCGCGTAAGACTAGGAACGCCTTTGCGGGCTGCGTGACAGTGCCCACAAAAATAGTTAGTGTGTACGTGCGTGTGTGCGCTTCTTTCTTTCTTTCTCACCTATTGCATCCCCTTGCCCCTCCCCCAATACAGGGTAGCCAACCGGAGATAATCTCTGATTAACCTCCCTGTCTTTCCTTTGCCTTTCTCTCTCTCTCTCTCTCTCTCAAGACAAGTAACGTAATTGTAGCCTCTTAAAAATGTAATCAATCCATCATTAAGCACAACAAGTCCGCATGAGTCTATAGCCTTTTCTAAAGACTTGACTCTAGGATCAGTGTGGATCAATGTAAATATAATTATATATATATATATATATATATATATATATATATATATATATATATATATATATATATATATATATATATATATATATATATATATATGTGTGTGTGTGTATATATATATATATATAAGCGAGAAGAAAGAGGGTTAACCGAGGGGTTCACCGAGTTCGCCCACCTGAGCGAACTAGTGCTGACAGGGAGCAGACATGGTTAAGGAAGGAAAGGTTAAGGTTAAGGAACAAAAGTTAAGGAAAGCGCGTATCAAGGTAATTATAGCGGCATCAATATTAAGCCCATTAAATTTATGTAATAGCAGAGAATGGCT
Source organism: Dermacentor albipictus (assembly GCF_038994185.2). Classification (NCBI taxonomy): domain Eukaryota; kingdom Metazoa; phylum Arthropoda; class Arachnida; order Ixodida; family Ixodidae; genus Dermacentor; species Dermacentor albipictus. The sequence continues at coordinate 255,351,770 of NC_091821.1, forward strand.
TACCTTGTCAAATACTTTAGCAAAGTGTAAAAACATGCAGTGAGTTACAAAACCTATGTCTAAATGTATAACTTCGTTAGTGAATGACAGGAGCTGAGTATCACATGAAAAATATTTGCGAACTCCGTGTTGTCTGGCAGTCAAAAAATTGTTGGCCTCCAGAAAATAATCAGATGGGTGAAGATAATGTGCTCCATCATTTTGCAGGGTACATATGTTAGGTACACTGGCCTGTAATTGTTATGATTTCGAGTTTCTCCGGACTTGTGGATCGGAATTACTTTGCTTGTCTTCCAGTCTGTGGGATGGGTTCCAGAAAGATACGATTGCGAAAGAATACATTCAAGAAAGATGGAACAGTACTCAACTGTGTTACGCAAAAATTGAGTATATATTTGGTCATTACCACAGGATGACTAGTTTTAAATTGTGGATGATTGCCTTTATACCCGTCGCGCTAAATACAACAGGATTCATGAGATAATAGTGAAAAGGACATAGCACAGGAAGTTCACCACTAAAGTCTGATGAAGTGAAAGAATTAACAAACGAATAATTTAACATGCTGGCGCAGACGTCGCGGTCCACAGGGTCCCCAGATGATGTCGATACTAATATTGTATTTTCACTATGTCCTCTTACAACATTCCAGAAACGCTTAGTATTGGATATCAGTAAATTTGGAAAAGTAATGTTCAAGAAGGGTAGTTTAGTAACTTGAAAGAGCGTAAAGAGCTTCAGGAGTGTTGGTATTCCATAACTGAGGTTTTTCAGCCCACGAAAAGGGACGAAAGACAGTGGCAAGATGCGGTCACGGCGCTAACTTTCAACAATTGTTTTATTCCACGAAGTGGTACACATATATATGGGTAACACACACTACCGTACACAGCTAATCTCGTGGTCAACAAAGGTTGCCAAGTCAAAGATGCAGTACATTGTACATCTAGGTTTTCTGAAGCCAGCCATTTGATCTGGTAGACAACTGCTGGATTCTATCCACCATTGCAGTCTAATATCTATCATTTTTTCCATCACCTTTGAGACACAGCTCGTAAACTAACAGGACAGAAGGTGTCAAGAGACAGAGGCGTTTTGCAAGGTTTTAGCAATGGGACTACGTCAGCGATCCTCCAGCTCACAGGGACATGTGCTTCCTCCCACATCTTGTTGAAGACGTGCAGGAGAGGGGATGTGCCTGTTGGGCCAAGGTTTTTCATGGTACAATAAGAAATGTTGTCAGGGCCAGTCGCTGTTCTTTGGCGTGTCTTCGAGAGAGCGTGCTGCAGTTCTTTCAGAGAGAACAGAATATCAATCTGGGTATGAGGTAAATTGCAAGCATTTTCAATCTGTTGCTGCACCGAAAACATAGATTATTTTGAATTGATACAGGATTTGCGAAATTTACTAGTGTTGCGCAAAACGTTTTTGCAATTTCGCGTTCAGATAAGCCAAAATCTGTAGCAAGGCTTTTGAAGGGACTACATTGCGATTCCGGATGGCCAAGGGCGTTTATTAATCGCCAGTTTTTCGGCAAGGGAGTGAAGGAGGTAAGTGACGTACAGAACTTACGCCAACGTTGCTGTCCCAGTTTTTGCATGTCCCGGTTAGATTTTCTGTGTGCAGCTTGACTTTCTTGATAATCTTCAAGCTGTCCGGAACGACGAAACCGACGCTCTGCTCTCCGTCTAACGGCTTGGAGTCGTTCATAGTCTGCGTCGACACTGTATCGTCCTTCCGGAACAGTTGTGTATCGCGTAACCCTGGAGTAACTGCTTAGTACCGATGACATGGACGTGTGCAGGTCATTTACTTGGTTCAGTGCCGCAGAATTATATTCTCGAAACAGTTGCCAATTAGTAAGTTTAGTTACTCTGGGAGATCTAGCCGGATGTATAAGGGGATGCGCTATGAGAATTGGGTAGTGGTTAGTACCCCGTGTCTCATAATCTGTGCACCATCGAATACCGCGCGTAAGGTCAGGGGAGGCTGTAGTAAGGTCAAGACAACTAGCGTATTTATAGCCTCTTAAAAATGTAATCAATCCATCATTAAGCACAACAAGGCCGCACGGGTCTATAGCCTTTTCTAAAGACCCGCCTCTAGCATCAATGTGGCTACTGCCCCAGGTAACGTCATGAGCATTGAAGTCCCCGCAGAATTGGACTGGTCCTTGAATCCTTTGAAAGAAATGCATGAAAGTTGACTCAGTAATGCGCGATGCTGGTTGCATGTAAACGCAAACAATGGTCACTAGTAGCTTTTTAAACTGAACTTTACAGGCAACGAACTCAGGCACATCAGAGTCCGAGGAGAAGACAGGAAGGTAGATGGCATCTGACGCATAACATCGTTCGGCTAAAGTTCAGAGTTCGTGAATATTATTCACGAAGTCCGTATATTATGTAGTTCGAGAGACGGAAATTACGGTCTACACCGGCTTCGTTAAGACACACAACGGGGAAGGTGTACTGCGAAACTAGCTTCCTGAAGTCTGCACTCTTAGATCGAATGCCATATGCATTCCATTGAAATACGGTTGTGTTTCGAAAACAGCTATCCATTTGGAGCGCCATTAGGCTATGTTGTAAGCTGCTTTTGTACTACCAGCGGTTCTAGCGAAAGAACAGCGCTCACCTCTGGAAGGTTGTTTGCCATAGGAAATGTTTCGCCCGCAGAATTCCTTTTAACGCAACAAAAAGCATAGATATCCCCCATGCTGCTGAGATGATTCCGCTTCACGTGCGGCATGCGCAAGCGCTTGTGTTCTCAAAGGGATGAATGCCTGCTGAGACTCATGTTGGCAGTCGACAACACTTGGCGACGTCTTTCCTTGGCTGTCTTTCCTGCTTGGTTTGCCTTTCATCTCCTGTAAACCATTAGCCACCATCGCATGCGCTTTCTTGCGCTCTGCTGATTGTAACGGAGGAGCTGCTTTCACTGGGTTGGCAGCATCTAAGTTCGGAGGAGGCGAGCCTTGCTTTAGGGTCCGACCATGTAATATTTCTTGTCGCCTGAGTAATGAAGCCGCTTGATGCTTGGGACATCTAGCGTATGAAGCTGTGAGGTCTCCGTTGCAGTTGGCGCACTTGGGTTGATTACTAGAGGCGCAGGCTTTATTATCATGCGCTCCCGCACAGATGATGCATCGCCATGAGCCATGGCAGGACTTAGCAACGTGTCCAAATCGCTGGCTATTGTAGCACTGAGTTGCAGGTTCTAAATATTCTTCGACTGGATCACTCGTGAATCCAGGTAGGACGCGTGTTGGCAATGGTTTGTCAGTAAGATGTGTATGCAAGTATGCATATAATTGTGGGCATATTGTAGGCGAGTATGCCTTTGTTTCCCGCTTCGTGGAAGAAAAGCGAAAAGAAAAAAGAAAAGGCTGTCCAGCAAGAATTGGAAGCATACTTCTGGGGTACAGCGCTGTAAGAACACGCTTAACAGTCTAGTTTACAAAGCAGTGGTTCAGCCATCAACTTGTAAAATGTCGAGATGATCCTGATCAATAAACCTTACATTCAGAACAGGTTGCTGACAGAAATAATGATATTGAGCCAGATGACTTGAATTAGAAGGAAAGAAACTACAAAACGTGCCGTTTGATTGCTTTTTTTTCTTTTCTATATTCAATGCAATGTCAACGCATCTTTCCGATACTGCATTTATTTATTTATTTATTTTAATTTTCTTATTTATATATCTTTACATACTTCAGGAATGCACAATTATACAGACATATGACGTATAAATTGTAAAAATATATGTAGCAAAAGAGAAAAAGAAAGCTAACGCACAAACATATACACAAATTTCAATTTCAAGCAAGAAATTATGCAACAAAAGATAATGAACGGCTCCAGGCAGCAAGTTCCAATATTAAATAGTTCGATGGAAAAACTGTGTCTAAACGCGTCAGTCAGTAGCCTATAGGATACAAAGTTGATATGGCGATACCTCCTAGATGAGGAAGGTTACACGAAATGAATGTATGTGCTAGGGGAAGAAGAGTAAATCGATTTTATTAAACTGCGCAAGATCAGTAAAGATTATTGCTCTCACGGGTGCTGAGAGCAGTCAGATTTAAAATAGAAAGGTTGGAAGAAGGAGAACAATTCTTATAATAATAATGGTAGATAAATCAAATTGCCGTTTTCTGAATCATTTCCAATTCCTCAGCATCTGATTCTTTGCGTGGGTTCTGTACTATACAGGCATACTCCAGAAGCGGCCGGGTAACTGATTCCTGAGTGAATTAAGTATTTAGGGAGCAGTGTACAATGTGCGCCGCTAGCATCCCTTTAAGTGCTTTGTTGCAAACAAAATTAATATGATGAGACTTACGACATGTTGATAGCAGAGACTCGTGTATTTATATTCAGACACTTTTGCAGTACGGAACCATTAAGTGCTTCAGGAAACGTTGATCGAAACAAACGCCTCGAAATTGCCGGAATTCTATCATGTCACCTTATCCATCATCCTTTCATTATTTAACAGTTAATAGTTCATGTAGAAGCCGGCGGTAAAATAGCTGCAACGTATTCAATTACATTCTAATAAATCAGACAATCGTTATGCCTGCATCCGGGGAAGGGCAAAAAATTGAGAACGTTGGAAAAAAGGTGTACGATCGAGCGGAGACACGTTTCTGGCGAAGTAATTGGATAAGGCGAAAGTTATATTGGTAAGAATCGCATGGCTACCGATATTGGTGGCGGCAGGAAAAAAAAATGGCCTAAGTTCGCGAAAAATACGGAGGCCGACTTCCACACCAAAACGCTCAGGAAATGACAAGCGAAACCGTGGAAACTCATCGAAAATAACAATCTCGTGTTGAAATGAGATGTGGCTGATGGGAGGAGATATAGCTGACCGTAGTAAAAGCGCGCGAACAATGCAAAGGTATGATTAAACACCAAACATAACGCGGGAAGCGCAGGAATCTCATCAAAAAACTGAGATTCCGTGTTGAAATGAGATGTTGCTGACGGGAGCAGATTGAAAGAACCGTCAGTAGTGTATGTATACGGAAAATTGCACATCCTTTAGGGAGTTTTCGGTAATACCTTAGAGATGTCCCTCAAGATAACAACATTGAGTTCTGAGACGTACGTGCACACAGTTTGTTGAATATAGGATAAATTCGGACTGACAGACTACAAATTGTCTTGCCGAATGCTGTGCTTTTTGTTTCCTATTTCTCTTGTCCTTTGTTAATTCTTTTTTTCTCTCTCTTCGTGGTACCGCTCGCATCCTGTTTCCTATGAAATCGCAGCCCCTTGTGCGTCGACCAGACAGAACTGCTACTGCAGGGACCAACTCTAGGAAATGGAACGTCGCCAAAAACACCGGTGAAAATAACACCATGAACTACTTGGTCAGCAGTAGCTCTCTTCAGATACCTGGCCTCGTACTACCCACAAATTCTCGAGATACTACGTACAGCAACGCTGATTGGCTATGTACACGAGCAACATTATGAGAAACAAAATGCAGCATTGTGTCGCATGTAACTCGCCGTGGTGGCCTAGCGGCTGTGGTGTTGTGCTGCTAAGCACGAGGTCGCAAGATCAAATCCCGGCCACGGCGCCCGCATTTCGATGGGTGCGAAATGCAAAAAACGCCTGTGTACCGTGCATGGGGGCCCGTGAAAAGTCCCCTGGTCATCAGAATTGATCCAGAGTCCCCCATTACGACGTGTCAATAATCTAATCGTCGTTTTCGCGCGTAAATTTTCAGAATTCAATTCAATTTACTGTCGCATGCGACGGAAAGTGGCATTCCCAAATGCTGGCTTATTCCTCGTTGTAACTTGCGCACCTTTATGAGACGGAACGGGTGTGAGGAGTCCACCAAACGCACACACGCATATATAGTATATATATGCGAGCAATGTGCGTGATATAATTTACCCGATCTTTGTTTACTACCGCAGCTCTGCATTTGTAACCCTGTTTTGCAGCGATTATTTCTAAACATCTGTGCAGTATTCTCGTGTACAACTTTCTTACTGTGATGCCCCCCTTACCCAATGCTCCTCATGGGGTCTGTAAGGTATTTATATATATACATATATATATATATATATATATATATATATATATATATATATATATATATATATATATATATATATATATATATATATATATATATATATATATATATATATATATATATATACACGTGTGTCTCTGTGTGTGCTACGACGGCCACAGTGGGGTAGCCAGAAGCGAGAAATTTCGTTCGGGGCGGGCCGCAGCTCGACCACCTCCTTGTAGAAATTGTCGAAAGATCAACCACGTTAAACATAAATAACTGCGTTGCCATTGCCAAAGATGTTGCAAATGAATTCTGGAACGCTACGCACAGTCAAGACACATACAACATGTATTTCTTTCATAAAAGAATGTACTCGTATGTCCCAAATTGTGCCCGAAATAGCTGATGTCAATGCTTGCATGTTTTCTGTATATTTAATAGGTAAAGCAAATACCACACGAACTTTAGAACTATATCATTTCGAAACCAGCACAGCAGTACATACCGCTGATATGAAAAATGTAAAGGCCATGAAATGAACAAGTTGAGGACAAATATTTTAATGAAACTTCGTTAGCCTCTCTGTCTTTCTCTCATTTGCCTCTCTCTCTCTCTCTCTGTCTATCACTCTCTGTCATTCAAGCACCTTCTTTACATTTTGAACACATGCAACGACCAGAGAAAAATCTCAATGACGCTGTCCTTTGTTAGAATGTATTGCACAGGATCAGCTGTTACCGGTCGTGGATTAAGAGTAATGGTTCCGAAATTCTAGTCGCAACAGAGAGCACATATAGAAAGCAGGAGTTCTGCAAATATACGAGGGCTAGTCAAACGAAAGTGAGCCAATGCGAACATCGACAAACGGGGTACCTTATTTAAAAGTAGTCTCCATGAGCATATAGACATTTGTCCCACTGACTAACGAGTCGCGTGATTCCCGTCTCATAGAACTCCTTGGTTTGCTGTTTCAAAAAGTCTGTGACTGATTCTTTCACGTCATCGTCCGACACGAATCTGGTTCCCTTGAGCTGTTTTTTCAATTGCCCCAAACTGTTGCAAGGCGACAGGTCTGGGCTGTATGGCGGATGTTGCAGCGTTTCCCATATGAACTTTACCAGTTTTATATTAACCACATCAACGACGTGAGGACGGGCATTGTCGTGGAGCAAGATGACCCTATTCGTCAATTTTCCACGTAGTTTGTTCTTGATTGCGACACGCAGCCGATCCGGTGTTTTACCGTATCAGAAACGATTAATAGTCTCTTCAGGGTTAGCAAATTCGATCTATAACGGCCCCTCACGATCGAAAAAAAAGTCAACAACACCTTTCCGGCAGAAATGACTGCCTTTGCTTTCCTTGGGGGTGGTGAATTCGAATGTTTCCACTGTAAGCTTTGCCATCATGTTTCAGGCTCGAATTGGCGGCACCATGATTCGTCCCCGGTCACAATTGCAGACAGAAAGTCATTACCCTCATCGTGATACCGGATTAGGTGAGCCAAGGCAGCGCCGAACCTCTCCGTCTTCTGGCGGTGGTTAAAAATCTTGGGCATTGATTGCGCACACAAGAGCCGATAACCGAGATGTTCATGAATTATGGTGTGACCCGAACCGTGACTGATGTTCACAGGCCCTGCCAATTCATCTATGCTTATCCTCCGTTCTTGTCTAATCAACCTTTGCGCTTGTGTAGGGGGTGATTGCACGGTGGCTTTGGCCCGGTCTTGGATTGTCTTTGCAACTTTCACGTCCTTCTTTGAAGCGTTTGCTCCAGCGCTTCACAATGGCCAATGAAATGCAATGTTCAACGCACACGGCAGCCATACGGCGACTAATTTCTATTTGGGAAACATCTTTATCTGTCAAAAACTTCACGACACCATGCTGTTCAACTTTTGGAGTGTTCATTATGTCACGCAACCATGTTCAACCCAGCGTATGAGAGCGTTAAAGAACCTGGATCCTCACATCTGCCTGTCACTTTTGTAAATGAAAGATGCATCTGTGCCACGTGCATGTTTCGCAGATAATGAACCGAACCATTGTTGCGCAGGGTGGGTTGGCTCACTTTCATTTCGCTCGCCTTCGTACTTTAGAAATGCGAAGATACAATGGAATATACAAATGTGAAGATACAGGTTGATGAAGGGCAAAAAAAGTGTCACTGGAAACAAAGTTCACTGCACATACACACCGGACCTCGCAACAAGATATATAAATATACGTATAAGTCTCCAATAAATCTATGTATCTGAGAAAAAGTCACTATATATGATGCGTCAAACAAGGCAAATAAAGATGTTGCGCAACCACAGATTCACAGATCCCAACCCCCCTTCCCTCCACTCCGCGATGTAAAGCGCGCGACGGAAGGCGGCGAGCATCCTCCCCACTTTTCTTCCTTGCGTACGCAAGACTGAGCCACCATCACCGGCAAGCCCATGCTGTGCCCCTTTTGCGCTTCTCTCTCCCTTCTCTCGCTTCCCCTTCTCCCATCCCCCAGCGTAGGGCAGTCAACCAGACTATTAACTGGTTAACATCCCTGCCTTCCTGTATTCCTCTCTCTCTCTCTCACTCTCTCGCACATACAGCATGCGGCGCGCGGTCACGATGTTATCGCTCTTGGACTTTATACGGAACATGAGGCCGACGGCGACGGCAGGAATGTGCCTGGAGTGTCCATATAACTGCTATCGCAATAATATAATTAGAGTACCCGATAACTGAAGCGTCCCGTGGCCCATTACTTTCCGCAAGAGGAGAAGTAACAAAATCGAACTTTCATCATGCGGCAATTCGCTGCGCCACAACAATGTCTCTTCTTCTTTTGTCGGGCGGGGGCACCGAAATGAAAAAAACCCTGAAGGAAAGCATGTTGGCCTTAATCGAATACCTACTTTGGGCACCTAGTGTGGCTACCGAGGGAATATCGAAGAAAACGTGAGACGCTTGGTCCACAGAGAACCATACGCATACTGCTCGGTATCCTACACCGGCGAGACAAAATTTTCCGGAGAGTTTGCGCTCAAGGGAATGCGTTGCAATCCGTCGAGTCCCCGCAGTGATAGCGGCGAGCGACCATGCATTGTTTCTTTTTCCCGTCTGCTAGCCAGAAAGTGTCCAAAACTCTGCCAGGCGAAAGTCCACTCGGCCAGAGAAAAACTAACGCGCATCGAAGTGCGCCGCGAGGTGGTCGATGCAATAGGAGAAAGACGCATGAGCTCTGGCTAGTTCGGCAGCCAGTGCGAGAACAAAAAAAAGAAAAGAAAGAAAGAAGCTTAATGAGTCCTCGCGAATAAATGTCCAAGTAGAAAAATAAATTAGAACGTAGTTACCTTTGTTGGCTTTAGTGTCTTGACATAAATGCTTTGGCGCAGGTGAAAAAAAATGTTGATATTCTTTTCTGTGACATGACGGCCCAAATGAACCACCACAACGCTTCGTCAAATTGCCTGATAGTGTGTTGATTTGCCTTGTTTCATTCTATGGTCCGATGTATGACTTTAGAAATGTCAATGCACCGTTGGCGTCAAATGTTTATAACAGCATTAAACCCACAAAGTTCCGGAATTGAAAATCTAAAGCACGTCGTTGGAAATGTCAATGCACCTTTCGCATCAAAAGGTTATGAGAACTTTGTAACCATAAGGTTTCGGAATTGAAATCCAAGCGCTCCCTAGATTCCGCGGCCACCGCGAGATGCCGCGACGAGCCCACTCGCCATCCAAACGCCTTTAAAACTTTCTCCTCGGAAGGAGCTCCTTGCGTTACCACATGTGACTCCCAGTGCATGGGCGTTGCCGCGAAATCCTGCCCGATTTCGCAACGCTCGCGGTAAAATGTCTTTTCGAGCGTGAAAAGGACATTCTAGACAAAATTGAGCATGATTTCCGGCGCCGGTGGTTATTTTGGTCGGCGGCGCATGACAGTACAAAAAAATTTCGGGAGGGGGGGGGGGCTGAAGCCCCATAAGAGCCACCCCCAACCCCCTGGCTACGCCCCTGGACAGTGAGCGCCTTCTACTCCCGACCACGTCACCTGGAATATTCTCAATAACAAAAACACCTCGACCACCGGCAACATAAATCCCTGGTTCTCCCAGAAAGCGACGCAGCAAGACATTTTGACTCTGCCCACATGCGTAATCAATGTAAATCGTTGTATTTATAACGCAGTATTTTGTCCAATGTGATTATTTTGCAAAGCCGCAAACCCGGTTGAAGCCACAAGGACTAAGTTTCAGCCAATCCATGTACTACCCTATCATTAAACTTGCAGCTTTCGTATCACTGGAGTTCTAATCGGTAATTTGTCCAGGAAACTCTACGCAACAAGGCACTGCCTTTTTTATATGTGGTTGAAATAGGAGGCCGTGTTGTGGGCGATGTACGAATAAAGCTTATATAAGAGGAAGCCTTAGCTCGAGAGTTTCTATCTAAAAACGTGAGGACCGAGAAAATTTTTCTCGGCAACCACTCCACCGATTTTCATTAGGCATGTTGAATTTAAAAGTTGAAAACTAGTTACTTTAGGAAGCAAACATTTAGTTTAGGCCGTCATTCTTTTGACGAGACTCGCTGAAAATTCAAAAATTGAAAAAAAAGCTAAAGTAATATGTTTTCAACTCTGTAACTCGGCAATAAAAAACGGCATCGCAATTGTGTGAACTGCACATAATAATATAACGTAGAGAAAATTTATGTATTACACAGTGCTCTCAAATATGCCGCTAATTTGTGAGCAGGAGTTCTTCAAAACCCTCGCAAACGTTGTAACTATTTCACGTAAGCTGTAAATGGATACACGAAAATTGTCCGCTTGATATGCTCTAACAGATGCATTCTATAGAATTGCGATGTCTCTTTTTCGTGCAGATTTACGAGTTTGTAAATTTCGTGTTTGAAACTTCCTACCGATTCTCACGCTTTTTCTTTTTACAAAATTGCAAGCCCGAAATCAAAATTGTGTTTTCTAAAGTCACTTTAATTTCATTTTTTCTATAAACAGCAACAAATATAATTCACATCGGTCCAGCAGCTGTTTCGTAAAAGCAGTTCTGTGTTTTAGATTTATTTGAATAACAAAATCCGAGTTAGCCATGAGCTAAAGCGTCCTTCTTAATGTTTTTTAAAGTTACTTTAACAAATGTTCCAGAGCACCGGAAGCGTACTTTACGAACCACGTAGAAAGTTTCCCAATGTCTTCAAAGAACACAACATTCTACAAAGTTGACATTTAAGTGGAATAGGAGGCAGTTTATGAGTGATGTTTAGGCAGTGTTTCATGGGCGCTAGTTAATTACGGGCTTTGCAAAAATTATGTAAGCTACTGCTCGAAAGCATTATACGGCGGTTAACAGCAATGTTTCCCGGCGCACACTAGCCTAGAAACCAGGAAAGCTTAACTTATGCGTCACCATTACCGCTAACATTTCTCCCCATTTCCACCAAATTTGAAACAGATGCATCGTACAGCGAGCTCTTACGCTTGGTTGCTCTCTTGAGAGAACTGAGAGTGGTATCGACTCCATATTTTGTGGCAATTGGGAGAGGAGAGAGGCACGATATGTTTGGCGTTCGTGCCAAGTTTAACCGCACACGTGGAATAATTATACGCACAATTGTTAATTTTTCATTAATTATTAATAATACGCACCAGCGTTGTACGCATGTTTGTCCGGTGCCATGAGAGAATGAAATGTACGTGATGTGCGTGCGTGCGCCCGTGTGCGTGTGTGCTGTACTCGTGAAACTGTGTATGCATGTGTGGCCCTTTTTAAGTGTCCAGGCCACTAATTAGGTGACCGCAGCCGATGCCCCACTGATACTTGCATTTCATCCCCAGTATACTCCGACGCACTCGAGGGCATACGGGAAGCTCTGGTCACGCACATAGTGCGTGCGATACGGACAACGCGTATTAGCATTTGCGTGCGTGTTTGTGCGTGCGAGTGGCTCGTGCGGACGTGCCTGAACCCCTACATTCGTGCTTGCGACAGCGTCCACACATGCTGCAACCGTCAAGTTGCATGCACCTTCTAATGACGTACACTTAATGCGTCAAATAATAGATTTATTCACGAATGATCGCTAAAGGAAAAAAAACTGCAAGCAGTTCTCTCCTCTAATGTACCTTCCTTTATTTGTCCGAAAGGGGGTATTTTCCTCGCATCGCATAGCCCCGTGTCGTCCCTGGGACTGGACTAGAAGGACGCTGTCTGGGAATGCATATGCAGTAATCACTTGGTCGGTTACTGCGTCTTGCAGGTTGAAAGCCTGCAGATCACTTTGCAAGTATTGGGGTTTTGCCAAGTGACTCAAGTCATCGACGCTCGAGTCATGTCGGCTTTTGTACACACTAGCGGTAAGTTTTCTTGATTGTGGCGCTGCTTGGGGCGAGGGTGGAGGGGGAGGTGATTACAGTCCCTGCTTAAGTAGCACCGCGTGCCATACATTTTTCTCCCTCCTACGTTCCTATGAGGCCGTATAGGCTAATTACATTACTGTGTGCTTATTTACATCCCAAATGTGGCTTTGAGGCGTCCCCTTGCGCAACTTGATAATCTTTCTTTTCTACTATCGAGAAGGGATAGCGTTGCTCCCCATAATCTCACCGGCTCTGTGCAGCATGGCCTGCATGATCCTCCGTGCTCATGATGTACAGCTCTTTGGGTGAGTGTGCGCTTGTTCCGAATAGAACGTTAGTTTGGCGTTAATGTGTGTGTGCGCGAGTGCGTGACCTGCTCTTTGGAGCGTTATTATCGGCCTCGGCTCTCATGTGCGCTGAGAGAAAATTTCACAGCTCAAAGCTTGTTCCTTGGGCAAAGCTTTCTTGAATAAAGATTCACCATTGTTTTTCGCTGAGTGCCAGGCAGAGTGCGCAAAACGTTATTTCGCCAGTGATAGATGTTGTTAACAAATTCATTCATTCATTCATTCATTCATTCATTCATTCATTCATTCATTCATTCATTCATTCATTCATTCATTCATTCATTTAGGTGGCATTAGAAATGCTGCAGATTAGGGCTGGGCAAGGATACCTTACATATGTATCATGATACATATACAAGATACTGAGGCGAAGTATTACAGGTACGGATACAAGATACAAGCGGAATAATTGTATCCGATACGAAACTTGATATATGGATCTTATGATACTTCGATACGTTAGTTAGTATCACATTTAATTCCACTGTAGGGGCCCCCACAGAGGCCACTCCAAGCAAATTGCTAACTTTCTAACTCCCGCAAGCCAGACATTCTTCAAATTTTCTCTACTGACACGTACAAAAATTTTTCAAAATTCTAAAAACAAGCTTATATGCAAATAATTCCGCAACAGACTGCGGCGCCGGTCCGACGAGCAGCAGGTAATAAAAATACGCTGCGCAATCAGGAATTTTTCGTGCCGCTTTCATCTTCGATACGATGCACTGCTCTGCAGGCTATTTGTAAAGGCGGTCAGGATCTTATGTTGGAACGTGCTCGTTGGTATAGTTTTATAATTGTGCCACATGAGGCTTCGGTGCCAAAACTTCATATACGCACTGAATATGTTGCACGTGTTTTATGGAGATAACAATGTTTATAAAAAATACACCGCGTTGTATATATCTTGTTTCTCGGCTTCTGTAAGCGGTAGTAAATATAGCTTAGCGTATAAAGGTATTTAAAAACATAGACACACTAGAAATTTAAAGGAAGAATATTGATGAAATCTATCACCACACAGTTTCAAAGAGGATGCTATCGTCATCATCATCGTTATGGGTTTGCAGCTATCTTCTAAGTGCGCGTAACTTTAGGTGAAGGCTGAAGCTCAAGCTGCAGCCGCACGCGCTGCTGATGATTCTCTTGCAAAATTTGCATCCTAATTTGACTTTGTACCAGTCAGAAGAACTAAAGGTAGATTATGTAGCAGCAGATAATGTTCAATATAAAGCACCATGTCGACTATGATTAGCAGCGCTCAGCTTTCGGGTATAAACTTCCGGAAAATATTATCGGGAACAGGTACAGGCGATCGCAGGCAGCAGACACATCCTTCTCATGCTCACTAAACGGCATTGAAAAAATGTGGGGATATGTCTGCAACTTTTGAAAAACATTCATTCATGGTGAAGAAAATGTGCAAATGTGGCACGAAACTAACCAGCAAATATTACATAAACGTACGCGTCGACAGTGGCAGAAAATCTGAGGCCGGGAAACAGCACAGTGGATATTGGGGCGATTTCGAAAAACTCAGCCATGGAAGTGTATCGAATACCTCAAAACGCTGCAGCACTGCTGCTCGAACCCATGTGAGGGTGTATGACTGTGTTAACGCGGTGTTATAGGAGCAAATCTGCCCATGACGGCTATTCATCTCTAGCTTCTGGTAATGGCGCATAAACTATTGAGCATGTCCTATTATAATGTTAAAGTATCGGCACAGGTCGAGGTGAATAATTGTGTAGTTATTCTGTGGAATACATTGAGTTTTAATAGGATACCAAAGAGAAGCACTAAATTAGTTTAGATTAGCTCAGAAAAATATTCTGTCAAAGCTGTCTTGTCTCTAATTTAGCGGTAATAGGTTAAGTATTAGAACATAAAATGAAAGTTAAAGTGCTATTTTTTATTATCGCGTCGAAACCCCAGCGCCACACGTCAGTGTTACGTCATGGAGTTCAATGTCTCGCTTAGCATTTGGCCTGTTTTAGCTCAGTAAATGTTACTGCAACTTGCTAAGTTCAGTACTTCGCTGCTTTACAACTATTACCCGCCGTGGTTGCTCAGTGGCTATGGTGTTAGGCTGCTGAGCACGAGGTTGCGGGATCGAATCCCGGCTACGGCGGCCGCATTTAGATGGGGGCGAAATGTGACAAAACCCGTGTACTTAGATTTAGGTGCACGTTAAAGAACCCCAGGTGGTCGAAATTTCCGGAGTCCACTACGGCATGCCTCATAATCAGAAAATAATTTTGGCACGTAAAACCCCATAATTTATTTTTATTTTTTGCTTTACAACTAGAACACAATCTAGTGCGTTGTTGCCGATAAAAAGTTAACTGCGCCCGAACAGATGCCTTCAAAATCTACGACGTCACGCCGAGATGGTGCGTGAACTTCTAAGCAGCGTCGCGACCTGTCTTTCGTTCATGCGCGTTTGGCTTTCTTGATGTATTACAAGGCTTACTTACGATAGGAGGTCACATATTTTTTTTCTCTTTGAGTATCCATTTAAAGATAGTACATGAGAAAAGCAAATGAATCTGCGCTGAAAAGTAGTAAAAGACGGCTGGAGTTATAGAGTTAGCACAACGACAGTAGAGCGCCAGCAGGCTCTGCGTTCCATTGTACACATTCTCACGCTGCTCTCTAATTGTGACATCCGCCAAAATGTGCTGACTCGCGTTATGTAGGCGATTCCTTAATGGTGCACTTTACCAAATCTAGTGCAGCAGCCGCGAAATAATACGGTAAATGGCGTCTGTTAGGCCACATGACTTCGAACATGCAGCAGCAGGCCGACGTCGGGGGAGATGTGTGACGGCGATTGCGGCGAGCAGAAGTCCAACAAAACAAAGCTCTCTATTATTGCGATAACAGTTATACCAACGCTGGAGACGCATTTATGCCATCGCCGTTGGCGTCACCTTTGTCGTGCTGTCCTGCTGTTGAGGACGGATGCGCAGCCTGCGCGTAGAAAGTTAGAAGCTATCCAGAGAAGCGCAGTGCGTTTTGTTTCAAAAGCGCCAAAACCAAGTGGACGCACTTTCACGCTCCGTTCAGTCGCTTCTACTTGAGCCAGGGCAGCGTTCCGGCTTCCCCTGCAGGCATCAGCGTTGTGCCCGCACACACTTTAGCGTGCGTGCTGAGCAGCTGTGCGCGTACCACACCGCGGTGAACGTCAAGCTCAGTTTACGTAATCCTTGCTTCGGACGCTGACCGATGCCTGCAGCTTTCCTTTAATCCCATCTGGTGTACTAGGCCATGCCTTTGGTCAGCCAGGACCGTGGAGCTGCCGTGGCGTCGGGCAAGCGTGCTCGTCTCGCACCCAGGAGGCCCGGGCTCGATTAACGCCCATACCGAAATTTATAAAACTTTCTTTTCAGAGTTTAGTTTGTTGACAGGAACCTCCCTGAGAAATCTGACCTCAGTCTGAGCATCTCTTGACGTGTCTTTACTCTTTGCGCCGTCGGCAACTTTCGGTACCATCTGTAGGTCACGCCGACAACACTGACGTATTTTTGCTCAATGGGGCATATAATGCTTTCGCAATAAAACTATTTTTGTAGCTTTTAATTCTGTTCCGTAGGGTCTGTGCGGGTGTTTAGCAATGACTATATCAGCGCTTGTAAAGTGGAATCGAAGTACTTAACAATACCCTATTGAAAACAGTAGCCGGAGCAGCAATACCTTTCCCGACACGTGTTTGGTCTGTATTTCTTGAGTATGGTTCTACGGGCAAGGTTTCTAGCAAATATTCTATGCTATAAGCAATGGCTTGACTTCCAATCTGCTGCTCGGACATGGTGTCTAACGACTGTAATTAAAATGTTTATTAGTAAAAGTTTATTCATTAATAATAATAGGGCCGCACAGTATTCGATTTTCTCAATTATATGTGGTCACTAGAAACATGAGTTAGCATAAGATTGTCACCGCTGAATAAAATGTAATTGCGGTCAGTGACTTGGGGAGTCTTTGTGGATTTTGCCACAGGCGTATTTTGTATCTTAAGATATATAAATAGATATATTGACCTATGTCTTGAGGAATGTATTATACAGATACAGCATACCCAAAACAGTACCTTAAGATACTATCTAAGACAAATGCATCTTCGATACTGCCCAGCCCTCCTGAAAACTACTGGCTACGATTTGGTCGTTGACTTCTCCATGAACAGTTTGCTGCCAACAGCACGAAGCGTACTGGATATGTGTAGAGCAAGACTACAAAAAAAGGTCACTGAGGCACAATACACTTCAAAATCTTATTTAAAATTGAATCCTGGGGCCTTACATGCCGGAACGAGGCACGCCGAAGCATTACGACGCACGCCATAAGAGGGTCACTGTGGATTAATATTGACCACCTGGGCTTCTTTAGCGTGCAACTAGATCTTGGTACACGAGCGTCGTTGGCATTTCTCCCTCATGGAGGTGCGGCCAATGTGGCCGGGATGGAACCTCGAGCTGAGCAGCGCAAGATCGTAGCGGATGCATGGGCTACCGCGGCAGGTTCAAAAAGTTCACAAACGGCAGATATGTGTATGTGAGCACTGGACGCGTGCGGCTGCTCCTCGTATCGAAGTACAGCAAAAAAAAAACACACACACATTTATTTCAAGTGAAAATATGATGCCACACTCAGATGTCCCGCATGATATACGTCCGGCCGTGCAGTCGCAATAAGCACGCGCCGTAGCAACCGGTCAAACCCTTCGTCTACTTGGGGGTAGTGCACGACGCGGTTTACGACAAATTGGACGCTTTCTGTACAAACCATTCAATCCTTCGGAGTTTTTGATCGTCTCTGCTATTGGAAGTATATAATGGTGGTTCAGTGAATTCTTGTTATTGTTGATATCGCATTTCGAACAGCACAGCCCTTTTCCACGGTGACAGCTGTCGACTGTAAACAATTGTGGGTATACCTTCAAGTGTACGATTTTATGATACCTAAGGGATTTATTTTAACACGGCAAAAGCTACAAACTGGCTGCAAAATATCGGAGGGGCGTGAAACTATTTCGACCACGTGGGGTTCCTTCACGTTACACCCAAATCTCAGTACACGTCCATTCTTACATTGAACACGGAAACTGCAGACGTCTCTGCCTCCGCGACCTTGAGTTTAGAGCAAGTCCGCCGTGCTCTTCTTTCTCTCTCTTTTTTTCATTGGGGGGAGGGGGGGGTACAGCGTCACGAAAGTGTACAGTGAGCTATGAGAGGCGCTGCAGTGGAGGACCCCGTATTATTTTTGACCAGTGGTTCTTTAACCTGGGTTTCTTTAGTGTGCCCTTAAATCTAAGTGCACGAGCGTGATTCGATTTCGCCCTCATCTAAATGCGGCCGCCACGGCCAGGACGCAACCCCGTGACCATGTTCTCAGAAGAAGATCGTCATACCCTCTGGCGCACAGCGCTTGGATGTGTTCAAGTCACGAAATTGGTGCTCTACTGTGTTGAAAACAACCACTTCACCATCTCCCATTTCCATTTGCAGCAAAAGAGACTGCCCACCAAAGTAAGAGAGAGAGAAATTATGGGTAGAAAGGCAGGGAGGTTAACCAGAGGAAGTTGCGGTTGGCTACCCTCCATGGGGGGAAGGGTTAAGGGGGATAAAAAGAGAAATAGAGTGGAAGGGGGACATAGCGACAGATAAGGAGAGACGAGCAGTAACAAATCGTGTACACTACGGAGCGGTAGGGGGCGGCGTTTTAAAAATCTATCGTGAAGCCCCGTAGACCGCAGGAACCTTGGTAACGCTAGTACGCCTTCAGCGCGGATGTTCTTTGGGAGCATTGACCTAAAACTTTCAGTTCTGATAGTGGAGGATTGTCCAATTGGTTCAGCACTCTGCACATCACTTCTCTCTGGGCACTACATCGCGGGCAGACACAGATACTTATAGGTACGCGCACAAAAAAGAATGCTGATTACCAAGCACTATCAACAATACGAATTCATAAAACAAATAAAATTAATTGTCCCTATATTTAGTTTATTGTTGTCTTTTTATTTCTTCACACGTATTTCAGACAATAAAAAGACCGGTAATGGCCGTAGATATTTCTCCCCTTGTTTACCTTATGGTTACGTTGTGTTTGCGAAAATGAAAGGATGAAGTGCGCTGTGGTAGCCTGCCAGCTGACCACCTATCTATTAGGAGCCTCGCATGAGGCATATCGGGAAATGGCGTTGGGCTGTCGTAAGCATACATTACATCCTGGCGCACCTTTCATGGTAGCACATGGTAGTATCTGCGTCGGCCAACAACCACTATCAATTGATTCAATGCGCAGCCTTTTCATTCCATATCAGCGGTTAGGCATGACATTGTGGAGCCTTTCGTTTTCTACGCGGCGAAGGAAACATGCGCGCAGGTCGCTCTCTTGTAAACACTGCTCGTTCTGGGGGGAACTCGCTTGGAGCGCATTTTCCTTTCTTGTCCGCGCTCTTCCTTGTTCTTGTACGTCTTCATTGATTTTTTTTTCCTTTCTGCGTGTGTCTGAACGAATAAACTACCGTCAACGAATTGCTGTACCCAGTCACTGCAATCAGGGTGTTGGTGCGATTGCAACAAGTTGGCCACTCATACAGCGCATTTCACCACGTTCTCTTCTTCATTTTCTCCTTTCTTCTTTTACCCCTTTCATCTGACTTAACGGCTTGTCGTCAAAAAACACAATGTAAGGGAGCGCGACGCGAGCCCTTTCTCTGCAGCGACGCGTCAGTGCTTTCCTCGTGACGTCACCACAGTAAACAGGGAAAGTGTAAACGCGTGGTAACGTTACCCTCGTAGGTGTAGACCAGCCACCCGCTTTACGAGCTGGGCTCTCCGTGGAATGTTTGCGCCATCTCGCCACGCCTCGTGACGTGTAGTTAGACGCCGTTCGCGAAGTCTCGCAAATGAGTTTCGAGGTCTTGCGCAAACAGTGAGACGCTTTTGGTGGTGACCTTATACGCTGACGCAAGAACGACCTTTGTTCCGACTTGGTATCATAAGGGCTCCGTCGAAGGCCTTGCTAGCCAACGTAACTGCACTGAGTTGCTCGCAGTAGCGCGTTGTCATTGAAAACACACAGCTTATTCTGCAGTGCCGCTTTAATGGATGCATACAAGCGAAGAACCTGCTGGGGAATTGCTCAACTCGAAGGCAGGGAAGCAAGCGAGCTTAGCACATATATTCTCTCGTGTATGTTAGAAATATTGGACGTTTGTTTGCTTGCAATCTTCTTGAGCATTACTGCGCGAGCCTCGTGTGGCAGCACCAGAGGAGAAGAGATGAATCCATAATAGGAAATGCAAAGTGAAAACGCTGGCAACGTCGTTAGTATATGGTGAGTGCTCACTACAGGTGCAGCATTGCACAGGCAAGCGTCAGGGAGAGAAAAACACGAGAAATAAAACAAAGACAGAAACTCCCCACTAGGGAATTGTCATACAGCGCGTAGCATTCTTTGTAATCATTACTTATGAAGCCTAAAAGCCTATATTGTACCTTGAAACCAAGACTGCCGTATTTTAGAAAATAAGCAACTGCAAAGAATACCACGCACATTATGACGATCCCCCCAGTAAACTCATTTTTACTACCAATCTTGTGTTTGATAAATGAAAAACATTCTGCTGTAGTGTTGTCTCTCTCTTTCTCTCTCTCTCTCTCTCTCTCTCTCTCTCTCTCTCTCTCTCCCTCTCTCTCTCTCTCTCTCTCAACAATGCGTTTTCTTCAGTCTTCACTAATGAAATGGACACACTTCCAACCCCGCCAACCACAAATATGCAATGCAACATGTCAGCCATCACATTCACAGTACGTGGGCGTTTATCTGTGATAGGAAATATTAAGTTGTCTTCGTCATCTGGCATCGATGACATTAACTCTAACCTACTAAAAACACGAAACACATTTCTGCAGATTTTCTATATTTCTTATTTTCACAGTCGCTTTCCACAGGCACCACGCCAGACGAGTGGAAGATGGGGAAGGTTGCTCCAGTCTACAAATCGGGGAACAAAAATTATCCCCTCAATTACCACCCCATCTCACTGACAAGTGTTCCATGCAAGATCATGAAGCATGTAATCTACTCTCATATTATGAACTTTCTAGACGCAAACAACTTCTTTCATCCTTCATAGCACGGGTTCCGCAGGGGCCGTTCTTGCGAGACCCAGGTTGCACTATTTCTTCATGATGTTCATGCTAATCTTGACTTTAACATACAAACAGACGCCATATTTTTGGATTACGCGAAAGCGTTAGACAAAATCGCTCATCAACGCCTATTACTAAAACTTTGTCGTTTGCATTTGCATTCTGATATCCTAAAATGGCTTGAGGAATTTTTAACTAACCGCTCACAGTATGTTTCATTTATTAAGCATGCTTCAAACATTACACGCCTCACATCAGACGTACCACAGGGGTCCGTCCTTGACCCCCTTCTTTTCTTATTTTACATTAACGACTTACCCTTGCATGTGTCCTGCCATATCCGTATGTTTGCCGATGACTGCGTTATTTACCGCGCAGTCAATACCATCACTGACCTACCTCTTCTGAAATACTGATAAAGAGGTACTGAAATACCTCTTCAATCCGACCTTAACCGGGTGTGATGGTGAATGGTGTGATGTTTGGCTGATGACACCCAGCTCTAATAAACGCAAACTTGTCTCGTTTACCCGTCGCCATCACCCTCTTCGCTTTTCTTATCGGATTGGTGACGTCACCGTGGAATCAGTGGAATCCTACAAATACCTAGGTATCACCTTGGCTAATGATCTAACCTGGAATGCTCATGTTACTAATGTTATTTCATCGGCTAACAAGACATTGGCATTTCTAAGACACCACCTTCGCCTCGCTCTATTGCATGTAAAACTGTTAGCCTACAGATCATTGGTAAGAACGAAACTCTAATACGCATCTGCCATCTGGGATCCGCATCAAGCATATCTCGCCAATGCCCTCGAGACAGTTCAAAATCGCGCCACTAGGTATATTCATTCCACATACTCTTACAACGTCAGCATATCATCTTTAAAGAAAGAATCTTCCTTATCGCTTCTGTCCCTTCGTCGCCGCATTTCCACCCTTTCCCTCTTCCACAGGTTCTACTATTTGACGCTCAATCGATCGCCATACATTGTTCCCCCAACGCGCCGGTCACGACGCATTGGCCATCCCCAGCAGGTAGCACAACCACATTCAGGCACAAATACATTTTCAGCCTCATTTTTCTACGGAGCATCTAAAGACTAGAATGGCCTTCCTCATCAAATCGCTGCCATCACCTGCTCTTCACAATTTGTTCAAGGTATAACAACTTTTTATTTACAGAATTGAATGCATTATAACACTTGTTTGTATATGTTGTATTTCCACCCCTTATGTGATACCCCTACTGCGGGGTCTTTAAGGAAATAAAATAAAATGAAATGAAATAAACTTTACCTCATGCCAAAAGCATCTCGTAGACCGCACCCTTCGCACATTTAACAGAGGGCTTCTCGCCCCTCGGGAGCGCGAGACAACATCTTGATATACGGTTCCCTGGCGGCACTCGAGAGCCAGTGGACAGAATCGAGCGTGGAAAGCCTGCTGGTGCGGAAAGCATGGCATGCTCACATGACGCATTTCTGTAGCGCGTGAACAGAAATTTTGGGCAAGCAAAAGGGGAAGGAAACGAAAGCTTTTCAACGATTACGTAAAGGAGTTTAGTGGTTTTGAAGAGTCAACGTCATCTGAAGGAGTCATTGTTCGCAAGTTTTGTCGGGTGACAGCTAGCATTGCCAACGGCAAGGGTGCCTTGAAAATTGCCGAGCATTTACAATCGCAACGCCCCGCCCAGCTGAAGAAGCCCCGTCTAGGCAAAGGTGAGTCCCTTTTTAACTGTTGGCACTCTGAATTTACGGCTATGTGAGGGTGTATGTTGCATGCTTCGCACAGTCTGACACGGTTTCTCCGTTTACTGTGCACGCTTCCTTCTATGCCAGGTGTCTCAACAGACTTCACATGGTTGTAATCCAATTTGTTCACATCGTCTTGTTATTCCTATCGCTTAGGCAACTTATCACAGGAAAGCTAACCGGGAGAATGCATCACACGGGTCCGATCCAACAGACAAGAAGCGGATGACATCCCGCACCAGTTTTTCCGTGCACTCTGTCATGTTGGGATTCCACTGCACCAGGTTGAAGAACCTCTTGGCGGCATCTTTCGAAACAAGTGACCGGCGGCATGCACGATGCCAGGTAGTGATCAGCTATATCGGAATAACCTACATGAAGTCAGTGCGAAAGACATTGGGACGATAACCTGTTCGATGAAAGACCGCCCCATTTCCGTCACAATCGACGAGTCGCCGGAACTCAGCGGACGTCCGGCCGTGTCGGTGCTTGCAACCTTCTACGACGACGAACTTCCTAGGTGTAGGACCCTCAAAACTCTTGTCTTGCGCCTGAAGTTGGGCACGGCTTACTCCATACTACGGGTTCGTTAGCACGTGCTCCTCAGTCAACGGCGTGACTCACCAGAGGCCTTCACACCAAATGTCTCAAGTCTGTTGGATCTCCTTCACGTGAATGACCGCTCAACGACCGTGGCTAACCTTCATGGATACTAAGCTGCTGTCGCTGAAAAGTGGAGACAGACAGATAAGAAAGAAGACCTAGCTGCCCACCTTGGCCTTGAAGCAAGCCGCTCTGAATTGTTTGCACACTTTCTACTTTCACCGAGTCAACATATATACGAATGACTCTTCCACTCAGGTCAGCTCCACCGGCGTAGTGGTTGTACCATCACGATGAATAAGCATCCGGTACACGATTTCTCACTTGAACACATCGACCGGTCCGGAGCTTGTTGCCCTCCGAGGTGCCTTTGATTATATTAACAACTTACCGGATAATCGGTGGGCAATATTCTGCGATTCGAAGGCGGCCTTACAATGTCTTCTGTCATCTCTTCGTCGCGGGTCTTGTGAACAACTCGTGTCGAAGATGACGTGTAAGATGTCGCACTCACGCTGGCTATTATTACAGGCTACGATAACGCTTATGGTATCGCCCGTGTGTCTTCGCCAGGATGCACAACCGCCTGCCGACCTGCTGCTGCCGCCTGCCCATCCGCATCGACGATTGCTTACTCCAGCTCATCACCCGCCAGTTACAGATGAATCCAACTGGCCCACCTTGCAACCAAGGATTACATCGAGTACGTTCACGGCGGCCGATGCAAGATATAAAGGACAGCTCGCTGGCTCCCACTTCGGGCACGACATCGCATCTAAGATGTTGCACTCACGCTGGCTACTATTACAGGCTACGATAACACTGATGGTATCGTCCGTGTGTCTTCGCCCGGATCGACAACCGCCTGCCGACCAGCTGCTGCCGCCTGCCCATCTGCATCGACGATTGCTTACTCCAGCTCATCACCCTTGAAACCAAGGATTACATCAAGTGCGTTCACGGCGGCCGATGCAGGATATAAAGGACAGCTGGCTGGCTCCCACTTCGGGCACGACATCACGTCTAAGATATCGCACTCACGCTGGCCATTATTGCAGGTTAGTTACCTGAAAGGTGCACATTATTTTAGAAGTAGTAATTACTCTTTGTTGGCATTGGCGCTTGCCATTCTTCAAAATTAAATTACTTCAAAATGAAATCTGACAGGACAATGAATAAGACAATGAATGGCTCATACCCCCTTAAGCAATGGTTCATACCCCCGCGAACGCGGCCTCCTTGTAAGGACAGAAGTGAAATTCTACGCTGGAATGACGAGCGGCGACGGAGCCAGCTGTGGAAGAAGACGACGACGCCCGAGCCATTGCTGATAATGGTAGCTTTAGTGAACTCTGACAACGACGGCGCAGCGTCCGCATAAACAGCTCCGCCGTAATACAAGCCCTGCGGGCATTCCGTGTGAGCGTTTATAATATGTGCATTGCAGTCGCACACTGGCGCAGCGCGTGCACGCCAAGGCGCGGTGACGAGGCGTCTTCGAAAGTGCGCTTCACAGTCCGGACTGGTCGCCGGTACAAAGGAAGCGGCCAGTGCACTGCAGGTGCAGCCGCAGCGCCGCAAAATGTTGGAGTATATGAGGGCCTTAATTACAAACTTACGACGAAGCAGACTGGCTGGCCACCTGTTCGGCACGCTGCTGTCACGCCGATGCTGGCTGAGTCAGCCGAGTCCCTTTGTGGAGTGCCGAACGCCGCCAACGCAGCCCTCGACGGACGCCGCCTGCGCGGCCATGGATAGCGTATCCTCAGCTCGGCCGCGCAGCGCCCGAAAACGGGCCTCGCTCTGCATAACTACACCGACGCTGCGCCGCGCTACGTTGTTTGGAAACAGAATACCGTGCTGGAGAGCGTCGCCGGTTGCCGTGCGACGCATCCTAATTAGCCCGGAGGAGCCAGCCGTCCGTGGTGTCCGCGGCCGGCTTCGGCTCCGCGGGAAGCCCATTATTTAGGAAAGGCCTACAAAGAAAAGGATGGTGTTTCGCTATTTCGCAAGGGGATGGGGGAGCGCGCTTACAGAATTTTATGCCTGCAGGCGTGCCTTTCTAACGGACCGCGAGCTTATCGAACGCAACAGCGCCGGGCTACGCTCTAAACAACGAGGGTTCGACTTATGTGCACACCCAGGTCGCGATGCTTTAATGATCACCGACGCAAGCACCGCATAAGCTCGTCTGATGGGAGTGTCCTCGACTGTATAGTTCTGAGCTTTTTAGTGAAGGCCGCTTTAAAGAGAACACTGTCATTTTTGTGTATTCCCCTGAAAACCAAAGTTCAGTCCGATTTTCCTGGGCTTCCTCTGTATTCGAGGACTGAGAGCAGCGAGAGGAGCGGTTCCTCCCTACGCAAAACAACATTCAAGGGGCGCTGATTTGCGTTTTCGATTGATTTGTCTTATCGGGGAGAACTTTGCCAAGACGTTATGCATACGCACATACGACACAAGTTCCACATGCGCGTTTCGCAAGAAACAACGCGACGACACACGTTGCCGCTTTATATTTCATGCCTAAAACTTCTGAATGAAAACCGAGCCACTTATGTGTTCAGTGACGTTTCCTTTTCCAAACTAGCACCTTTTACTGTGAACGGCCGTGCATTCCTCTCCTCGAGATACCTTTGGCAATGGTGATCGAGAGAGGCAGCACAGCAAAACTAAAAAAAATTCACACAGAAAGTCATCTGGGAGTTATCTAAGGTATGCGTAAACATTGTGCCACTTTCTCATCCCCACGTTGCCCGGTGACATTATCAATGTTATGAAAATTGATTCGACTAGCCTAAACGACAGCGTTGGGGCAACACGAACTGCTGGGCACGGCGGCGCAAGGTGAATTGATGACGTAAGCGAACTACTGCAGGTGGAGGCGCCAGGTGCGTTGATGACGTTCCGATCATTAGAATCTGTTATCGCTCTTTAGCGCTTTACCCACCCGCGTCGAGCCAGTAGACACTTTTAGTTTAGCGTTTGCAACCGAACGTAAAAGCAAGAACGTAAAAGTACGTAAAGAAATAGCGTCGTCCTCACTGCGCATGCTCGGAACGTTATTGGGTTTCTGCAGCTTACGTGCGCTGTGATAACGTACGTTATTTGGGGAGTTTCACGTCCGCAATGTTCACGGACGCTAAGAAATAGCGTTGTCGAACATGGCGCACCCATGGCTCCCACTTCAGCGTGATTTCTCGTGATGGCTACGCTCTCACTCGCGTTGATCGCCAGTAACTATTGTAATCAGCTTTCGCTTTCTCTAAACTCACCTGAAAGGTTGGTTACGAGTGCATAGCGCGTCCATTTTCTGAGATCGTTCAGCGAATCTGGCGCACGTACGCCTAACGAGACGCGTCCACATAGCAACATCAGGATGGTTGCTAATGGATCGTCTTGGCTTGCATACGTTTGGCATGAGGCACCAGACAGCGCCCTGTTTTATAACATTTACTTTACGTTTATGTTTCCGTAAGGTAAACCAAAAGATACGAAAGGACACGCACTGTAACGTCCCGCAAAGGTGCTTACGTTTAACGTACGTAAGGCCACAAACGCTATTCTAAAACTATGTATTATCAACCGTGATGAACAGTACTCCGGCGGCGGCCGCGTATGGCGTGGCCACGCAAGGTAGGAAAGTGGGCAGGTAGCGCGCCCTCTTCTTCCATCGCGTGCAAGGCTCCGGGTGGGGGGTAGGGGGACCTTTTACTCCGGCGGCGGCTGTCTTGAAAGCGATCTACGATTGGGTGTTGTGCCACATATGCACTGCGTGCCTACCATCGAGGCACCGGGCGCTTCCCCCCTCCCCCTCGTTCTTCTGAACTGGTTGCCCTTGTGCTGGGCATCAAACATCCACTGATGACTTTCAAAGTTCTAAGAAACTGCCGAACACTTGCCGTGGGTCGAATGGAGGAGTCCGCGGGCACAGAGCACCATGACGAATTCAGTGACAGCCTTCAAAATTCCACAGAAATGCTGTCCCCTTGCCGTGGAGACCGGTGGTATGCAGCTTGGACTTCTCCCGTGACGAAAGAGGAAGGTGACGCGGTTAACGTCAGCACCCGCCTCACCAAAGGGATTTGAGGCAGACCCAGCCCATTGTTAGGAGGGGAGTGGCCACCAGCCACCCCGTCGTTCTGGTGCACTCTTCTGCACCGCTACCTGTATGCTGTTTTCTGCTATATGTGTACATAACGTATAAAGTTTTTTGTCTCCTCTTCGTCTGCCTCTAGAGTCCGTCTCTCGTCTTCGATCCCGAGTCTCAATATGGGAGTAGAGTGCGGCGAATGCTGATAGCTTTGCGATAGTTGTGTCCTCACCGCTTAGTTCGCGTTGAAGCGAGAGGCTGCATAATTTCCCCCCTACAGATTGTGGCGCGCAGGAGCTCTGCGTTGTCGAGTTGACCTTCTGGGGTTGGAACTTTGACCACCGGCACAGCATCCGGGTCCTACTCTGACTGCTCAGATCTTTGGGAAACCCCGCCGGCCGGTCGCGGCACAACGTTGTCTCTAGAGTCTTGATCTTGTCCCGTTGGTTGACCACCCGCTGTTTTTGCTGGATCTTCTCGTCATCGTACTTGATCCCAATGTCTTCGTTGAATCCCCTGCTGCGTAGCTACTGCGACCAATCTTGCTCCCTGTTGTTCCATCACTGTGGCAGGTATTCATCTCGATCTCCTCCAGCTTCGTGTTCGCACTCGTTGACCCTGCTGCCATTTTTGTGGACTTGTATTCTGCGCCTTGGTATCCGTTGCTTGCATGGTTGGTGTGATGCGGTCCATCTTCGTCCTTATTTGGTACCCAGTTAGCAACTCTGCAGGAGACTTGCCTTCTTTTCCTGAGGTGCGACGGTAAGCGCACAAGAATCTGGCCAGCCATATCTGTAGTTTCAACTGGGCTGCTTTCTTGAGTCCTTCTTTGACTGTGCGAACGGCCCTTTCCGCCATGCCATTGAACTGTGGATGATATGAAGCCGTGGTGAGATGATGTATGTGATTCTGATGCACGAAGTTCCGGAAGAAAGTACTTGTAAACTGTGGCCCATTGTCAGTTACAATGGTTTTGGGAAGACCGAACCTAGCAAAGATGACTCGTAGAGCGTCCACAGTGGTTTCTGACGTGGCTGTCTTCATAGGGAGCGCTTAGTTGCTGCATCTGCCCCTACTAATATCATGTGCCCCTCCAGTGGTCCGGCGAAGTATAGATTCAGACGGCATTGATGCGGCTTCCATACAGACTTAACATGCGCGTACCAGGCGTTTGATTTCAGCGTCCATATTTGGGAACCAAAATAGCGACCTGGCTATCTTCATAGCAGCCATCCCTGAGTGACTCTCGTGTAACACATTCAAGACTAGTCTGATGGCAGCTGCGGGTATGACAATACGGTGTCCCCAGAAAATCAACTCCTGCGTAAGCGTCGGTCACTGTCTTTTGTTGAAGTAGGGTCGGTATTGGCCTTGATACTCCGCTAAGGCGTTCGGCCAACCTTTAACAATCCACTGTCGGACTTGCTGCAAGGTAGCATCCGAGTCCGTCAGCTGTACTAGTTCCCGTGCTGTTATGGCTTTGTTTGCTAAGGATTCAGTGTACAGCACATACTCGGATATTTCTTCACGACACTTGGCGTCTTCGCTGGTCAGAAATGGCAGCCGACTCAGTGCATCAGCATAGGTGTTGTCCACACCCTTTCGGAACTCTAAGGTATATTGATAATTGTCCAGCAGGAGGGCCCATCTTTGAATCCTGGCTGCTGCCATGGGCAGCATGGCTTTGTTCGGATTGAAGCGACCCGTCAGCGATTTATGATCAGTCACCAACACAAATTTGTTTCGGTGCAAATAGTCTTTAAACCGGGTCACCCCAAAAACCAGTGCCAAGAGAGAGAGAAAATAATGCAGAGAAAGGCAGGGAGGTTAACCAGAGGTAGTTCCGGTTGGCTATCCTGCGCAGGGGGAAGGGTTAAGAGGGATAAAAAGAGAAACAGAGTAGAAGGGGGAGATAGAAAGAAAGGGAGACAAGCACGAACAAAGCGCGTTCACTACAGAGCGGTAGGGGGCGGCATTCTTAGTCTGTCGTGAAGCCCCGTGGACCGCAAGAACCTTACTAGCGCGAGTAAGGCCTTCAACGCGGATGTTCTTTCGGAGCATTGGCCTAAAGCTTTTAATTCTGAAAGTGGACGATTGTCCACTTGACCAGTGCCAAAGCTTCCTTTTTCAGCTACGAGTAATTTCGTTCTGCTTGGTTAAGGGTTCTGGAACAGAATCTTATGGGGTAGTCGATTCCATTTATTCGATGGGAGAGAACTGCACCCACTCCTACTGCCGATGCATCGCATTCCAACCGTAATGGTTTTTTTTCAGGTCGAAGTGGGCTAGAAACCTTGAAGTCTGGATGGCTCCTTTTACGTGCTTGAAGTCTGTCTCTTGTTTGTTCTGCCACTTCCATGTGGCTCCTTTCTTAGAAGGTCGTACAATGGAGCCAAGTGTGTAGACAAATTAGGCAAAAACCTGGCATTATAATTAGTTAATCCCAGAAATGCCTTGAGTTCGGTCACCGAGGCAGGCGTAGGGGCCCTTATGACAGCTGCTATGTTGTCATCCTTGGGCTTGAGGCCAGAAGCATCCACGCGGTGACCCGGAAAGGTGACTTCCCTTTGGCGAAATTTTCATTTGTTATGGTTCAGCCTAAATCCATTCTCTTAAACGTTGAAGCACTTGCCGCAACAGTGTGATGTCGTTTTTCTTCTCAGCTACGATTATGTCATCGACGTAAACATGGGCACCTGGGAAATCACTGAAGAGCAAGTTCATGCCTCTTTGAAAGATGGCTGACGCTGAACTTACTCCAAATGGAAGTCTGTTGAAGCGGAATAGGCCCTTGTGTGTTTTTAGCACTGTTAATTCTTTAGCCTTGTCATCCAACGGTAGTTGATTGTAGGCTTGTGTCAAGTCGGGGGTGGTGAATACTTCACCGCTGTTTAGTCGTGCCAAAATGTATTCTACCCGGGGCAGGGGATATTGTTGAGTAACTGTAGCTGCGTACACAGTCAGACGGAAATCTCCACAAACTCGGATGAATCCATCTGGTTTCACGACAGGAACGACAGGTGTTGCCCATCCTGCCGTCGTCACAGCTGATAAAACACCGTCCCCCACCATCCGATCCGATGCCTCCAAAACCTTGACTATCAAGGCATACGTTAGGGAACGAGCTTTGCAGAAACGAGGTGTTGCTTGTTGCTTGAGTTGGGATTTCACTGGCGGGCCGATGAATCTTCCAGGACCCGAGGCGAATACATCCTTGAAATCATCAAGTAAAGTTTGCAGTGTTTTATTCGCTTGGTCCGGTTGCGCTTGCATCATCGATACAAGGTTGGCTCTCAGCATTGCTATCCCACATTGCTATCTCCACAAAGCACCGGGCCGGGGATGTCTACGATCACTAAAGCTCCAGCTTACGTCTGCCCATCACACGACGCAGTCATGTGTACTTGATCCACCACCGGAAGCTCTAAAAAAACAGGAAAGTAGAATAGTCACAATGGTTAACGGTGCCAGTTGTGCCATGCTGCCGAAACACCGCTGTAGACACGACGCTGATTGGCGATCCGGTATCCACCAGCATACGAAGAGGTACACCATTCAATATAATTTCCTTAAAAATCGGCTTCACAGTGTGTCGGTTACTGTCTTGATGTGCCACGATTATATGAAGTGATTGATGGACAGTGCGTGGTGACATATAAAGGATTGAAGTGACAGTGCGTGGTGACATTGATGAATGTCACCACGCACTGTCGCGTATCTGTGATGGTATGAAGGCAGTCAGACAGGTTGACGAACTCGAACAATAAACTGTAAGCAATTTAACTTGTGCTATAGGAAGAAAAAGTGAAGAGAGCTCTGTGGCAGAGCAAGCACGATCGTCGAATTCAGTCACCGGCTGTGCCATTCCACTATGTCTACTGGCGTCAACGCACTTCATAAAAGCTAAAACGATGTCGGCTGAGTAAGAAACATAATTTCTTATTCTTGAATACATATGCTTTCTTTACGGTTGAAGCGTGATAATTGAAAGCGCAGCACGTCATTCATCAGCCATACGCAAGCAGTGCCAGTCCTATGCAGCTGGTCGACGATTATAATGCATGCTGCCTTGTTTCTCGTGGCCACCGCACGATGGCGTCACAGTGCATCGCAAAATATTACATCCCACAGTGCATCACAATCAATTACATCCGAAAAATAACACCTGAATCTTTTCAAGGCAATGAAGAGGTTGTATTTGAAGAAAAAAAGAGCATGAAAGAGACCCAGGTGGAAAAGGAGCTGGTGCTGGCAAATTTCAACTAGAAGAAAGCCGAAGAGAAAATTCCTAAGTGCACAGCCACAGGGCCAGACGAGGTTCCCGTTAGGCTGATTAATGAGCCAGGACCAAAAAGTAAGGAAGCTCTGATGAAAGTAGTAGAAAAACATTAAAAGGTAGACGAATACCAGACAGTTTGCGACAAAGTAGAATGAACTTAATTTATAAAGGTGAGGGAGAGAAAGGTAGAATTCACTCTTATAGACCGTTGACCATTACATCGGTAATATGCAGGCTAGCAATGCAGGCAATCAAATTAAAGCTGCAAGCATGGGCAGAGAATAGTGGCATTTTGGGAGAATTTCAGAATGGCTTCAGAATAGGTAGGTGTTTAGATGATAACTTATTTGTTATTACTCAGTGTATTACTCAGTGTATTTGTTCTTACTCAGTCTATTGGACTATCAAAAGTTGAAAGCAGCCCGTTATATGTCGCCTTTTTAGACATTACAGAAGCCTATGACAACGTAGACCGTAACATTTTGTGGAATATTCTGGAAGGGGAAGGTTTAGGTGACGACTGCCTACAGCTTTTTAGAGAGATTTACTTTGAAAATACCATTTGCGTTGAATGGGAAGGCATGAGGAGGGAGGAGAAAGTTCATATCAACAAGGGACTGAGTCAGGGGTGTCCTTTAGCCCCACTGCTGTTTATCGTGCACATGGTGAATATGGAGAGGGCGCTGGAAGGAAGTAATCGGGTTTAATCTCTCACACAAACAGACGGGTACAGTGTAGTAGAGCAGCAGCTTCCAGGTTTATTTTATTCAGACGACATTGTGGTGCTAGCTAACAAGCAAAGTGATTTGCAACGTCTGGCTAATATCTGTGGACAGCAAGGCAACAATTTAGGTTTGAAATTTAGTGTTAGAAAATCAGGAGTTATGGTATTGAATGAAAACTGTGAACAGACAGTGGCAATACAGGGTCAGGAAATACCTCGGGCAACAGAATATAAATACCTTGGTACATGGATAAGCGAAGGCAATAGATATATGGAAATGTCGGAAAAAAACAATAACAGTGAAGGGGAAGAGAAATGCAGCCATAATGAAGCACAGAACGCTATGTGGATACAATAGGTACGAGGTGCTCCGAGGTATGTGGAAAGGTGTAATGTTTCCAGGACTTACTTTTGGAAATGCTGTTGTTTGCTTTAAATCAGGGGTACAATCAGGACTCGCTGGGAACCAAAGGTCAGTGGGAGGCCTCTCACTGGGCGCTCACGCGAAGACTACAAATGGAGTTGTGCCGGGTGATATGGGCTGGACAAGTTTTGATGTGAGGGAACTTGACACTGAAATTGAATATGAAGAACGACTGACGGATATGGAAGAAAATAAATGGGCTGGGAGAGTGTTGAGGTATCTGTACAGAAAAAAAAACATTCATTTACAGTTGAGGAAAAGAACTAGGAAGCTTACCAGCAAGTATGCGGCCTGTAGGGTGGGCAACACAGCAACAAAGAACGTCAAGCGGGAAGCCAGAGAGGCTGAAATAATCACATGGGGTAGCGACAATGGAAAAGAAACCTGGCATGAGTAACTACTTAAGAGAAAAAAACGAAATCAGGAAAGAAACAATTTATGATAACTCAAAGGGAAGCTCATTATTTTTCGAAGCGAGATCGGGATGCCTTAGAACAGGCACCTATAAAGCGAGATATAAGAAGGAAGAAGAAGCATGTGCTTGCTGCGGTAAAGCTAGGGAAACTATGGAGCATGTTTCATTAGAATGTGAAGACGTCTGCCCAGCGGTCGTTTAAGGCCCCACTGGCCTCCTTGAAGCCCTTGGGTTCAGCAAGAGCAGTGGAAAAATAAACATGTCCGCAATAGGGATTAGTAAGAGGCGATTGGACGATTGGTGGAAGAAAAGTAGGGAAACGACAGAAAACGGATACGTAAAAAAGCAAAGTTCGCAATAGGGGATCACAAAACCTGGTTGTGGGAGGTAATAGTGCTTTTTTTCTTGTTTAACCTAGGTAGGACATTAGGTAGTATAATAGCAAGAGCTTGGTGGCGCAACCCACCACCCTGTTCCAAAGGGGACGCTCATAACATCCATCCATCCAATATCGCAAAAGGGGGATTCGCCTACGTGGCGCGCGATTCCCAAGTCGGCACAGCAAAAGAAAACAAAGGGGCATTTTTGGACCATAGAAGTAGTGACTGCGATCGAAAATAGTTAAAGGGATGTGGCGTATTGAGTTGCTCGCTCGGTCAATGTAATCAGCCAGTACCAGCTCCTCTAATGCGAAAAGCACTGAGCTTTGCTGATCACTTCAGCTCCGAAACTAATTCATAGAGTGGCATTTAACCCCCCCCCCCTCCTCCCCAAAAATAAAGAAAAGCTACACTCGATCTGCGCGCAATAAATAAAAAGACGAACAAAAATTTTGTTTCTCCAAACGCACTTCAGCAAATAACATTTCTACAACGGTAACCCATACACGCCATACACTGTAAGCGTTCAGTTAACAAACTTAGGTGTGTTTCTGCAAACCTCGAATTTCAATGCTTACCTACAAAATCAGCGCGACTACCACCGTTGCAAAACCTGCTTCACTTAACATTCGTGTAACAGGCTCGTACAACGACACAAAGAAGCTCAACGCCTAACACGAACCTTTGAATTTAAGCGTAAAAGTACTGATTAACTAAGAAAAGAAGGCATCACGTCCTACGTAGAAACAACAAACTGATGGGTGTGCCCAATTTATCAATTACTTTCTCTTAATGCGCGCTCGATGGGGTCGCAGTCCGAAAGCCTTTGCGCTTTTACGAGGACAACAAAGCGTGCCAGACAAAGCGTGCTGCTCTCTGCAAAAACCTGCCACTTTGTGTCCCCGCAGCTTACTTACTCGTCCCTGAAGGGCAGGCTGTAAACATGGGAAGAATAGCCATTATCACTTTGTTCGCGTCCTCGCGGCGCATTCCAGCTCAGTGCCCGTTCGATTGGCCCGATTAGTATGCGCGTGCCTCAGCCAGGTTTAAAAGTTCGGCCACACCCTTGCTCGCGAAGACGCGCCCTGTTTTGTTGCGATCACCCTTTGGCGACACCTCCGTTTTCTGAACCGCCACAGTGAAACATTTGTCGCTCTGTGCGATGGCCTGCAGCTTGTCCTACGCGCTGCGATGTGGCGTCTTTTCGCTGCACTGAACAGTTAGCTCTGCTTACGTCACGGCGCTGTTTGCAAACACTGTTCCTTGCCACGCCGTCGCCTATAGTGCAGCTGAAACCTCCAGGCATTGGGTTCCTGTTCTGCTCGGCCACCTTGACATTCTGCTTTTGACGATTCCGGAACGTCTCTGCAAAGAACGCCCTCCGGAATCGCCACTGTCTCTACATCTGCGACGTCTTCGCTCGCTACATTCGACACCGCCCGAGAGTCGCTCAAATGCTGAGGCACGAGGGTCGTATCCAGCTCCGCACTGACTCCTTTGGAGTTGCTGGAGCAAGCAACGTCCCCACAAGGAGCGCTCTCCGGGATGGCTCCTGATTCGGTTTCGGGGGATAATTCAATTGCGCACTCTCGGAAGCTCGAGCCCAGAGCGATCTCCGGTTCCCTGTACTGTCGAGCCAATTTATCTGTGCTCACGCTAAAAATTCCTTTCTTAGCCAGGCCCTTCCCGACAGTACCGCTGGAACCTCGAAT
The DNA here is from genome assembly GCF_038994185.2 of Dermacentor albipictus. Taxonomy (NCBI): domain Eukaryota; kingdom Metazoa; phylum Arthropoda; class Arachnida; order Ixodida; family Ixodidae; genus Dermacentor; species Dermacentor albipictus. Next base: position 255,387,088 of record NC_091821.1, read on the forward strand.
AGTCGCGTCCTTACTTTGCTCAGCCACCCCGCTATCTGGGTCTGCCTTAGATGACTCCGGCATTTCGCCCATATACAGATGCACGAGGAAGACCTCCAGCGACTCCTTAACCTTTACATCGCCGCTGGAACCAGCCTCATCTCCGCAAGGAATGCTTTCCAGAATGGCCCTTCTTTGTAGACAGACGACGGCCTCGCTCTCCACGTGCTCCACCTCTGAGTGTTCTGCTACGTTGCACTTCCCGTGCTTTCTATTCATTGACGCGACCCCAACCACGGCTTGTCGCTCAGTTGCCTCAAAAGAATGAATTTTCTGTTCATTCTCTTGCTTTGGACTGGAATAGCAAAACGGCGGCATAAAGCCCTCTTAGCTATATCCTAATTGCGGAACTCGTCGTCTCAAAGGGGAGACAAGACGTCGGACACTTTAAGGGGAAATATGCCAAACAGCTCAAAGGACCAATTTTCACGGTGAGGCGTTGAACCTCCGCGCAAATCTTCTCGAAAAGAGCAAGAATACTTTCTATGTTTTCGCCGATTTTGAATGAATACACGCAGCCTAGAACGTAACTGTTGCCCTCTAAATTTTTTTTATTTCCTTTCGCAATTTTTTCATCCGAATTCTATATTCTTCCCGTTTGCGTTCCTGTTCTCACTTTCGCTCACATTCCTCAAGTTCCTCGTCATATGCCCCGATCGCCTCGATCGCCTCGATTGCCTCAATGTTCTCCAGCTTCCTATTTGATTCTGCAATTTCGAGGCCCAACTCTCTGGCCAAGTTTAACAATTCCGGCTTCTTTAGTGGCTTCAAGTTCATGGCTGCGCTTAGTTCTGCTAGCTCTTCCCTCTACAACAACCTTGACGTACTCCGAATACTTCCGTGAGCGGTCACACATAATCACTGCTTTGTACTTCCCCATCAAATACGCAAAGCCAGGTAATGTCTCAGTGAAGAAAAGCCATGCACTCACCATGTGATATGCACTGATGAATCCTGACACTGTCCTTCCGAAGTTGTTATCCAGAGACGTTGGTTCTTGCCAGGACGAAGCGTGGTCGATCACATCAGCTACCAACCAGTCGCTCGTGAATCAGATAATGGTGACTGGCGTTAGCCGCAAGTTGCACCTAACCGCTAGCATCCAGTCGTTCGGACCCGGGCTATCGTATCCCATCACTCTCACCAGTTGTTGGGACCCAGGGTAGCGTATTCCACCGCTGTAAGCCATTTGTTGGGAACGAGGGTAGCGTATTCCATCGCTTTCACCAATTGTTGCGACGCCAGTTACTTGAACCTTGACCGGCGTTACTAGTGAGTAGCGTGGCGTTGTCGGCAGGCCAGAGGCGTCCCGTAGATCATGGCGATCAAGCAGTGGCAATAAGAGTTTTAGTGCGAAACTTGCACTGTTTATTCCATAGTAACTAAGTAGGAAAGCAAGAAGAGACTACAAGAAGATACATTGCGGGGCCACTTAAATAGGCCCACTAAAATCGTAGGCGGGACTTGGCTCACGCCAACGTCACTTGGTATGGACTGACCGGTCGGTGGTTGGCGGCTGCTCCCTCTCTCCTAGACGATGTTGCACATGCTTTCGCCTCCGCTTGCGGGAAGCCGTGGGTCCCGTTTGGTTCGAGGAAGGAGGTCCTCCCCTTCACTCGCACAATTCGTGGAAGGCGCCCCCCCCCCCCTCCCTGTCCCACGCACACACAGAGGGTTCCGTAATCAGTGCGAGGCGCCAGTCAGGCAGCGAACCACCTGAGACACCCACAAGAATTTGGGATCTAGCTACCCTGCGCTTTCCGATTGGGCATAGTTTTCAGATAATCCTATTTGCACTGGGTGCTTCACGCCAATCGTAACAGTACTGAGCTCCACTGCAAGTGATGTAGCACCTCATCGCGGCTGACGCCATCGACAATGCCATAGCGCCAGACTCTTGCCCTTGTTTAACAAGCTTCCCAGTGTGGTCAGAAACTGCATGATCTTCAGAGTCATTGTCACATTTTTTTCTTGTCAGCGTACACATGACTTCGACATGCGTAAGCCTGCACAGAAGTCGAGGGACTCGAACGCAAATCCTTACAATCAATCCGTATTTATTGTATTCTTACATGGGCGTACAAGGAAGAAACAAAAACATTGACAAGACATGAGCGCCGCAAACAGCTACAGCCCGCGGGTCACTCCTTGTGGTTCTCATCACGGTGGACGATACATTTTTAAACCAGTAATGAAGCGATAGAAGCGAAGGGAACGAATTGAAACGTAAGGGCGGTTCTCGAGGCATTCGCTGTCTTTACTCAAGTGTAGCGAAGTGTTTACCGAAAAATGAACAACGAGCAAGTGCAGCACGGCCCTCGCCGCAAGGCGTCGAACGGCGGCAATCGTATACCAGCAACACGACAGAAGAAGTCAAGCTGTAGTGGAAGGTATATACTACAGCTATGCTGTGTAGGTGCTGAAAGCTCCACTAGTATATCTTCGAGTTTTTTCGGCGTCGTTTGTTACGCACGTACTGCCATTTGCGGTGACTCAGTGGGTATAGCATTCCCCTCGAGCTTCCGGGTTCCCGGAAGCTCGAGGGGAATCGAACCCGGAAGCTCTAGCTTCCGGGTTCGATTTCAGGCGGAGGCAGCCAGGCATTCTTATAGGGCCGCAATCCATAAACACTCGTGTATCGAACACCGCTTTCCAAAGAACCCCATCTGGTGTAAATTAATGGAAAACCACTCATTGCGGTGTGTGTGAACATTACAGCCTAAACCCCTATGCCCCATCCCCACCTTCCCCACATACCCTTAATGTAGAAGACGAAAATGTGGATCCAAAATGGCGACGAGTCCCCGCTACTGGCCGATTTCACTCCCTGGCGGTATTAATTCTGTTATATCGGCGAGTATTTGCGCGCTTTTTCTAGCAAATGCTTGCTACGAGCTGCACAGTGTTTGCTCTAGGTTACAATGATTATTGTCCGTGCAGGCTTCCTTCTTATGTGCACGCATACGGAATGAGCATTAAAATTTGACTGCTAGCCCGTAATATTTATAACGCATGGGAACAGTTAAGCGCGCTGCAGGCTGTATGATTATACGGGCTTGTCTGCAACGATGCATGTTGCCTTTAATACTGCAGTGGCGCAGTTTAAAAGGCCGGGCGGTGCGTCTTTTACGCTTCCGTACAGTAGCAGCGGGCTTTGTGCAAGACAGCTTCCGCACGAACCGCGGCAGCAATACGGCGTCACGGACTGTGCCGCTTCTAGACGCCTGACTGGCCCACTTTTTGTTCAATGAATTAAGTGTTTCCTTGCTTCTCTTCTTCGTACATGCTTTGTTGTTTACCTTAGCAAGGTCGAGGAAAAACGACGCAAGCAAGAACGGGAGGCAAGAGTTGAAGCACCCTTGCAAAGCTCAAGAGAATATTGCCTCCGCTTCCGGTTTTATAAACATTAAAAATGCACACACGGGCGACGCATACGCTCCCCGGGGCAATCGCGTCGCCCGACCATCGAGGCGCGCAGGGCGGCCACGGAGCGCCTTACAACACTCTGCCTGTCTCCGTCGAAATGAAGCACGCCTTGAAGTAAGAGCGAATCGAGACCATAACTCCTGGCTGCTTTGAGCTGCGCACGTTCGCAGTGTTACGGAGCCCGCCGCGCCTTCGTTCCCTTCTTACAATCTCCTAAATTGAAATCTATATTGAAGAGAAAAGCAGAAGGGAGCAAGAGAGAACGAAAAGGCAAATGAGGCAGTGCGCAATCCCGTTTAGCCATTACGCGCGAGTGCGCAATAAACATTAGAGGCTGTATACGACCCTCGCTACTTATTAGATTTGTGCGGCGCGCTTTCAAGCTTATTTGGGTGACAAGCCTTAGACCGCAGAGGGGCTAACCCGTGCACGCGGTAGCAGTCGTGTGCTGTTTCATTGTTTGTTCGCTACGCGTGCATATGCACCGAACTTCCAGGACACGGGCGCACATTTACAATGGACGAGCATTTCGTTTCCTGCAAGCTTGTAGCATTTTGAAACGCTCGTTCTGTATGACGTTTCACTCGATTGTAGTGTTTCGTCTAAAATAATAATAATAATAATAATAATAATAATAATAATAATAATAATAATAATAATGATAATAATAATAATAATAATAATAATAATAATAATAATAATAATAATAATGAGAATGAAAACAAGAGATTTGTCATTCGCTGTCCAGCACGGCAACATAACGACACATCGTAAAAAACAGAAGCAGCCGCACTGTCGGAGCGCGGCTCGGAGAATACGTGTGCGTCATTTGTAGTGTGGCGCATTACTCTTCGTTGCCTTCAATAAATCAGACCGAGAGACGTAATTCACGTGCACAATTATTTCTAGTTGTTCGCGTGGCTCTTGAGAGAGTGCTTCTTTGGGATGTGGTCCCCGTTCCGAAGAAACCGCATAAAAGGACTATATGCGAGTAATTTATCGTAGTATCCGTTTAAGACAGATATGAGGACTGGGAAAGCATATAGACGGTTTTATTTATTTATTTATTTATTTATTTATTTATTTATTTATTTATTTATTTATTTATTCCTCTATTTGTTTATTTTATTCGGGAGAACATTATCCCGCACTAGTCGCGAGCTGCAGCTGTTACCGTGCAGGCACAAGGGATTTCCCCAAAAGCCTATGGACTTCACATATCGAAACAATAGAAAAGGAGGACATAACCACCATGGCTGGGAGCCGAAACCGTGACCTTGTGTTCAGCAGCAGAACGAGCCACTGAACCACAATTACGGGTCTTTCATCAAAGTAGGTCTTCTTCACAGCAATCGTGGACAAAGCTATACGAAACGCCTGTGCACTTCGTGACAATTTTGCGGAAGGGACAGCCAGTGTTCCACGTCAAATACAGGTCGCCAGGAGAGAAAAAAGAAAGTGGAAGGAATGAACGCAACAAAAATAAAGCGCACAAACTTTGCGCGCTTTGTTTAAGCTTTAACTAGTGCGTCTTAATCTGAAAAATTTAATCAGCTATCATCGCACAATTTCTCATGTTCGTAGGGGCGTCTATCATGCAGCGAAAAAATAGATCAGTTATCTCTACTGTGCAATTTTTAACAATTGTCTGAAGTACTTGCTGGTATAGTAAATAATATAGACTTATGGGTGCCAGTATCCAACGAGTGTTGGATACTGGCACCCTTCAAGCATGGATGATTCTCCCAGAAGAACAACGAGAAAACGCGTGCTGAAAAGCGTTAGAAGCTACGAAACGAGAAATACAAGTAAACCGAGAATGTGGAAGAGGAAATCGCAGAACACTTTAATTGTGTTTGAGATCTGTGCAATTGTGACAAGCCATCTGGATAGGGGCATTAAGAACGATATTCGATGAGTTCACCCAAATAATGATTTTCGGAGAAAGTCGATTCAATTATTTAGTCTCGACCTCTGGACTAATCTCCTCGATTGAAGGAAGAGCAGTGACAGAATGCATTACTCCTTCAGCATGCACAGCAGCGCAAGTGCCTACACGTGCCTCGACTGGAGTTATGAGCGCGCTGGGACGGAGCGAAAGCAGGTGGCTCTCATCACACGCGTTTGTCCAAACTTGACCTGGCAATGCCGCGAAATTGCACATAAGCCCATTCGTCTTTTCTTTCTACCTCACCCCCCCCCCCCCCTCTCCTTTCTGCGTTGGCGTGGCGGCAGCTGCATCCGAAAAAGAGCAGCCTGAGCCCGGGTAACTTCCTAAAAGCAGTCCTTGTCAGACGAGCCAAAGTAGTGAAGACAGTTGTCTTCACAAATATTGCTGCTACTGGAGGTTAATACCAGTATTACGAATGGCGCCGGCGGCAAGTATGAGTCTGCTATGCGCAAATGGGAAACCAGCGTCGGATTTTCTTGAAGAGCCGGCTTGCGCAAGGAGTTCTGTGAGTCGCGATCGACGCGCTGCGGTCTCTAGAACAGTGCTGGACTAAGCGATTGGCGCATCACACTCGAGATTGCCCGGTTCACCTACATGCACTCGCGAGCAGGAAAACGTGAATCTGCGCGCTGCTCCCCGAGCTGCCGCAACTCCCGTTGGCATCACTGGTTAAAAAAGCAACGCCATTACGAGCCGCAGTAAGAACCCTCCCGGCGCATTCCGGGAGCTCGCATACCCGGACCTGACGGTGGCCAACGCAGGCGGACGTGCGGCTTTGGGAGAAGCGACGCGATCTCCGGAAGCGAGGGTGCGGACAGCGCGAGGCGGCGCGCGTGGGAGCGCGGCGCGATTGTTCCAGCGCGCCGGGACAGCCAGCGCCAGGACAGGGCGTTGCGCGCGACCCCGGCCTTGAACCGCTATGACGGCGCCGCGGTGGGCGCTGTTCGTCGGGAACCCGGCGTCGTCGTCGTCGTCGTCAGGCGACGCGAGGAGGAGAGTGCCGTGGCCACGTCAAAACAAAAGCAACCGGTTTGCAGCGGGGAAGAAGATGCGGCCGAACCCTACTCCTATAAAACGCCCGTGCCCCAGAGCCGGAGTCTTCACTTTTTTCGGCCCCCTCCATCCGTTCAAGCAACATCCGCGGATCCGGTGAGCTCGGCCGCCGCTGGCATTTTTTTTTTTTAACTCTGCCACTCGCCGATACTGTTTCTGAGCTGCTCAGCACCGCTGGTGGGACTTTGTTGCACTGACTCCCGCTCCTTTTTTTTCCTCGTGAGCCGTCCCCAAGAGGTTTGGGCCGGCGCTGTATTTGCGGACAAGGTGTTCTGTGTGCGTGTATGTGTTGTGTGTGTGTGTGTTTGTCTGCGTGAGTGTTTGCGCCCGCCTCTGTGACTTAGCGTTCGAGAAGTGTTCATGTTGATACTTGGCTATCATGTCCAATTCTCAAGAAACGTTAGCAGCTTCCACGGTTTAGGAATGTGGGCATGCCTGTATGCAGATATTTTGGCCACTGTTAAGGACTTCGAGACCGTCCGAATGATTCATTTGAAGCTTATTCACACTACATGCTCAATCACATGGGCTCCGTGTCACCTTTGTTAGCGTAAGATGTGACCTGACATTCCTGAAAATTGTCTTTTACCAATGTATTCACCGTGTGTGTCGTATAAACGGCGTGGTGCCAAAGTGGCCGAGCAGTGAGCAAGCGTCTGAGCAGCACTGGCTCGCTGCTTGCGCATTACAGGCCTGTCCGATGTCTACTTTCGATTATCTGAGCCGAGTAGCCTCTACTGAAAAAAAAAAGAAATGTACACTGAATGGATGCTTTGAACTTGCACTGTTGCATTATTTCATGTAAGAGCAAAAATTATCTATAATTCGTACCCTCTGGTAGCACGATATCGACGCTGAAGGGTAACAAAAGTTTCGCGTTCTATCTCCGATTAGGTACGCTCACACACACACACACAAGTGATTGTTGACTGCACATAAAGGAATGGGGGGCGAAAAATTTAAATGGTTAGGCAGCTGCTATATGCATGCGAAAAGTCTTTCTTTAGTAAAATGAGCTAATTTCTTTAAAATACCTAATGCATAACCTGTTCTTTGTAAATATTGACAGTATCTTGTGTTTATTTAAAACTTGGATGAATTCAGTGCGGGCTAAAGAATAGAAGTTTTTACGCTCAAACAGCTTCGCACTACAAGAGGCGCCGTAAAGCTTCGGCTACATCCATGAGGCGATTTAATGCGCATCTAATTCGCCAAACGGGGGTGTTCACTGCAATCTGCCCAGCTCGGTCACTGCGGTGGGAGCTCGTGGCGTTACGAACAGCGGTATGACGCTTCGCTGAGCCAACGCTGCGGTCGCACTGCACATATTCTAAAATAGAAAGCCCACCCCACCCCGTCCCCTCTTGGAAAAGGAAGTTTCAAACCATCATTTGCGCATAACGCGTACGATGAAGGCTCTACGCTGTGTAAGGTCTGCAAGGCAGGCACGGCGTGACGCACACACATCTCCGGGTTTTGTTCAATATCCCAGCGGTGAAAAGAAGTTACGCAGTCGGAAACGCGTGCAAACGGATTACTGCCGCAGACGAGCGGCCGCTAGCCGAGAACAGCGAGAGAAAAATTGATTAGAAGTCTCATTAGACGGTTCTAATTGAATGCGGCTCGAAACTTTGTGAACGAAGCTTTCTACTCAATTACAAGCTAGAATGAAAAAAAAAATTAATGAAAGCATGAAGGAAAAGAATGTAACGAGGAGGAAGTGCTCGGTGGCTAACAGCAGTTCGCGGGAACTATACTGAAGCCTCTTTATTTATTTATTTTTCTGAAGGTAGCTCACTATATGGCTAAGTGAAAGTAACTAACAAGCTCGTTTTCAAGCAAGTGCTTATCATACACGTTCAAAGGAGAGTTGGTATTTGCATCTAAAGCTTACGGTGATTTCCAGCCCAAGCAATAAGATAAGGAGGCGTACGTTGACTTGTGGTTTGCTGGTGGGCGCGCATAATGTAAAAACGATAAACCTGCATTGAATTCGTCGGTGGCACTCGAATAGTTCAAAAATATCGCACGCGCAGTAACGAAGCCGCGTGTTTTAAAACACACCGTGCAGCTTTCTACTAGCTTTAGGGACTGCAATATTGAAGGAAATCGGTCACGGTGCGAAGGCTCAGTGCCAAATGGACATCAGTTCACACTGGGTGGACAGGATCACTCTGAACTATTTTAAAGGCACTCTCGCCGGCAGCACTGCCGAGGCCGGAGGAAGCCCTTATGAGTGCGTTTTGGGCGCACTTGTGAAGTGCTGCTCGTTTAGAGTAAAGCCTCCTAAGAGTGGGATGAAAAATGGCTATACAGGCCTGGTTTCGGTGGCTTTAAAAAGGACAACGGCTTTCTCCTTTTTGCTATTTAGCACCTCATAATTTTTACAGGAATATTAAAAGTGAACGCTCTCGAGATTACCTTCACAAGAAATGCATAATATTTTGTGCATTTGAAAGACTCCGCGATTGTGTCCGCAGCTCCTTCCAGATGAGTGCACTTAAGCGCTTTCAGCGTCTTTCAGCTTACACGTACCCACGTTCTGCGACAAATAACCTTACTTCAGCTGAGCATCTCATAATAGCGTAATGGTTCTTTTGAAGCGTTTTGCAATGGTCAAGACGCTATCTCTGTCGAAAGAGGGGCTCGCTGCCTACCTGATCGAGGAAGATGCGCCTGAGACCTTGGTGACACACGCCAAGCAGCCAAATCAGGAACTAATAGTCGGGGAATACTTGCGTAGGGGATGGGCTGGCGGCCGCGCGGCTGTATACTCATGCAGGAATGGCGATAGATAGCAGCTCTCGGCGAAGGAAACGTTTTGCTGTCTCCTTGCGCAAACTGCACAGCGGTATGATTTCGTCGTGATCATCAAAACACGCTTCGAGTTGCGCGCGAGGATGCCAAGGGATGTCGCAGCAACGCCTGCAGTAAGCGGAAAAATACTTTGCTGGTCCTTGCACGGCGGAAGCGATGGTGCGAGTGCACGCGTTTCGTTCCCCGCCGAGACCGTCAAAACAAGTCGTAAAGCCTCAAGGAAGCCCTTATGTAAAGTCTCGCGTAACGTGCAAAGTTGCCTGCGAGAACTGAATGACAGGCGCATCGTCCGCGGGGAACCTTTCCTTCTTTTTGCCCTCTTGATTTCTGCGCGTGAGGCGCCACTCTGACTGCGGGCCAAATGGCGTTGGCGGATCATTTATATGCTCGCGCCTTTTGTTTCAGATTGGCCATCAAAAATGAAGATTACCGCGGGGCTCGTGCTCCTTCTGGGTAAGTGCGTATGAGACGCAGCAAGGACTGCTTCTGCAGCCGCCGCTGCTGTCAACGGCCTTGGCTATTGGACACACGAGTCATGCGTAACTTTCCTTCCTTCTTCCTTTCCCCCTCGCAGCCCTCGCAGCACCTCATCACTGTAAGCGGGTAAGTGTCAAGCCTGAGGGGGCCAACAGTGCGCTGTGCTATTTCTTAGACCTTGTCGCCATTATGCGTGCCTATAGTTCCAGGAAAAACGAAGCATTGCAAGTAGAATAACTTTTCACGGACAGAATAAAAGAGCAGTAAAACACCGGTTTCGTCTCAACTTCCCTCACGTAACCTGCCCTCGTATAAAAGCTACGTTTCTTTTTTCTCAGAGTTATTACACCAGCACGAAGAGATGGATGGCGAAACATTTGTTTCGAGGAAGGCCCAAAAGCCACTGTTATATGAACGGAACGTCATGTTTAAGTGGTTTGTTAATGCTTTACAGCCTTCATCAAAACAATTACTATAAATATTTTCTAAGGCTGTGAAAGTCGTGAGGGATCCAGGTTTCGTTTTATTCGTGTATGCGCCGCAATAATGAGCTCAACTTGATTTGCTGTGAACACGATGGACACAAAACGCAGCCCCATGTGTCGTTGTACGCCTCATCATTCGGTCTTCTAACACCTCCTGCAAGTACGAAACAGCCCGAACTAGGTGGCAATGAAATACATTTAACAGCGTTTTCTCTCAAAGGCAAACACGGAAAAAAAATTTACCAACGCATACACATATGTCTTAAAAACAATATTAGCCTTACACGGTTGCCGTTTAAATGTTTAGTTGCTTTTTGTCAGGTCAGACTATTGGGCATTTCTCCTACCCATACCGCACATAGCCCGAATTGACATTTAAGAAAGCGTCATTTCGATAAGCATTTGGAACATCACATCCCCATTTGTTGTTTGTTGCCTCTACGTGCAGACAAAACGATGGGACGAAAGCAAGGGGCAAAATCAGGAAGGCTGGGTTCGAGGTACAGCTGGTGTCGACTACCCAGACTACAAGGAAATTCCCCGCACAAGTTTTCGCTGTAGTCAGCAGCCGTACGAAGGAATGTACGCTGACTTGGAGGCGCAATGTCAGGTAAGGCCGTCCAAGTGCATCCATTTTGGTATCGGCTATTTCAGTGCTATAAATGTGAATGCATGGCGCCTTATACAATAGCATTTGTTTGTTCGCTTATTTGTTTTTTTGTGACTGGTTATTAGTTGATTGAGAGGTTATAATCACTTGCATAATCACAAGTTAATGACAGACCCTTTTCATAGTTGATAAACTATTAAGCAATTATCTAAAACAATGAACAAGGTTCCCAGTCGACAAAGCTCATTCACCGATTAAAAGCTCACTCTCAGTTTCTATTGTAAGACTTTTATTCCTGCGGCTTTCAGGAATGCCTCGTGCCTGGTTTGCGATGGTCCTGTGGGAACGAGTGTTTAATGCCACGGCTGACGCCTTTTCAGGTTTACCACGTGTGCCACAACGGCCGAAAGGAAAGCTTCCTGTGTGGACCAGGAACAATCTTCAACCAGCAGATCCGTGCCTGTGACTACTGGTACAGCTTCGAGTGCGACGAAGCACCCAACTGGTACTACCTAAACGCCGAAGTGAACGTTGAGAGCCCGCAGCCGCTGCAGCCTCTGCCCGGAAGCGGTGGTGCAGGCGGTGCAGGTGGTGGTGGCGGCGGAGGTCGTCCAGGACCAGCCTACCTGCCTGGCGGCACGGGCGGGGCAGCAGGAGGCGGAGGTGCGCCAGGCGCCGGAGGCTATCCTGGCTCAGGTGGTGCGGGTAGATACCCAGGAGGTTCCGGCTCACCTGGATCCGGCGGTTATCCCGGTGGCCCTCGGGGACCAAGTTCTGGAGGAGCTCCCGGTTCTGGTGGCTACCCTGGTGGGGCTGGTGGTTATCCCAAAGGAGGTGCCGGCGGGCCCGGTGCAGGAGGTTACCCAGGCTCTGGAGCTAGAGGACCTAGCGCTGGCGGTTACCCTGGATCTGGAGCCGGTAGGCCTGGTGGTGGCGGCTATCCAGGAGGGGGAGGCTACGGCTCTGGCGCTGGGCCTAGGCCGGGCTCTGGTAGACCCGGTGGAAAACCAGGTGGCGGACCTGTTGGTCCAGCGGGATCGGGCGGTTACGGTGGTCCTGGTGGACCAGGAGGCCCCGGTGGTTACGGTGGTCCCAGTGGTCCCAGTGGTCCCAGTGGTGGTCTCAGTGGTCCCGGAGGCCCCGGAGGCCCCGGAGGCCCCGGAGGATCGGGTGCTTACGGTGGTCCCGGTGGCCCCGGAGGATCAGGCGGTTACGGTGGTCCGAGTGGTCCCGGAGGTTCCGGTGGTTATGGTGGTCCGAGTGGTGCCGGTGGTCCCAGAGGTCCTGGCGGTTACGGTGGCCCGAGTGGTCCTGGAGGCCCTGGAGGGTACGGTGGTCCCAGTGGCCCCGGCGGTCCTGGTGGACCTGGGGGTCCTGGTGGTCCGAAAGGGCCAAGTGGTCCCAAGGGACCAGGTAGCCTTGGAGGGGCCGGAGGTCCTGGTGGTGCAGGAGGCCCCGGTGGTTATGGAGGCTACGGAGGACCCGGAGCAGGGGCTGGACCCGCACCTGGTGGCCCTGGTCCATACTTGGCGAGTGGTGGTCCTGGTTCTGGGTCTTATCCCGGCGCTGGTGCGACGGCTCCCCAAGGTGGATCGCGCCCTTCGGCCGGAGGATATGGAGTCGTACCATCTGGGCCTCGCCCGGCGCCAGCCACGTATCCAGGTTCATCAGGAGCCGGTGCCTATCCGGGTGCAGGCGCCGGTCCAGGCGCATCAGGAGCCGGTAGCTATTCCCCCACCTACAGTGCACGCTCTTCGTACTCCTCCTCAAGCGCTTTCAACACCTATACCGATTCGGGCAGTGGTGGTGGCTATCCTGGCTCTGTCGATACGGGCGCGTTTCCCATAGCTGGAACAGCAAGCGCCGTGTCTCCGGGATCAGGCGGTAGCGTCTACGGCGGTTACACCAAGGTGACAGGAGGCTCTGCTTTCCACAAAAAGGGCGCTCTCGAGCTCGAGTCTCCGCATTCGCCTGGTCCCGGCTCGGTCGGCTTTTCTAAACCGGGTGCCGGTGCCCGGCGACCGATTGGTGGTGGTGGGTTTAGTGGTGGCGGTGCTTATGGCGGGCCCCAGTCTTTTCCGGGGTCCGGTGGATATGACACGGCACCTTTGTCGCCGATTCAAGGTGCACAACCCGGAGGAGACGGAGCGTGGCAGGGGCCTGAGTACCCAAGCCCTAATGCTGGCGGTGGTGGCGGCGGTGGTGGCTACTACACGTCCGACAGCGGGGCCTACTCGGGTGGTTCCGCATACCCCGGACAGGACGCGTCCGGCCAGCTACCCGGTGGTGCTCCCCAGAGGCCTCGAGGAGGAGGTCGGGGCCGCAGGCCGCAGGGTGGCTACGGGTCACCTATGATGATGGGCGGCGCTGGTGGTGACTGAGATTTGTCCGCGTGGACAAGTGATAGTGTCCACTTCGGTGGCTGCTATTGCGAAACTACTTCCTAGACACCGATAGCAACGGACATTATGCCGTCAAGGCTATGAGATAAAATGAAAAAATGACGTGAAACAGTATTTTTGCTGCCAGGCAGCTAGAGATCTCCAACCAGAAATGTCGCAACTTTCCGCTTAGTTACTTTTATGAACCGATTTCGGCTTACTTTATCCGAAATTGAGTTGTTTGTTTAGGGTAGCCATGATCGCTGTTTCGTTTGGGTATGTCAACTACATTGGAAGGAAATACTAACACACCGACTTCAGCCTCAGTGTCGTTTGGCAAAATCCTGCACCGAAACAAGGTGTTCTTTTTTGCGCGAATGATATGCGATTGTTGTTGCCTTTATTTTCGTTAACGCATTTTCTTCTCAGCTCTTGTTCATTGTTGTTACCATATATGCCATTTTCTCTTTTCATTGTTCGACTTAAGCAAAGACGCCTCGCGCTGAAGGAACGAAGCATGTTGTTGAAGGTGGTTGCTTTTTGCTCTTACTTCAGATTCCTATGTGTTCCTTACAGAAGAATCAACAGAAATGAGTTTTAATTTCGCGGCACTGCCAACACCGCGTCGGAGGGTAGCTCATCAAGACTACAGTAAAGTGCCTTTCTTTCGCGAAGCGAAAGAAACCGAGAGCACTGATTGTTGAATTTGAAAGTAATAAAACAAAGAAAAATATATGCTGTGCCTTCACTTGTATTATCTCTTCGAATTTATACCTTTTGTACCAGAACACCTAAGAAGCAAACGGTGGTTGTGCATCGACGGGAGTTACACTTCGACATGTCAGCATCACGGTCACCTAACTAATCCAAGAGAAAATGTAACAAGTCACCAGTCATCATTCTTGACTTTTTCACTTAACTGTATAAGTTTAGCCGGCTGCATTCCTTACAAAGAAATAAAAATGACATCTAAGGAAGACTGGCAATTAAGAGCTACTCTAGTGACTCTTCTACGCGTGTCAAGTTCAAGTTATGACGATGGACGCCATTGCAACTGGTATCGCGCATTGGCTGGAAATAGTCGTCAAAGGACACTAACAGCTATGAGCACCTGCTATATGTCTACAGCTACCTTTCTTGCTTTTTCTTTCTTGTTTTTTGCAGTTATCCGATAGAGGGTAATATGAAAAGAAAAGGCAGGGAGGTTAACCATGTTATACCCGGTTTGCTATCCTACACTTTGAGATGGATATGCGGGGAGAAAAGGAAAGGGAAAAGGAAAAAGTGAAGCGTACAAACACACATGTTCACCGCGCCGGTAAAAGCGGTCGCAGAGCCCAGTCATCTTTACAAAGTGCAGCCGTGATCTGGTGGCTTTCTGTGTGGATGGCGGCTAAGTTCACGGTCGCAATATCTTCTCTTGCATGACGGCTCTGCTGTCGAAGCGGCTTAAAGAGGCGCGGAAAGTCCGTCTTTCGCAATGAGAAGAAGGGCAGTAGAGGAGGACATGTAATGTGGTCTCGTTGCAATCGCAAAACTTGCACGAGGCAGTGTCGATCAATCGTGCTGATGCAAAAACACTAGACACATATACAAGAGACGCGTAGCCACAAGCGACACCGTAAAGTTGCGTCGCATCGGGATAAGCCAGTCAGTCTGCGCCTGCAACCAGGTAGGTGAATGCGCAACGAAGGGCTAAGGGAGTGCAGTCGCGAGTTCACAGATTCCACTGAATTCCAATGTTCTAATACATTGCGACGAGGAAGTAGATACGCGAATTTTGATACACCAGGATCATCCTCTTCTTATAACCTTGCTGTCGCCTGAAATACTGGCTTTGCTGCGCGCAGTAAGGTAGTGCAGGCAAGCTCCCAAGCGCAGATATGAATTGGAGGGGAAAAACGGCCACTTTTCGCATGGCATAATATTTTCTAATCCTGCAACGGTATTCTATGATCGAGAAAAAGAGGAACTGTTGGCTTCATGTGGTTATAACTGTATTCAGTAATCCGTGTTTAAATATAGACGGCAAGAAAATTTATCACATACTTTTGAAGATGATAAGCTTTCATTATACCGTTTTAAAGAATGTTCTTTTATCTTAACAAAGCCAGTCGTGTATGCAGTTACAGAATAAGGGAACAAAAATTATATAACTGGCAATTGAGCAGTACTAGGCTAGCACGCCTTGGTTACACCTTAGCGCTTGTACAGCGCGTGAGTCGTATCAAATAAAGCTTTCTGAGCCGTTAATGTGTGCGGATACAAATGAGAAAATAAAGAAAAATAATGGAAGAAGTTTTTTTTTCATTGCCAGAAAACCTTATATGCTCCATTAAACACACCAAACAGTTAGTAAAGGTATTAGAATTATTCGCACCCTTCGTGGTATATAGTTCTAAGTAGAAAACATGACGAAACAGAAAAAAAAAATTGTTTGTTGTTAATCTGCCTCAAGAATATGTCGCTTTGGCGGAAACTAGGCATTTCACAGGATGTACTATAATGTACTACGTGAGCGTATGCGACGTGCACTGTTGACATCGAAATATATTCTGTAACACCGCACCGACGTATATGGAGATGCGCGTGGTCGCAGTTCCAGCTAGCTCTTCGAAATAAATTCAGTGTCCAATCGCGATTGCCTACAACATAACATTGCGTTTATGTTATTCAGGGGAGTTCAATAAAGCTCTCTTTATTCACGTGCGGAGAAAAGACCTCCGCAACTCCTTGCCTGCAGGCGTGCTTTGAGCGAAGATATTCATTCGTTTCCCTTACAAGCCTAGTCTCCCACGATAACTTTGTACCGGTTGGCTTTGAACATTTTATGGCTGAAATATTTTTAATGCGCTTCTCACAATGCATAAAGAGTCCTTGCCACTCGCGCGCTGTCGATTTCACGTGGAGCTCCGGCCTGCAGAGAATTTGCCGACGCAAGCAGTGGGTGCCCGGCAGCCAGCCAGGTTCCTAAGTGAGATGCGCAAAGCCTGGCACTGCTGAGCTGGGCAAAACGAATGGATTAAAAGAATCGAGAACGAACACAAGCAAGGAAGGAATATCAAGTGAGTAAAGCGCTTCGTTTGTGTTTAAACGCTTCATTCATTATAAAGCAACTGGATGGAATGAGCCTGCTGTGCACGATTGACACTGCCTCGCTCGCCAGAACAATTCAAGCGAGCTTCGCTGGCGGGTGGTCGGGGCCGGCCGCCAGAGCGACCGCGTCGCTGGCGTCGCGCGCATCGACGTCCGGTGGCGGCGGAACCCTGGGCCCGGAAGCGCTCTTCCTCCCGGAACGCCAACCTCCCGCGCCGCGTGACGTCACGGCCGTGTTGGCGTCGGCTGCGCGCCTGCGCGAGAGATGACCCGGGGCTGCCGGCGCGTTCGGTCCCATTCATGCTGCAGAGCACCTAGCGGGCCAAGCTCCACTATGACCGGGCTGCTTCTGCCGCCGCTGCTGATGCTGCTTGCCGCCCTGGTTCCAGGTGAGAGCGCCAACACCGACGCGCCGCCCGGCGAGCGAGGATGCGATGCTCCCGTCGCCGCCGCCGCCTGGGCTGCGAGCGACGCCGGCGCGCGCCGGGAGCGCCAGAACGGCCAGGCCGTCGCGCGCCGGCCCGCTTTGCCGGCGAGCGGCGAAAATGCCGCGCTTGCAGCTCGAGACCGCCTGCAAGCGGCCGCGTTCCGGCTGTGTGCTCAAAAGACAAGCACTGTCCTTCTCCGCACAACGCTTCGCGTGGAAGGCGGCGCGCTGCTCCCTATGCATTCTTGGCGATTCTATCGCAGTAAACAGGAAACGGAAAAAGACGCCCAGCGTTTAAGAAGCCCCCCGCTGTCACTAGAGGGGTCATTGAGCACGCGCTGTTTATACAGGAAAGGTCATTGCGTCGACTGGTAGCAGCGTAGATTTGACAGTTCGGGCACGTGTTTTGTAACTGCTGAAACGGGCTCCAACATTGTCTCGCCGAGCCACCGTTTCCTGGCAGTTGTCAATGTATGCGCGCTCGCGTCCAGCGCCAACCAGGCTTGCCCGGTCGAGTTCAAGCAGGGGAAACGCGTTTGAAACCGCGCTTGTGCTCTCTGTCGCTGTCTCCCACGGATCGCAGCTAAGCCTCGCAGGGAACAGCGACAAATCCTGTCATTCATCTATAATGGAAAATGAGGAGGTGCTGCCAGCGAATGCAAATATTAAGGTGCACAGAGCAGCATGACGAATTCAATTACCTTTTATTTTTCTGCATGCAGCGTGGGCGTTTTTACGAACGCCGGGCCGCCTGTCGGGGAAGATGTTCTCGCCTTAGCGCGCTGCGCAATGGGAGTTATTTTTGCATTCTTTCCAACACCAAAAAAGAAAAAAACATGGAAACAAAAGCAGAATGTTATTCCTTTTGTGCGCAACTTAATTCGCCAACAACCTCCGTGTTTTTATCGCCTGGCAAGCAGTCATTATGGAAGACGCCAACATACGCAGCACCTGATGCCCGTATGTCATTTCGAAGGTACTGAAACCGGAATGAAAGTTGCTACCTTTGCAGGGGCCCTAACACCGCGCAATTTTTTTCTTATCCAAGCGATCAAAGTGCAATCGTAATCACGAACAAATCTGGTGTTTGCGCAAATCTGCCGCGTCTTCGTGTTTTTCGTCTCACGAGCAGCGACAACTGTACGTCGGCCCCTCAGTACGGCCTCTTCCATTGCTGACGCTATTTTGTAGGCACGCGGATTCTAAAACATCCGCGCTCTCAGAGAGAGAGAGAGAGAGAGACAAAGAGGAGGAAAGACAGGGAGGTTAGCCAGTGTAAGTACTGGCTGGCTACCCTGTGCTGGGGAAAGGGGTAAAGGGAATAAAAGGAGAAAGAAGAAGAAGAGGAGAAAAAAAAATTAAGGGAATTCACGCAGTACCGCGATACTACGCGGTACAACACTCAAAGGCGATCGCACAATTCGCAAGTCCTTAGATACTTCAGCAAAGCCTTTAAGGCCTTGAGTGCTGAAGCCCGTCTGGACCAGTGTCCTAGAGCCTTCTCCTCTGTAAAGGGGCGATTGTCCAGTTTTTCGAGCGCGGTTACGAGCACTGTTCTTGGCACTTTGTAGCTGGAACAGCCCGCGCTCTCAGAGTACCCTTCTTCGCAGTGCGAGCAAGCGTGCGTGCGTAAAGAGAGTGTTCTCGATCCGCAATACATACACATCGCCCACTTCTGCGCTGCAACAGGTGCTGGCCGCTCCTTGTATTTGCCGTTTCCGTTACTTTGTATTTCCACTCGCTGAACCTCCCCGCTTCAATGCGCACATCATTGTTTTTCTCCGCGTAGCGCGAACAAGGCGCTCGCTGTTTGCTTTCGAACACGGCCGTTCGCTCCCGATGCCGCTGCGCTGTTCGCAAAGCAAGCGAGGCGAGAACAGGGTGCGTATTTTTTTTCCTCTCTCTACCCCTCCCCCATTCCTCGAAACGTGCGCAGGCGGCGAGTGAGCCCAAAAGCCACCGTGGCCTGAAATGTGTGCAACCGCTGGCTTTAGCGAGGTCACCGGTTGACACTGTGGCGCCGCTTACGAAAGGCTAGGGAAAGAAAAATCGCGCTCCATTATTTGTCTTATTAGCTCCTGACTTCGGCAGAAGCGGAGGACGTAAGCCAGTGAGCTTAGTTTATTGCGTGGTTGCACATTGGTGCGAGAGTCGCAGCGGTCTGGACGCGTCCTTGCCTTCGCGTCATCCGCACACGGAGACAACGTGCGCCACTTTAATGCTCCGTGTTCTTTGCCATATGTAATCCTGAGTTCTGAGAACAATGGAATTACAGAGGCCAGGATATATTGTCAATGGGGATGAACTTTTTTTTCCATACACCTGCAACATGTGCGTGCGTGTGTGTGTGTTAAATACTAACCAAGCAACTTGACATGTTGCTTTGTCCTTCGTAATCAGCTGCGCTAACCGCCTGCCAGTGTGAGTGCTCCTACGAGGTCGACTTGCAGCACTTCTATTTTCCTCCAGTTGCCTGTACATGCTCTCTCTTCGATCTGTACCAACTAGAAAAACGACCAATCTTGACATGTTGCGTTCTGTTCTCAATCGCGGCTATGGCATTGCCTATGCCACAACGCTGGGCATGCGGCATGACTGTCGCGAAATTAAATAAAATATATACATCCTCATCATATAAAATATTTTGGTGGACGCCATACTTAAATATTAGGCCGTAATTAGGCTTACTTTCAAAACTGTATTCATGCGTGTCTTGCAACAAGCTTCTAGAACTCCAAAACCAGCCGTTTGTCAAGCCTAGTCACGCCAGCATTTCCTTTTTGTCGTCAGACAGCGAACGATATGGCTCTTCGACAGTGGGAATGGGTGCAAGTTCATTGCAAACGGAGGGAAGTAGCTTATGTAAATAATGCGCCGTCAAACACACCCAGCAACCAACTGTGACTTCTCTATCTTTCCAGCGTGGAACAATGCTAGGAATAAAGGAATGGGGTCGCGGGCTGTGCAGATCGCCGGTGCGGTACGCTCCGACATTCCACCTTGTTGATTATGTGTGTCCGTTTAACTGTTTTAGCCTCTCACTAAAGCTTGCGCACTCGCTAATTGCTATACTAGCTGACCGTACAGCAAGCACTCAACCTTCCGCGAACGAGTAAACTTGCACTCAGTGTAAAGCCATCTACGCTGGACACATTCCTCCAGCGCGTTCCTACGGTACCGACGGTGCTGCGTTTTGTCCCGCTGGCAATCTTCACAACTGCAAAAGCTTTGGCTCGGGGTTCGTTCTCTTGAAGGGCCATAAAGGAATATTTCCTGAGAGAAAACAGTAACCCTAAATGCTTTCATGTGTTTAAGTGCATGCCAAAGCCCGAGGTGTGAATTTGCACATGGGGCCCAGCTTTTTTTTTCCATGTTCATTGCTTCACACATGAGTTGCTCTACAGTGTTACCGCTGTTTTTGGTTGGCATCCTCGCTAAAGCTTTTCACCCCCCCCCCCCCCATTCATGGACAGCCTTGCGTAAGTTCCAAGGGCAAGCTGTTGGCGTTCATTGCAGGTGCCAGGCTTTAAAGCAGAACAATACTGAACACAAGCAACGCTAAAGACATGGGAAAACTTCAGAACTCATAAATACAAGCATCAGTTATCGTCTAATATTACTTCTCGTTACATGCAATTTGGATTTCTTATCAAAACAGAAATTCCAAAAATATTTTTCCTTTGCTATCGGAAAAGATTTTTGTAAGTATGTATTGGCAGCGTAAATGGCGAGGACATATTCAGACTGCACATTAGGCATTCTTAATGATGACCCCAAAAACACTTGCGGGTAAAACCACCCTTATAAATCAAGCACAATTTAAATCACATTCAAATATTTACAGAAAGGCATCCTAATGTGCCTCCAGATCAGCTCAATTCAATAAGAGGGCAGCTGCGCCTGCAAGTATCGGATATGTCCAAGGTATATATCGGCCTTGTTCATAGGGGGTTGCATAGAAACGTTTGGATTAAGAAAATACTTTTCTTTTCAAAAGAGAAACGTTCTTTGGCTTCATTTCTTTCGTTCCGAGCAAAAGTCATCATTGCGAAAAAGGAAGTTGAGATCAAAAGCAATTTGCAAGAATTCTTGGAAGAAAAAGTGTTCTGTGCAAAATAATAATAATGTAATTCTGTCGTCGCGCGAAGCCAACGTTGTCTGAGGAGCTCGCCAAACTAAAATGCTGTATTGGCAGGCCCAAGTTATTCGTAAAGTTTACAAATTTGGGCTCGTTCTATGATTTTACGTGTGTTGCGTCGTGTTCTCCGAAAAATAAATGTGTCAGCGAAAAAAAGCTTTAAATGTCCTGTTGGATGGGGTGACGTGAGGTTTTTAAAAGATGCATGCAGAAAAGGAATTATTTAGTATTTGCTCCGCCTTCTTGGAGGCAGATCAAGACACCCTATACTAGTCGGGTACTTGCTTTGAAGAAGTTTATTCCCTGTGATTCCGGAAGCAGACAAAATGAGCAAAAGCAAAGTCGCTGAAAAGACAGTGCGTTGGTTTTCAATCTCTGCTGTTCGAAGTTTGCTGCGGAATTTGTGCTCATGAACGACATGAACGACATGCGTCTTTCAGGGAACAAAGCGGTTCCTGTGTTCTTTGACAGATGCTCGTCTTATTTCATCGTAACATTGCTACAATCAATTAGGACGTCTGTTCTTACCTACTGTTATCTGCAATCAGACAAATAGAGCAAACGTTGAACCAAAGTGCACGATCAGTGTCACTTTCGCGGGTGATAACGGTGCGTGTCTCTGGTGCAATAGTGACCTTTAAATTAGGGCACGCAAGCAGCACCCAAGCGTTAGGGGACGCAAGCTCCACTGTAGGCACTTCGCGCTTTTTTGAGCTCGCTTTAGGTTCTTTCAACGCGATAGTGATAAGGGCCCCGTGTGGCAAAAAATACAGTGTCGGCGTCGGCGTCTGTAGCCGAGAAAATCATACCGAACCACACATATTCTATACGGCATTAAAGGTGTTCTTCTATCACTAAAGTTGCTCACGCCTTGTCTTACGTTATTTACAAAGTTATTCCTCGGAATTTTGAGAATGGCAGCCCACAAACAAATGCCATGAAACAAAACACCAACAGCGCATGCCTTTTAGGTTAAATCTTCTCAGACTGAAATACGATACGTCCGAAACATTAACAGAAGAGCGGCCTATGCAAGATGCCGTGTTTCTACCAGAAAGCTCGCCTTCGTGCATAAATTTCGCCGCCAGAGATTCCTGGTAAACATCACGGTTACGTACAAGCTGCAGTTGCCCGGAAGCGTGAAAAGCAATTAGGGATCTTTGAATGTTATCGCGTTCCACTTTGAAAGGCGAAGCTTAAGCGTCCTCCACATTTTGCACACCCCGCGGTTGGCGTGCCCCAACGCTTGGGCGCGGCTTGCGTCCCGAGCCCCTCTCTCACTGTCACTCGCGTACCACGCGCGTGATACATGATGTAGTGCCTGACGGCGCGGCACCTCTCTGTCGAATAACGCGACGCTCCTTCATGCCACGGCGCACCTTCAGCGCCTGGAGGGGGGACATCGAATGTGTGCGCGATATGTGTACACATCACGTGGACGCGCCTGCCACAACTGTCACCACGAGGCGGGCGCACGTGTCTGCAGATTAGGAGGCTGAAATTTTTACGAGCCGGAGGTCGGCATCTCACAGCGTTCGCTATATATCGCGCCGCAAGCCCGCGCCGCAAGCATTGAGCTATCTTCTTTGTTTGCCTTCTCAGAAGCTGCGACGAAACCTGAGCATTTGAATGTCTCAGAAATAAATGGGGCGAGAAAGGGCGGAAAATGAAGGAAAACGTTCAGAAGAAAAATGGCACGTCTTTGAAAAGCACGCCGGTACTTCTCCATCAATCATTCCAGAACGTAAACGCGTAAAGCCACTGCGCAACTCTTCCCCCATTCCGGTTTTCGCTTCCTTCATTGATTATGCCTCCTCGAGAAGTAAGCTAAAGAAGAAAGTGGAGAGGACAAAAACAGCGTATATGCAGATGCTGGAACGGAATCGCTTCGGAAAATGCGGCTTACGAGCTATGGCGCCGCCTTCGGAACGTTTGCAGAATATACGCGTGCACGTATCTGGGCAGTCCGTGCGGGAGGTCGGGGAGACGCTCGCAGCGGCGATTGGGAGGGGCTTGTGCCGCTGCTTTCGCCGCGTCGGAGCCGAAAGGAAACATGGGGTCAAGCACTCCAAAACCCTCGCTCGGTTGAAAGCAAGCCCGTGTCTGGCGATGAGCGACAGAGAGCGGAAGAGCGCAGCACTGGGAGGGGAAGCGGTCGGATAAAAGCCTCTTCATAACTTTTCTTTGTTTTGCGGTACTCGCGCTGGAAGGCCACTTTCCATTCTGGCCGGGTTTGCGAACGGCACTCAGATGCCGGACGAAGGGGCGCGTGAAAAATAGATGCATTTGTAAACAGAACTTAGTTGGATGTACAAAACATACGATAAAATAAACGACCACCTTTTGAATACATTTCGTACGTGTGTCCTTGTGTCATGTTGTGCTGCTGCATATTACATCGCATCCCTTGAACTTGATCTTTGAACAAACTCAGAAACACACGTGCGCACATATGCACGCACATAACATAAATACATAAATAAGAATAGTTCCTGAACTGTTCCCAAAATACAAATGTCCTTACTCCGTGTCACTGAAAACGAAGGCCACCATTTTCCTGTTTTACTGAGAGGTAAAGTAGATAAATGGAACACTGTGGCGGCTTAGGCTAGTCGTTGCATACTTGACAGGGGAATACCTGCTCCCCTGTCAAGATAAATAGACAAAGGTAATCATGAATATCCGGGCAAGGGAACAAGAGCTTAAGGATCGCCAGCCAACCTCTAGAGTCGGTCAAGGAGTGTGTTTACCTAGGCCAATTAATCACTGGGAACCCTGACCCTGGGAAGGAAATTCACAGAAGAATAAAAATGGGTTGGAGCGCATACGGCAGACATTGTCAGCTCCTGACTGGAAGCTTACCATTATCATTCAAAAGGAAGGTGTACAATCAGTGCATTTTACCGGTGCTGACATATGGAGCAGAGACTTGGAGACTGACCAAGAAGCTGGAGAACAAGTTAAGACCACGCAAAGAGCGATGGAATGAAGAATCTTAGGCATAACGCAAAAAGACAGAAAGATAGCGGTTTGTATCAGAGACCAAACGGTTATAGCCGATATTCTAATTGACGTTAAGAGAAAAAATGGAGCTGGGCAGGTCATGTAATGCGCAGGTTATATAACCGGTTGACCAGTAGGATTGCAAAATGGGTGCCAAGAGAAGGGAAGCGCAGTCGAGGACGGCAGGAGACTAGGTGGGGCGATGAAATTGGTAAATTCGCGAGTGCTAGTTAAAATCGGTTGGCGCAGGACAGGGGTAATGGAAGATCGCAGGGAGAGGCCTTCGTCCTCCAGTGGACATAAATAGGCTGCTGCTGCTGCTGCTGATGCTGATGATGATGCTGACGATGCGATTGCAATCACTTACGCGAAAAGAAGTAGAGCGTAGTTACACGTTTGTCCGGTGCAGCACTGAAGCTGTCGTAAATGCATCTATGCATTGACAGCGCTTGCAGCGCAGACAAAAAGCCACTGCCCGTAGAAAACTGTAGCTTCGATACGGTTTAATTGTGCCAGAGCGCTTCTAAGGCGTTCCTTCTAGTAAAGGTGGTGAGAAGAAGGGAACCATCGGGACAAAGATGGTAAGTAATAATGCCTCTGGAATGTTGCAGCCCGCCGCGCTCACATTCGACATGCTTCGCCGGAGCAGAAGGGTATGTGGTTCAGATAACTCATGGAGAAACGAGATAGAGAAACAAAATCTAGCACGGTGTGTGACTACACGCCTCTTGCCTTCGCAAACCAATCTCTTCTGATGCCGTTTATTCATTATAATAAAAAACTTAGAGCGCTAAAAACACAAAGGACGTAGAAAAAGAAACACACACCACACGCCCGCGTGGTGTGTGTCCATAAAACAGCGTGCGTAAACGTCTGCCTGAACGTCCCCTTCCGAACTTTCTTTCCTTCATAAGAGGGAGAGAGATGAACGAACGAATGAATGGAAAGGCAAAGAAGTTAAACCAACCAAGAGGTACCGGTTGAACACAGTGGTTACACAGCTGGCCTGTCACTAGTACTGCCACTAAACAGCAGGTCATCTAAAGGGGACGCCGCTTCGCCTTCCGCTTGGTCACATGAGGAGCGTAGCGGGATTGCACTAAGCCGGCTTGTTCCTCGCTGAGCCAGCTGAGCTCGGTTGCCTCTAATGCCAAAGAAGGTGGGCTCAAAGCTCGGTATCGGATGAGGACGCGTCGCGCTGTCGGAGGCCTGTAAGCACTGCCAGCATTTCTATTTTTGGATAGCCGGCGCCGAGCGCGTCGAACGTTGAAGTGTAAATGAGCCTTATCCCGCCAAGCTGAGGCAGCTGCCTTGAGCACGATACGTTTCTTTGCAGATACGTGGTATTAAGGCAATATATACAGTCTTATGTTTAGCACGAAACGTTATGCTATGCACCCTACTACACGAGTGGTCTCGCGGTACAGGGGCCCTGCGCGCGTAGAGCTGTACAACATGCGCGGAGGCCAGCAACACTTCAGTGGGTGACGTTGACGAGGCCTAGCTCGATCACTTTTCTTTTTTTCCAGAAGCGCGGTTCTTTTTATTTTTATCCGGAAGCATGGTTTTCGATGCGAGCGTCGGCCTTCATTCAAAGTCACAATCACAGCGCAGAAGCCTTCTGTTATCTAGGAGCTGTCGCTTCGCGAGGCCACTTGCCAAGGATTATTTTGACGTACGAGTGTCCAGCCTCTGGCGAAAGCACAGGGCACGCACGCCCCACATGACAGAGCAAAGACGTGCTCGAACGCGCGATCCGCGAACACTCCTGCGTACGAGCTTGTTTGTGGACTGGCCGAAGGGGGGCAGGTCAAGTCCTTAATTAATTTCAATTCTGGGGTTATTCGGGCCAAAACCACGATACGATTACGCGACACAACTTAGTTGGGGATTCCGGATTAAGTTTGACCACCTAGAGTTCTTTAACGTGCTCCCAAGGCACGGTACCACGAGCGTTTTTGAATTTCACCGCCCATCGAAATGCGGCCGCCGCAACCGGGATTTGATCCCGCGACTTCGTGCTTAGCAGCGCAACGCCAAAGCCAGAGAAACCACGGCGGGTCGCGTCAAGTATACAAGCAAGGATGCAACCCTGAGCAGCATACTCAGACAGTGTGCTCAGTTCCTTGTACAGTACACAGCGCCGGCCTTGCGATGCGCTCGTGACAGCACGTCGCGCCTGCCATTGTAGCTGGAGGTATACGGTACCATGGGCTGATCTTTTACAAGACCCCTCCACACAAGCTTTTTGTCTCACTTTGTTTACAAATAAGAAAATATCGATGTTCGATACGATATTCGAAGGTTGTTTTTCTGGTGTATTCGTACTTGATTCGATTCTAAAATTTCACGATCTTTGTGTTCCTAAGTTGTCAGATGCCAGGCTTTCCTCCCATCTTCCTCTCACCGAAACGGTTCCAAACAAAAATTACGTTCTGAAGTATACTAAAAGATGGGGTATTGGTTCAGTTCCGGTATAATGCATAAAGTTTCATACAATTACTAGAGGGAAGTGTTGCTAGTGTCTACGGGAGCTGCAATAGGTGGCGGTTCAGCTAGCATGGTCCAAATGATGGGCAGTACATAAACTTCATCCTTCTGGCTTGAAACGGCTTCGTGACTTTGCCAAGGGATGTCTTTTTAAGAAAGTACGGCTGCGTGGTAAATAATTCATCACCATCCTATTTTTTATGTTCACTGCAGGTCGAAGGCCTCTCTCTGCGGTCTACAATTACCACTTTCTTGCACTAGCTGATTCCAACTTGCGCCTGCAACCTTCTTAATCTCATCCCCCCACCTAGTTTTCTGCCGTCCTCGACTGCACTTCCCTTAACACCTATTCTGCAATTTAATGGTCCACCAGTCATTGACCCGACGCATTGCATGGCCTGCCCAGATCCACCTTTTTTCCCTTAATGCCATTTTGAATATCGGCTACCCCGTTTGCTCCCTGATCGCGCTGTCTTCCTGTCTCTTAATATTAGGCCTAATATTTTATTGCGAGAACGATTATATGGACACTCCAGGCGTATTTGTGCCGTCGCAGTCGCCGTCGCCATGATGTTCCGTATAAGGTCCAAGGTCGACAACATCGTCGCCGTACGCCGAATGTTGTATGTGCGAGTGAAGGGTGCGATGATGAGCCGATGGGACAGAAGGGACAGAAGTGGAAAGGAAGCGTGCAGTCTTCCTTCGCACGGAAGACACCGTGGGGAGGGGGCGTCCTACTTCGGCGGCTGCTGTGTATGGCGAGGCCGCGCGGGCCTTACTTTGTAAGCGATCTGCGATGGGACAGAGTGCGCGCCGAGAGTTGATAGCTTCGTGTGCGGTGTGTTTTCGCCGGTCAGTTCGCGTTGAAGCGAGAGGCAGCACGAAGGTCAATTCGCTCGCTGCTGCTTCCGCGCTTCCTCACTCCAGCGTCTTGACAGCGAGTGTCCGCTATTACCGAGTGACATGTGTTCATGTTTGCTTGTGCGTGCGTGACAGCATGCTTTGTAATTTAGTTAGTAAGCGAATGTATACAAGTTTATACGGCCGATAAGACTACTGTCCTTACGTCGCTTAGCTGTGTACTAATTTGCTATCGCAATCGATGCTTCGCCTCTCGGGCGAAACTGCGACTTTTTTTCGTTGCTTGGCTCTTTGCGCGGTCCTCAACTTGTTCTTGAACTTCTTTGTTAACCTCCAGGTTTCTGCCCCATTTGTTAGCACCAGTAGAATGCAATAATTGTACGCTTTTCTTTTCAACGACAGTTGGTAGGCTCCCAGTTAGGATTTGGTAATGCCTGCCGTATGCACCCCAACCCATTTTTATTCTTCTGTAAATTTCCATTTGATAATCAGGGTCTCCCGTGAGTAATTGACCTAGAAAAACGTACTCCTGTACAGGCTCTTGGATAAATGGTCAAACAAACATTACTAAAGTAGTCCGACGGCAGGATTCGAGCACAGGACTTCCAGCACAGAAGCCCGATATTTAAACCATTATGTCACGGGCGCATGGACTGGAGGAACCAGTGCAATCAGCAGCAATTATGCGTGTTTGCAGACTCTCATTACCTTCTGGATTAAAAAATATGGTAGGCGACCTAATATTTGGCTTAGGTGTCTCTTAGGGGCACTCGCGCCTCGGCGTTGGTGTTCGTCAGGTTAAGTGAGCAAGCTTCTTTCCCCTGGCACGATATGCCGGCGAGGAGCGAGGGAGGAGAAGCGCAGCGCGCGCCACCTGGCGAGTGGAGCACGAAGAGCAGCTTACTCGCCCTCTCCGGTGCTGACGTCAGAGCATTTAACGACCGCGCGCGCGCAGATGTGGCGAGGGAGTAAGCGAGCGAGCGAGCAAGTGCGCGCTGGCAGAGGAGAAGCGAGAGAGAGGTAGGAGTGACGTCACGTCCGCCCTGCTAGGCAGATGTTCAGTCTATGTCAGGAGATTGTTTTCTAATAATTAGCCGGTTAAATATCACGCCACCTTCTTGTGTGTGACGTCATTAGTGATGTCATTACTTCCGCTTTCTACTTCCTGGTTTCCAGGAATTCGCTAAAGTCGTGCTAACGTGGCGGGTCTCTAACGTCTACAATTATGTGCTTGGTGCGCGGTAATCAGTGATTTCTAATTAATTATAATTATTCCAGACACTTCAGTAACTCAACGTGTAACTAAAAGTAGGCTCTCATATAATATCTATAATGAATTTTGTCCCCGGTCGTCTCAGGGGGTGAACCAAAAGTGCTGCGCAAAAAACAGGAGTGTCACTCGATGCTCATGCCACTAATAAAGTATAGTAGATTGCTTTGAAATTTAGGCAGTGATGAGAAATAAAGTGTAATAAACGAAGCCGCCAAAATGTCTGAATACAAGCACGAAGATCAGGCAAATTCATGTACTATACCATCACTTCCATGGTGGCTGAACGATCGCAGCGTCACAGTTCCCTCCAGTAATTGTAAGACACTCTATGGTGTAATGGAGCCCTAGGCAGTAAACGAAGAATGAAAAAGGTGGACACTGTGGGTCAACAGCACCATGTATACTTTTTTTTTTCGTTTACATTCTGCGATGCCGTTACAGCAGAAATAAAAAATGGCTGGGCTAATGAACTGCAAGGCCAGGTTCCTAAGACCTTTGCTTTTGTAAGTGGCCTATCGGCCAATCTATTGAAAGCACATTGGAGAGTCTGACGCTGGTTATTGAAGCGAGAACAGTGGCAAAGGAGCTGACAGATGGTC
The DNA here is from genome assembly GCF_038994185.2 of Dermacentor albipictus. Lineage (NCBI taxonomy): Eukaryota > Metazoa > Arthropoda > Arachnida > Ixodida > Ixodidae > Dermacentor > Dermacentor albipictus. The sequence continues at coordinate 255,416,214 of NC_091821.1, forward strand.
TCTCCACACTTGCACTAAGCGCACATCGATGAACATGCCATTGCAATAAGATATTGTAGGAGTTAGTGAATGCTACTCCTACCCACGGCTGGCACAGCAGTGTTGCATCATGTCGCGAAATGTTTGGTGCTAATTTCAGTTTCAGTGATTCTGCGGTGTACGCCAGTAACTCAACGTGATGATACGAGCGAGACTGCGAAGCTCTCTTGCAGCGTCTGCTCTCGATAAAGGTATAAGGAGTGTCGGCTCTCCAGCCTGGGCACGTCGGGCTGCGTCATCGACGAGGTGATTACCAACGATGGCCCAATGTCCCGGCAGGCACTGAAAGATTATATCATGTCCTCGTTCAGAAGCGCAATGGTAAATTTCGTTGATTTGGGACCTTCGACAGGATCTTTTCAGTGCACGTAGGTTATGTGGAGAGAGGCATGGCTATACACTTCTATGTTTGCTTTTTTGATTGCTGTCACAGAGTTAAACAGCGATGATGCTGGAGCCGTTTGAGTGTACCGAAGCCACAGGACAGGCGTTGAAAGGTACCGGGGCTGCATTCTAGGTTGATCATTTTCGGGGCTATCACTTACACTCGTCGCTCCACTGATTCGCGCGATAATGAAAGTATCCGTGAAAGCGATATCAATAAGAGGGATACTGCCTCTTATCTCCCGATGACGCGATAACGCGCTTCGCACCATATAAAGGAAAAATAAAAGTTTAAAACTAAATGCCATTTACCAAAGATCTTGTGCAGCGACACGGCTACGCGACGGCGACGAGCAAGGGATGGACAGTCACGCGACGCGATCGCTCAGTGTCAGCAGCGTTGCTCATCGCCCCGAGTTCGGTCACGTGATAGCATTCTCCACGCCCGGTAACAAAGATCCCGAAAGCGCCTTGAGCGACAAGCCAATCGGATAGCGGCACTTCTACGCCATCATTTCTCCTTCGTGCGTTGCAGAGGAGCACGTCTTCTTCTCGGTCAGCGCAGCCTGTGCAGCCGCGCAGCCAGTACTGTTTCGTCGCCCATGCATCTTGTGTCGTGTGGTGCACCACTGAACAGTCTCAAAATAAAGCACATGACCAAGCGTATCGCGCTGTCTGGTCGTGTCGCTATGCAGCACTTGCTCGAGTGTGGTTTCCCCGGCAAGCGACGTCGACGCGGCGACACACGAGCAAGCGACGCCGATTTCAGTCGCATCGATCGGTTTTTAGCTCGGATGCGGTTTAATGAAGTAGCTTATAAAAGTGGCGTTCCAACATGGTCTAGCTGTCGAGCCCATACTGGCTTAGGGGGAAGATTTAGCGCTGCTAGCAGAACGAGATCACGAATGTCAGAGGTGTCAGCAACAGCAAAGTTCAGAAGCAAGCCACGCAAGAATACTTCAAAGTTAAACTATCACTAATTTTAATGCTAAAGTTTCGATAGCTATGCAAATGCTCCTTCTGCTGGTAGTTCTTGCGAACGTCCCTGCGTTCTTTTTATTTTCTCTCTCTCGGCAGAGACAATTTTCGCGAATAAATGAAGTCAGCAAACACACAATTATAAGAAATTGATCATTAGCTTTTTTTAAGCACCGAGATTAGGGCATATGTTTACATTAGAAAGTGAAAACGATCTATTCCAAGACGACTCCGTTTTGTTTGATACTGCCAGAGCATTTCTGAGATATTCATTGTCGAAGTTGACGACGTCAGTAAGCTGATTTCGCATTCAGAGGTGGCCGCCACCATGATCAGTTGCTTCGTAGCTGCTGGGGTCTGATTGTTGTATTCGTATAAGAGGTTGTGGGCAAGTACTGCACCAGGGTGGCCAATCCTGCTCTGGTGAGGGAGTGCGTTACCGGTTCTGGTCACCGGGATCAGTACTCCAGGCCTGTTTATGCAATTTTATCAACACGCGGATTTTATTTTTAATCCGGTGGAAAATTGCACGGCACCGGGATTCGAACCACGGTCCTCTTGCACCCGAGGCGGGTGTTCTACCTCTACTCCACCGCTGCACCTGTGTTTTCTTAAAATCGTCTAAAAAATGCTGCACGGCGCGAACGTACTAATAAGAAACTAAAATTGATCTTAGCCAACACGTGACCAAAACGTCCAGAATTGAATGTCGATTTTCGGCCCCCCTCCTAGCTGATCGCCAACGTGGAACTGGTGGAACACGGCGCGAGAAACAAAAGTTACGGATTGCTGATCAAACTACGCGAACTTATTAACTATTCGTCTGAGGTGGACGCAAGACGACGTTTATTTAATGATAATTGATACTGACGTTTCAAAGCAAAGTCAGTGCTCCGACGCAGGCTGCGCGTTGTTGGCAGTTCTTCGATTGCTCTTTGATACCGACCACGCCGCCGCACGTCAGCCTTCACCGACGCGTCGCTGTACGAAAGCCGCTGCGAAACTCTCCTTAAAAGCGCGTCGTCCAGCCTGATAAGCCGACATGGCAACGAGCATTGTCAGGAGCCGAAATCACAAAGCCTTTCGTTCTTAAGTATTATCGGCCATTGGCCCGCTCCGCCTTCGCTAATAATATGTCCGACATTATGATTGGCTAGCATCTGCTCTTGTTGCGGACCATTTCAGCGAAATAACCTTTTGTGAACATGGGCCCTGCAGTCGTCATGGCAGGCTGCAGTGATTTCAGTCTGAGAATGAAGAGAGGGCAAACGAAACTAAGGTGCTCTATACTGTCGGGAACCGGTTCGTGATTTAGTGCTGTAATTTTTCTGCAAAATATTGAAGGAAATCGGATGTTCTTTAGGAAGTACGAAGCTCAGACCTCCATAAACACCTGGAGAGGTGACTCAGTGGCAATGGGAGTTCCACTGCCGATCACTCGGTCACGGGTTCGATTACCGGCCACGGCGACCACATGTCGAAGGGGGCAACGTACAAACAACCCTCGCGTGCTTACATTTACATACGTGTACCACAAGCTTCAGTCAAAATTAATCGAGAATCCCACACAACGGCGTCTCTCACGGCCGTAGTGTTGCTTTGGGACGTTAAACCCCATAAACGAAGGAATCGATCAACTCCGCAATCAGTAAAGATATTGCGATACTGCGACCATGCATAAGTTAGGACGTCCAAAGCGGACAAATTTGATGTATTGCTCTGGTATACAGTACCAGTTTTTTTAATAAGGCTTCTGTAAAACTCACGTAACCAGTGTAACGATGTCACTTAAACTGCGAACTAGAGGAACGGACAGGCTTCCATTTGCATCGGAATGGCTGGAACTAAGGGGCTGCTTTTTTTTCTTCTCCTGCTTGAACCGAATCGGTCGCGCTCGCGAGTCCTCGGGCCGTCTCGGAGAGAAACTGTGGCTGTTCGTACAGATCGATGCCACTCATCCGCGCCCTGCTGTCACCATGAAAGCGCTGCGGGCTAGCGGGTGTTGCCAGGCCTCCAGGGAGGGCACAGGTTCGAAACTGATAGAGCGACGAGCTCGCGTTTCTGCGCCCCCAACCAACAGCGTTCCATCAACACCGACGTGTGCCCGCGTCGTGTCCCCGAAAATGAAAGCCCATGGGAGTAGGAAGTGAGGTCATGCATTGGGAAATCACTGTCTTGGGATCGTCGATTGTACACTTAGTTTTTTTTTTATGCTCCGTTTCGTTTCTTTTTCAGCACCCTCGTCAACACCCCATAAATATCTTATCTCTTCAAGAAATAGTCATCGCCCCACATGCTGCGACATGTTGAAATGTAGCTGAATTTTACGTGTTTTGAATAAAAGGGAAGCGGAAGTAACCGCTCGATAGGCTATTCAGAAATCATTTAGGGAATTTTGTATAAACACGGAAAGAATTTACTGAAAACTACACTAAAACTAAAGAAAATATATAAAAACCTGCCTTGTGGCCCCGTGGCGCTCATTTCAGCCTCTAACTTAAACCGAACGAAATAAATTATCGTGGTCCTGGATACAGCATTCCAAAGAAACATAGGTCTACCTATGCTACATACGTCGTAGCAAAATGTTTTAAGATAATTTGCAGTTGCGATACAGCAACGGCTTCTCATTTCACTCTCATGGAACTGAGGCTGTCATAATCGGAGCTGCCGTCCAAAAGGCCAGTTTTTGCTTCCAGTCCAGTCGTTACTTCGATATAATTCTTGGCGTTAAAACTATGGGACAAACTTGCATTACCCTTCCTTGCGCCTACAGCGTATACAGCGCATCACTTAAGACCGCAGCCTGAAGCAGTTGGCATCGCTCAAACCGTGTGCGACTGCGATACTGCGGCCTGCTTGAACGCTGCACGCAACTCAGCGACTGAGCTGTTGTCAGAAGAGGCTCTGTCTATTTTATCGCGCACTGAGAGTGCGTATCGGAGGTAAGCGCATTAATTGAGGTATAGGAAATTGTGCGGCCTTCCCGAAACCGTGAACCTAAGGCTCAATTACGTGCCTGGCAGCGGTCGCTCTTTACCACGCGCACGACCTAAGTAGCAATGCGCATATATACTGTGATCACCAAAGCATCAAGCTCCTCGGAGCACTTCGTTCACGTACATCTATTGATTTATTTCTATTTGCTAGCCAGGCGTTTGATGGCATCAAAAGGAGTGCAACCCCCAATTTAATGCCTGAAACTACCTCACCGCTTTCGAGGAGCATTCGTGCCACGAATATTTGGATACGCTTGGCAATCGAAGTCAGCATTTTACGTCGTTATGCACAGTCGCTGTGTTAAAATTGGTCGCCGTTGAAATCGGCTTTGCAAGAAGTAGAAAGCGCCCCGCTGGGTTCATAGCAGAACAACGGCCATTCACGGAGTCGCGGCCGTCGTGAGGTCCACTCGATTCGCCCTGCACATCGGAATCATTGCGGTTCAGTGCCAGCCCCGTGGGTGTGCAGAACCGGCCCTGCGCGGCATCTCCCGCGAGTTCGCGGAATGCTGTGAACTCTTACCGCGCGAAGCCTGCACCTGCAGCTGAAATGAACGACGACATGGCAGACCATGCACTGTTGCACCGGTGAACCGAACAGCGAGGCGAAACACCTGATCTAGTTTGCGCATTGTAGGCGAAGTGAATGGACCTATAACCCGACGGCGCAACGCGCATCGACCCCTTTCGCCGTAGACAGGGCGCCGGTAATAAGTATATCACTCGGCGGGAGGGCAAGATGGCGTTGTCTTCTGACCGGAGTCCCTGTTTTCCCTATGAACTGTACCATCATATCACCGTGGCCTCCGTTCACCTTCCCATACATTAACGTGGAAACAGAGAACAGCGCGGAGCAGCGAGCAAAGTTGCGCGATGCAGCGCGTGCAGAATGTTGCAACGCAAGCGCTCTCGGCCGCGGTGTTCTTTTTATCGACTCAGTGCCGCGCGGTTCCTCGTCAAATTTCCTTGCGCCTTTTATAAGTTGCGTGACCAGGCGCACTGATTTAATTGGGTTCGCCATCGCAATCGGTTTCGACACTCGACTTTCTATGCATTTATTATTCACGGCCCGCCGACGTGCCGTCTGCGTCGGCAGCGGCAGCCACGTACGACCCCTTCTCTCAGAGCGGCGCCAGCAGCTTTTTGCTTAGGATTCTTCTATACTTATTTTTTATCCTTCCGAGTTCGCTTCATAAAAAAAAAGGAGGGGGGAGGGGAAGAAAGGAAGCAAAAGGAAATGTGTTACGGTCGCGTTCGTCTGAAGCAAGCCTTTTGAAATAATGGTGTATAGAACGGCGGCTTGTGTCGTCGTTAATTTACATATTCCTCCATTTCCTATAGGACTCATTTCGCTCTTCTTTATTTTTTTCTCCGCTTATAGGATTATCGGGTCCAATTCCGGACATCAACCCGAATAAAATGAATTAAATCTTGGTAACATGATGACGCTTTTTCTGGCTTTTGTAAGATGGCGTTCACCGCTGCTTTTCTGTGTCTGCGGGTACCCAACACTGTCCGGTCAGTGCTTATGCGCACACAGTTCCCGTCCTGACGTCCCGTTCTAAACCTGCCAGAGGAAATTTTCGTGACTATGCGGAGCCACTCGGATAATTGAAGCTCGTTTGTCGATATTATTATTATTCTTAGCAAGGAAGAACAGCGGTGGCCGTGTATAGAAGAGAAGGGCCGTTGTTCTTGGCCTAACCAAAGGTCATAGAGTTTGAAAACGCATTGTGTGTTCCAGGAACCGTATTCACAAAAAATCACTTGAGCTATAGTTCCTAACCCCAGATGTCAGTCAGTCGTGATGTTGCACGTATTATAAGCGAAGGCGACCGGCCAATTGCAAAGAGCACTTTACTAACGGAAAGCTTTTCGAATTTCGTCAGGCTTATAAAATTGACGAGTCACCTTTTGTACGTTTCATTTACAGTTTTATTCTCCTCACGCTGTATAAAAGAATTATTTTCTTCACTGCAAAGAAATTACCTGCTCAGGCGGACATCATTTGCAAGAAACGGGGAGTCGCACAAGCAGAGCGCCGATCGGAATCGGCTCCGTCACCAGACTCGTCACCAGTGCGGCGGCAGCTTCATTTTAGACGTCTTTTTTTTTAGGCCACACAGGTGCTGGACGGAGAGAGGCGCGCGCTTCGTGTGCCGCATGCGTTGTCAGGTAAATTGACCGAATGATTTGACCCCGGTTGGGTATTTCGTTCTACATGGCCATATTGAAATGTTGAAAGCCGTAACTCGACTTTCATGGCGATCCCTTTCAACTTTACAATATAAACGTGTACAGTAAAGTATACCATTAAAAGTTTAATTGGCGTAATTAGGTAAAATATGCAATTAAGTGCTTTCGTTTTTCTTGCAAATGATGCCCGCCTTGGCAAATAATTCATGTGTAGTGGCGTTATGCGATTGAATTATATAGGCTTTCTGCGTCGTTCCTCGCAATGAAATTGTGATTTTGGCACGTAAAATCCCAGAATTCGATTTTTAGCTTCTAACACTTTCTTTTAAAGTGTTAGAAGCTAAAAATCGAATTCTGGGATTTTACGTGCCAAAATCACAATTTCATTGCGAGGAACAACGTAGTAAGGAATCCGGATTAATTTTGGCCACCACGCCGTCTTTATGATGCACCCAGTACACGGGACATGGGCGTTTTTGCATTTCACCTCTATCGAAACGCGGTCCGCCGAGGCCGGTATTTGATCCCGTGACCTCGTGCTTAGCAAGGCAACTCCATAGGCCGCTAAGCCACCGCGGCATCTCAGGAACGCACTTATTTATAATGCTTCGCTGTCGAAGCATCATGACACATATCAAAAGTAAATACAAGCACTATTTGCTTACATGTCAATTCTCCCGCATTCCGGCCAATCCTGTCGACTATACTGACATCACCATAACTCTCCCGCAAAACTGCCCCAACCCCACCGTGAAAAGAAAGAAAGCAAAAAAGAAAAGAAGAAAAGAAAACCGCGTCATGCAGCCCAGCGGCATCGTAATTGCCATTATGCGCTAGGTAGCCAGCCGATCATATTTTAAGCCATTTGTGTGCGGTGTGCACGAGGTGGTCTAACATGCGTTGCATTATAGCCGATTTCCTTAAGTCATCTTCGCCGCATTACAAAGTCGTTGTGCGGTGAAGCTTGCTAGTGAAGCAAGCTTCATCGGTGAAGCATATTAACAGTGGATAGAGGCCACTGTCCCTGTTCGTAAATGATATAACGCGATCTTAATCATTGTGACGTCGTTGTGACGATTTGAGCCCTTCTTTTGCCCACCTTGGGTGCCCCCATATATGAGACTATAACTGGACCAAGTACACGTTCCTGATTATACGCCCGCGCACACTCCGCCTCCGGTCACAGTACAAGCCATTACAGCCATTAAGAGCTGTTTCTGACATTGCCGTGCCTCCCATCACACACACACACACACACACACACACACACACACACACACACACACACACACACACACACACACACACACACACACACACACACACACACACACACGCACGCACGCACGCACGCACGCACGCAGTACGCACACACACACACACACACACACACACGCACACATGCACACACGCACACGCACACACACGCACACACGCACACACAGTAGTTCTTTTTCCCTTCCTTCTTGTTGTGTTTTATTATTACTATTATTTTTTATTTCCTTTTTTTTGGCTGCGTCATCCGCCACTCGGTGAATCTCCAGAATTTCGTGGTCCCCAAGTTGGCAGATACGCAATTGGGAACGAATGGGTCAAACAGTGCATGACGGCGACTCGATAGATCCGAAGCAGACTGCAGTTAATTCGATGGGTGTTGCCTTGCTGCCCTGTACGCAAGCCATGTGAATGTTAAGCAAAATCCCCGACATCGTTCACCTACTGAGAATGCGCAGTGTGTATCACGCAAAACGCTAAATTCTTGCGTTTGCTGCTATGCGCTGTACGCTAAAACTCGAGCTTAAGATGAGCAGAGAGAGAGAAAAGAGGCTGCATCGGTTAACCTTTTTGGAATTTAAAGCGTACATTGTAAGTTAACTGTTCTGCAGTCCCCCTTGAGCCTCGACACAGCCTCGCTTTCTCTGTCCCCCATGAAGGTACGCACAAACACATGCACAAGTAACACATATCGCAGGACAGCGGAGGCCGTTAGTGACCGTCACTCCACGCAATCATAAAAACGCTGCACATCTGATAAGCCTGTTAAACTTATCAGATAAGCCAGATAAACATGTGATAAGCATGTGATTTCATCTTAAAATCTAATAGCAGGTATGCAAAACTCCGTTCCCTGACACTGCGTTGCCGTCAATTGAGAATTTCGCGTTGGCAAAGCCTTAGGCATAGAAGTGGCAGATTTCTATGGCAAAGTCATTGAATCACTGCGACACTTCCTTGACCTTGTTATCTTGCTTCATATAAACCCTCGATTCTGCCGAAGTCGTTTTGTAGAGGCTATGTAAATGGCTAGCTGCTGTTGTGGGCGCTGTTCTTGCAGTTTCGCTGAGAGACTCGTTGCCACAGAACGTCTACTGCGCCGGAATTATTCTGAAAACATCACGGCCAGCTGGTGCCCATGATGTTTCTATGCAAGACCAAGTATGCAGAGCCGCCGACTTGATGCTGCTCTGAAGTCATGAACTCAGCTCGCTGTAGCAGTATACGTAAACAGGCGGGCTGTCGTGACTCTGCAATCGTTCTTCTTTTTTTACACATCATGAGTTCGAATTGTGTGTGCAACAATTTTTTTCTTGTAAATTCTGGTACTTTCTCTCAAAACATAGAATGCTCGAAGGACGCGCTAGCGCAGTTTGATACGAAGAACCGGCATCACTCCACGAGCAAACGCACATTGCACAGTCTATTCGACTGTGCAAAGGCACGCTGCCCCCTATGTGGTACCCCAGAGCTATACCATCTCCAGCACGTACTTTGGAACAGTGTCTAAGTGGCAAATCTCATAGCCGCTATTAGTGGTTAACTTGACCGCAGGTGTTCACCTTAGCACCTGGATCATCTGCAGGAATAAATTCATCCAAAGAGGCTGCCAGTTAAGTGGATGTAGTTCTTCGCCTATTTGCGCTAAAGAGAGTGTCCCGACTATCATGCATTGAAGTAAAAAGAAAACACGAAAAATTCTACGTGAAAAAGACCATATATGTGTTGTGTAGAGTCTTGTTGAGAAACTGCCACTAATTTTCTAGTCCCGTGATATCCAATTATTTATTTAAAAGTAACTATCTGACTTTTTAATTGTTGTTCTATTTGTAAAGGTGTCAATTGGGCTGTTGTAGAGGATCGTAAGGCACGTCGAAATGAGGTGTTTCCAGCAAGGTACATATCACGTGTTTAGTTACGAAATATGAAGAATACCGTGCGAGTATACGCGTAGAATAACCCGTGTTTTTATAAAACTAGGTGGATCATAACTCGAACACCCTGTATATCATATATGCATTTACCGGGTGCTGCGATATTTATCCAGTCTAGCTATACATATATGCGTGCATGCATGCGTGCGTGCGTGCGTGCGTGCGTGCGTGCGTGCGTGCGTGCGTGCGTGAGTGCGTGCGTGAGTGCGTGCGTGCGTGCGTGCGTGCGTGCGTGCGTGCGTGTGTGTGTGTGTGTGTGCGTGTGTGTTCATGCGACACTTCAAATTTTTATTCTTTAACTCTCTTTTTAACTGTAATTAGCCACATGCAATCAACCACTGCAGCCCCTTCCCGATTTGTTGGGCAGCTTGCGATCAGCGTTACTGAAGTAAGCAGTAAGCTGATGGACGCTTGTGCTGCCCTTGGCACCTGTAACTCGGCGAGCGAGATCTCTTTGACCTCGCCGTCCCAACACAACTGTGGCCTGCGTGCAACCTGGATGTTTTTATCCCAATCTAGCAGCTTTTATTATAATTGCTTTTGTGCCTCTGTTCCGTTCACTCTTCGCGATCGAGCTGGCAGCAAAATACTTTTCCCCACGGGTGCGAGATAGGCCGTTTCTTTGTTCGAGCCGCGCGGAGGCTTTTTGTCTCTTTCGTTCTACAGGAGAAGAAGAAGCGTCGCGCAGGAAGAGAGGCGCCCACTTGTGTTTTCTTCCGCCCTTCGGCGCCCTCGCCTTTCTGCCAGAGCCACGGCGCGCGCCCTAGGTTCTCCCACGGGGACCTGGTGCGAGTGGCACCGACGGCGGCTCTCATCTCCGAGGGACGGGGTGCTCCGCTTGCACACGGCGTCGCCGCGTTGCGAACAAAATCGATCGGACCAATCGGATGCGCCTTTTGTTCTTTTTCTCGGTGCTTGGGGACGCAGCCGCCACCGACGGGGCCACGTAGGGAAAGGCTGGAGCCAGAGCGGGCAGTATACCGCAGACAAAGCGCGATCGCTTTTGGATGTGTATAAATTGTAACGGGAACGTCGCGCGGTGTGCCAGGCTTATTCAATCTTCACGCCCGTTCTCACTGTTCTACTCTTCGCAGCTTCCTATTTCTCGCCCTTCTGTAAGCCCCGGCACATAGTGTCTTTTCACCCCATTACATTTTGCCACTTCTTCAGAAAACTCCTGATGGTAGTAGTGCAACGCCACAAACTAGCAGTTGGGCATTGTGCGGACGAGTCGGAGTACGGGAGCGCCGTCAAGAAAACACCGACCGCGTTCGCGTTGAGTAACTTGGATTTGTTTATGAGGTTTGTAGCTTATCGAAGGTTATCACGCGTGATGCGTTCAATGATGATGATGATGAAAACTTTATTTAACTTTGGGGAAGGGGGTATAGGGATGGAGTCCTTAGTTCAGGGTACCTATGATGTCTTCGGCTATGGTCTTGGCCCGGTGGATGATCGCCCGCCGTGCCTCAGGGGTCCCACCACGAAGAGGTATCTCCCACTACTCCATGGTGAGGATGTGTATGAGTGGGTAGGAAGGATGCATTCGAAGTTAAGAGCTTGTTCGAGTCGTCACCCGCCGAGTCTGGTGACGGCAGAGACGAAGCCATGCGTTCGACCCCAGCTTTGACTTTAGAGTTGCTCCCTCAGCGTCCAATATCTGCTATCCATTATCTTAAGAAACATCACGACCCTTAGTCATCGCTGCTCGTGAAACTTGTAATACCCTACTTTTTTTAAAGTCATATCATGGTCATGTTGTCACGACAGCTCTTTCATGTCAGCCACTGCTGAGGCGCCTGTACAATTCGTGCGAACCTAATATCCCGTTTTTAGGTCAGAATGCACCTCCGTTCGATATCCAATATATACCTGTATGACTCTTGGCTTGAGTGTCATAGGCAAGAGTATTAAAACCATGGTCCTTTGTTTTGTCATCGACGATAATCCTCATCGACAAAGTAAAGTACCCCTTCTCGATGCCACAGAAACCTCAACCGCTGGTATCTAGCAAATTACAGGCTGATTAATGATGTGAAAGATTCAAGATGAGCTGGGCTCTCCAGCCGCGTGTACGTATACGAGTGCAACTGCAGCAGCCTCTGTTGTGCTTGTAGTGATCAAAGTTATAAGGATGCTCTGCACAAGCGTCGCAACCGTGTTCGTGATCCTTGGCTTCCCCGCGTTCACGTTCCTTTGGGATGCTGTGCTTGTGCCTTCTCACTGCCCACCGAGAAGCTGCAACGCTGATACCACGTGGCTAATACTATCGCACGCAGGCTATGAATTCGTGTGACCTGCACGCGCTCATGGAAGCAGCGCACCCTGCCCTTCCTTTGAAGGACGCGCTTTTTGCAAGTACGTATCTCCAGTCGGCCTGGAAAATAAAGTAGAAGTCGCTTAGTTGTTGCTCTTGTCGTTAAAGTTCTCTCTACTCTCGTCGTTGTCAAGAGCCTTGCTAACACAGCCGTCGTCGTCGTCCTCTCCATTGCAAGACTTTGCCCCGTAGAGCGCTATGCCATCCCTTGAGCTGTAACCGCATGGCGTGTTTTTCGCTCGCGAAAACGCGACGCTCGGCGAATGCCCTCGCCACTGCTGATGCGTCGGCAACCGCATGAGTACGGCAGGTGCGCGCCGGCCGCGCGGCGTTTGCCGGGCGTTCCGCTGAGCCGCTCCGACAAGATGCGCGGAAGACAACACCTTGTTGTGGCGTTAAGGAAACTAACGCGCAATGTATAGCGTGACGTGACATCGCGCTACACTGTCATTGGTGGATGCGGGCGCGGCCACGCGACGCGACGCGTTCTGTTCAACTCCCAACGGCATCACGAGGCGACGCGGTTTTCGTGGGCCAATGCGTGGGCGCGTTCGTCTAAACGGCACCAGGGCCCCTCCCCTACGCGTCAAGAATCGCGCCATGCGGTTCCAGCTTTAGTCGCCACCTACGCGGCGACGCGAGGCGACGAGTGCCCAGCATAATTTTTATTCCAACTCTGGCAAGAAATTCTGAAGACCGACCTCTGCACGACCGTCACAAACAACCAACTATATATAGCTCTAGTGAGGTTCCATTTAGCTCAGTAGTGCCGTACTTCCGCGAGATGCTCAACATGAAGGCCGCGTGCTGAAGGCAGAACCTCGTTGCCTCCGACCTTCATCAGGCCGAAGCTCGCCATGGTCAATCCCTTATTCTCCAGCTCCATGCTTGACGTCTTCGGTCCAATCATAACTTCCGGAATAATTCGTGGGACCAAAATTCTGCAAACTAGAAGGAATGAATATATTTTGCCACGCACACAAAAAAGTGTCCTTCGGTTGGCACAAATTGACACAGCCGCCTCAGCAGCGCTGGCCACCGCTCTATAAGCGCCTTTTCTTCGGCAGGCAGATTTATTCAGTAGACGGCATCCTTGGGGAGCGGTAATGCCCCGCACCGCTGATTCCGTAAGCTTACGGGACGAGTCGAGTCAGTGCGCCATGCGTGCTCCCGATGGAATCCTTCTTCGTGCAGGCACTGCGGAGCGGATTTGCATTCCGCGAGGCTCTCCGTCGTCACAAGCGTTCTGCATGTGCTCGTCTTGGGTGTCCGCTTTGAGCGCTGCATGGTGAACGCGTGCGCTTTACCGTATAGCATTCGTATTACCCGTGAGGTGTGCTCACGCGAGCGTGAATGCATGCTCGTCGAGATTAAAGATTGAGCTAGAAGATTAATCTTAGCTCTTTCGTACCTGTGTCCGCGCTCTGAAGTCGAACTGATCCGCTGGATCTTTAATTCTTCCGTTGCCTTCTTGGTACCACTGGCGCGTTGCTTCGTCAAGTATTCGCGGCTCGAGTTTAGGCATCTCAAAAGACACTTTTGCAACGAAGCTGTTGAGGGCTACTTTTCCCACTATCGTGTCCGCGTGTAAGAAAAAATCCCAAAGATAGTACAGTGCCGGGCCGATCAACCCGCGGCGTAGGCGCAGTTTGCCATTAAGGGGCCCACGTAAACAGCTTCGCTGGTCATCCTTCACAGAGTGGAAGAGCAGTGAGTTTTTTATTAATACACGAAACAACTTTTTTTCTTTATTATTTGCACCGGAAATTTGAAGATACTGCCACTCATTGAGGTATGAGTGAGTGAGTGAGTGAAATAACTTTATTTTGTCCACTAGAGACGTAAGCAAACGCCACGCCACCTGGCTAGGCCCACTCGGGGACCATCAGGTGGAACCTGACGGCCCTGTCGCGAGCCCTCTGGACTGCCAGGGTTTGAGAGGTCTGATCCTGGGCCCTAATCAGCTTCTTCATTTCCTCTTGAGTGAAAGGAGGACCGGCAGAGGCGCAGCCCCACAGGACATGCTCGAAGTCCGCATAGTCACCACACAGAGGGCAATCCGGGCTTGGGAACCGGTCGGGGTACATTGTGTGTAGCGCTGCGGGGCTCGGGTAAGTGCTTGTTTGCAGTAGTCTGAGAGTGACTGCCTGGGCCCTGCACAGCGAGGAGTGCGGCGCAGGTAGGACTCTTCTTGACAGATAATTGTATTTGCATATTTCGTTGTACGAGCAGAGAGGCTCGGGTCGCCCAGGAGAGGACGCGTTTCCCAGCGCACGGTCAGTCAAACCTCGTGCAGCTGAGTGCGCCTCCTCGTTGGGGTTGATCAAGGCACCCTCAATGGTCCCAATGTGCGCAGGGAACCAGGCCAAAGAGTGATGTTTCATGTCTTTGGCACTTTGGATGATACGTAGGGCCTGGGGAGCCACCATTCCCATCTGAAAGGCCCTGACAGCGGCCTTAGAATCCGAATAAATCGTGTCATGTACACTGTCCGTCAATGCAAGAGCAATAGCAACTTGCTCTGCAACGCTGGAATTAGAAGTGCGGACGGTAGCGCAGCTAAGGATTTTAGCATCACAGTCGATGACCACTGAGGAGAAGGCCTCTTCTTGAACGTAGGAAGCAGCGTCTACGAAGCATGTTCGGTCCTTGTTCAAGCGGGCACTGGCGAGCAGAGCTTTACCCCTGGCTCGCCTTCGTCCTTCGTTGTAGGTGGGATGCATATTTCGTGGCATCCGGTGTATGTAAATTTTGGACCTTACGTCGCTGGGCAGCTTCACAGCGTCGAGACTGACGACCATGGGGTTACGTCCCAGCTTGCCAAGTATGGCTCGGCCCGTTGGGGTACCGGAGAGTCTGACAAACTGGGAAAATTCTTGGGCTTCAACGATTTCTTCGAACGTGTTGTGAATTCCCAAATTGAGAAGGTCTTTTGTGTGCGTTCGCATGGGAAGGCCGACGGCAAGCTTGAAGACTCTTCTGATTAAGGCGTTGATCTTGTTGCGCTCCGATACGAGCCAATTGTGCATAGCCCCTGAATAAGCGAGGTGGCAGAGCACGAAGGCGTGGATAATCCGGATCAGATTGTCTTCCTTGATTCCGCAGTACCTATTGGCGATTCTTCGGATCAGGCCGAGGGCGCTTTCGGTCTTGGAACAAATGCGTTTGAGGGCGGCTCCATTGGCCCCGTTCGACTCGATAAACATTCCTAGGACCCTGATAGTGTCTACCCGCGGTACTGGGGAGCCCTTACCGGTGAATAATGTAATGTGGCTCTCTGCTGCTGGCTTCCAGGATCGGTGTGAACCGCCTCTGGGCCTCTTCTTGTAGAGCAAGAGCTCGGATTTAGCGGGCGAGCACCTTAGCCCGGTGGGGATTAGATACCGCTCCGTCACATCGATGGCCTCTTGCAAAGCACCCTCGACCTGCCCTTCACATCCACTGGAGCACCAGATGGTGATGTCATCCGCGTAGATCGTGTGGTTAATGTTGGGGATTTTGTTCAAGGCCCTCGACAGGTTGATCAGGGAGATGTTGAACAGCGTCGGGGAGATCACCGCCCCCTGAGGTGTTCCCTTTGGACCAAGCTGGATTTCGTGGGCCAAAAACTCGTCAATCTTCAGTCTAGTGGACCTTGAGGAAAGGAAAGATCGCACGAAATTGTACGCCCGTTTGCCGACGTTACACTCTGTCAGGCTCTTGAGAATAAAGGCGTGCGATATGTTGTCAAAAGCCTTTTCCAGATCCAAGCCGAGAATTGCCTTAGTGTCGGCGGAGGTAGAGTCAATGATTTGGTGCTTGATCAGTCTCATGGCGTCCTGAGTCGAAAGCCCCGACCGAAAGCCAATCATGTTCTGTGTATAGCATTCGTTAGACTCGAGATGGTCAGTGAGGCGGTTAAGCATGGCGTGCTCGGCCATCTTTCCAACACACGACGTCAGGGAGATGGGCCTTAGATTGTCGATGCTCGGCGCTTTACCTGGCTTCGGTATGAGTACTGTGTAGGCTGTTTTCCAGCTCTTGGGAATGAGGCCGCTGCACCAGATATCATTCATCTTGCGCGTAAGAAACTCGATTGAGGCGTCGTCGAGATGCTTGAGCATTTTGTTGGTGATCCCGTCGGGCCCAGGGGCAGATCTGCCGTTGAGGGATGCGAGAACTCGCTTGACCTCAGCCACAGTGAAATCCTCGTCCATAGATGGTACGTCACGCCCTTCGTACTCGGGAAACTGGGGGGGCACCGGATCGTCCGTGGCCGCCAGGTACTTGTCTATGAGGTGCTCCATGACTGCCTCATCGGGAGTCGAGTCGGTGGCCAAATGGACAGCTTTCGCCAAAGCTCTCTTCTGGTTGGGCTTGGTGTTGCCATCGTGCAGTAGGTGCTTAAGGAGACCCCAGCTTTTACCGTTCTTGAGCTGGCCCTCCACCGAGTCGCACAGCTCGTCCCATTGCTGCTTGCATAGCACCTTGCAATGAGCCTCTATCATCTTGTTTATATCGGAGATTTTCTTGCGTAGTCTTCTGTTATGGCGCTGAGTCTTCCATCTCGCGAGCAGTGCCTGCTTGGCTTCCAAAAGATGCGCCAGCCTACTGTCCATCCTGTCCACCTCCAGATCGGTTGTCACCTCCTTGGTGGCTCTAGCCGCATCCTTCTTTATCTCGTCGCACCAAGAGTATAGGTCCATATCATCGTTAAGGACGCGCTCGGAGCGGTTGGCTCGGAACAAGTCCCAGTCAGTGAACCTAAAGGTCCTCGTTTTGTTGCGGGCAGTCTTGATCACAGCTTCGATGATGCAATGATCGCTACCGAGGTCCATGGCTGTGTTCGTCCACTTGACGTTTTCCAGGTTCTTGACAAAGGTAAGATCCGGAGTCGTATCTCGGCATACCGAGTTCCCTCTCCTGGTTGGAAAGTCTTTATCGGTTATCAGCGTAAGATCTTCCTCCGCTGCCGCATCCCATATGTCTCTACCCTTCTTCGCATTGGTACAATAGCCCCACGCCTGATGCTGGGCATTAAAATCCCCCATGACAATTAGAGGCTGACAGCCAGCCAAATGCACGGCCTTCTTGAGAATACCACTAGGCCTGGCTCTGTGAACGCTGGGTCTGCAGTAAACATTCAGTATGAAGATACTGTTTCTTCTTAAGCGCTGCGTAGGGGGGTCGACAAGGAGTTCGGCCATGACGTACTCGATCCCATTGTCCGCGGGACCAAGGTCTCGCTGAAGGCACGTGAATTTTTTACTGACCAGGATAGCGACCCCCCTTCCTCCTTCAGTGGAAGCCAACGTAAGGAAACCGGGGAGCTTGATAGGTGATGATGTGATCGTTTCTTGCAAGGCGATTACTTGGGGTTTGTCCTTTACGCTTTTTAGGTATTGTCGCAGGGTCGCCCGTTTGCTGGCGAACCCTGCGCAATTCCACTGCCACATTGTTATGACGTTAGTTACGTTATCCATGTTTGGGCTTGTGAATGAATTGCGAAAGTGCCGCATTCACAATGGCACCCTCCGTCGGTGAGGCAATGACGCTGGGCAACGTTGGGACCTGAGCTGTAGATGTGCTTGGCAAAGATCCGTGGCTGGTTCCCTCCAGCCTAAGTATTCTAGTGCTGAGGGCGACCAGGCCCAGCTGAGGGTGCGCGATCATTTCTTGTACGTGTGAGAGACCTGTCTGTATGTTGGAGATGGCGTTCTTGAGGTCAGACAGGAGTTCTACCATCTCGTCTCCCCTTGAGTCATCCAGGGCACGCCGCTTTACTGCAACCGTCTTGGGAGGGGCCTCCACTGTGTCCATGGCCGAAGAGCGTGCGGCAGGCTGAGAAGCTGGCTGTGTGAGCGCCAATCTTCGTATTTCCGCCATCTCGGCGGCTAGCCGACTGATTTCCTGCTTGAACAGAGCGTTTTCCTTTCTAAGACTATCATTGGCACGCCTAAGCTCTTCGAGCTCATTCGTGAGACGCAGGTCGTGCGAGTCTTGAGAGTTGGACGCCTGCGTTTGGTTGCCACGGGCCCTATCGGCCCACGTTAGAGAGGACTTGCCTTTACCGCCGTTGGGAGTCTTCGAACGTGAGCTGTTGGAGGAGTCGCTCCCAGTACGGGACTTGGAGCAGCTTCTGGAGCTGGAGCGCGCTGGAGAAGGCGATGTAAGTCGCGATCTCGAGGTAGAGCGACTTCTGGAGCCCCGTCGGCTTGTAGAGCGGCTTCCGCCCCTACGGTTGGTGCTGGATGGTGCAGTTGGTGCTGTTGGTGCTGGCGTGGGGAGCTGCTCTTGCTGCCTGGCACGCTCGAAGCGTCGTCGGCGAACAATGTATGGCGTCTTGAATCTGCGCGCACACTCTTTACCGGCTGTAAGGTGCGGACCACCGCAGATCTTGCATTTTGGGGTGCATTGATGCTGCTCATTGGGATTTGGCAGGCCGCATCCCCGACAGATGACGTCGCTCGGTGTTGGACATACATCGGCGCGATGCCCGAGTCTTCCGCAGGCGTGGCATACGTCCACTTGCTTTCGATATAGGGAACATTTCATCAGGAGCGTTCCGTACCTGACAAAATTCGGTACCCGCTGCCCGTCAAAGGTGATGATGATGGTCCCAGTCTGAGCAATTCTCTTGGCTGCTAGTGCAAGAGGGTTGTTCGGGTTAACAATCTTGCCATCCACCGTCGCTGGGTCGTCTTGCAACGGTATGCCACGTATGACCCCCTTGCACGTGGAGTGCGGGGCTGTCTCGTACGCGCAGATTTCGTGAATCTTGCCCGTGATTCGGATTTGCTTGATGCGGGCATATCGATCGGCATTCTCCCATCTGGGAGTGCTGGCCACCATGATGTTTTGCTGTAAGTTCGGGCACAGAGTGTCTTGTGTGAGCTCGTGCTGGCTGATGCCGGAGGCTGCAAGTATTGCGTCAGCCACCGTGGCCGCTCCAATTTTTGAAATATTCAGCCCACCTCTTGGTCTAATAACGATCTTCGTGTCTTCTTTGGGAAGAACAGGCATTCGGCTCGCGCTAATGATCTTGGTCTTCAGCGCTGTGCCGCTAGACTTGTAGCTATGGGGAGCCAAAGGCGTCGCCATGGCGTTCGGGTTAGCTTCCCGCGATTTGGCGCCAGCTCTTCTAGCACCTGCGGTTTGCCATCCCTGCTCTTGAGTGACTTCCTCCGGAAGAATACTTTCTCCCTGTACTTGGTATTCCATGATGGTAGCGGACGAGTGGCACTGAGCCACCCCGGAGGCCAAGGCGTGGTCTCCGAAGTGCTCGTCAGACGCCGCCGACGGATGCACAGGAATGTCCGTAAAATGGTGAAAAGTCACTCACTGTGGCAAAAAGGGTATCCACGTGGTCCTTACAACTTCACGGAAAAGATGTGCACAAATAAACATTGGCTCGCGACGATTAAATACAAGAAAAGCTGGGAAAATGCGGGAACTGAAGAACGCTTCTTGACTCGCCGCCTTCTTCTTCTTCTTCTCATTGAGGTATAAAATTTTTTAAAACAGGGTTGAAGTACCTCAGACAGGCTGGCCAGCCTGTCTGAGGTACTTCAACCCTGTTTTAAAAAATTTTATACCACAGTGTGCCATTCCATCTGCCAGCCCCTTTCTTGTTTTTGGACTGCCACTCATTGAGTATTTTATGCATATTTCGAATATATGATTAGTTTTTTGTGTAGCTGCTATAGTTCTTGAGTTATGTCCTGCACAACTGAAAAATGTAGTTCTATTCTCGAAGCTGTTGGTATAAATAAACTTCAAGTTTTCGTTTACGACAATGCCTCCATTGTGCTATTATTTCTTCAAAAAGCAATTGGTCCATTGAACTTCTAATTTATCCTGCTTTATATATATATAAACGAGAAGAAAGGGGTTAACCGAGGGGCCCAATTTTTTATTAGTCATATCATAAGAAGCCAACAAACACTGACACCAAGGACAACATAGGGGAAATTACTTGTGCCTAATAAATGAAGTAAAGAAACGGTAAATTATAGGAAATTAAAGTGGATGAAGAAACAACTTGCCGCAGGTGGGACCCGAACCCACAACCTCTGCATTTCGCGTGCGACGCTCTACCAATTGAGCTACCACGGCGTCGTTTTCCCATCCACTTTCTTGGGTATTTATGTGTCCTATAGTAGAACCCCTGGAAGTGTTAGCCAGCGCCACCACTCACAGACCTTGGCGGCGGACGTGGAACGTCCTTTTCGCCGCAGGCGTCACGAGAACGTGACGTTCATGTTCGCGCCGACGACGGCGGCGCGAAATCGCTTCGAGTGTCTGTATAATTGATATCGCAATAAATATGACTTGCAGTTTTTCGCACGTCAAAGGGTACTGGTGGTCGCAATAACCTTCATAAGGTGGCAGTGCTGGTACAGAACTTATGGATATCCGGTATTGCTATAGGAGACGAAAAAAAAGCCGGAATTTATTCAAAATGAACACCGTTGATTGATGGTAATAGGTGGCAGAGATATATAAATATGGAATCCAGATGAAAGAGGGAAACTGAACTTGTTGGGCCCCCAGAGACTTTCGGCTTCAAGTACTCTCTTTTGGAAGCATCTCCCACAAGTCCAAGGACGTGCAGCTGAAGGTTGTGCCACTATAAAAGAAAATGTCTGCAAAAGATCAAACACCAAAAACTCAATGTAGAAAATAATTCCTGAAAGAGGCGGCGGTATTGGAATGCGTTCTAGAAATGTGGAACCAAAGCTTACACAATCAACAACGACGCAGTCCTTCCGCACCGGGCGATATAAGCAGCCCCTATAACGAGCGCCGTTCGCAGTGGAAAAATGCACAAATGCAGACAGAAATGTGCACCACGATCACATAGGAAGCGCGCAGCTCTCGGGAACAGGGAATGCTTCGCAGCAAATATGCATAATTATATCGTGCTTCTTATGTAAGTCTGTTTTCCTCTACTTCTTTTTTTTTTTCCCTTCCACACGCACCAGTTCCCCAAACAGGCTTTTAAAAAAGGAATGCGAGTCAACCGGCAGCATTTCGGAAAGAAGGCCCAGAGCGGTCGATAGCCGCATTTTTTCTCTTGGCATGCAGCGCAGTCTACCCGTCCCGGCCGGGACCACTATGCATGAAATTCGGCTCTCCATTATATGAACGCTGTTGGATTCAAATGAACGCTGCGGCTCCGGGGAGCCAGAATAGGAATGGGCGAAAGCGCCCAAGCCACCACTCCCGCGCGCACATACGCACACACGCATCTCCCCAACACCCGATATCCCGCAGCTTCCCCCGCAAAGGTCATAGTTTGAGGCGGCAAAACCGCACGCGCTCCATTCTCCCTGCGCGCCGCAAACCGCATGTGCAGCGCGGTATTGAGTTCGGCGAAAGGCAGAGTCGTCACAGCGCCTCCGCGTCGCCCTTCAAGCGGTCGTGACCGACGGGCGAGAAGACGCGACATCCGGTGCGGTATGCTGAAGCGCGACTCGTTCGATGTCCATTCTGTTCGGCGTATACTTCACGTGGTGTACAGTTCATGGCGGTTCATTGTCACGCATGCATTCGGGCACAGATTTCGGCACATTCGCGTAGTACCTGCACCATCGATTCCGCGGCGAGTGTTGCTTCGCATAGAACGAAGCGCACTGTGCAGGCGCCGCACGCTGCAGCGTTGAAAGATTAGCGGAGCGCAGTTTCTGGGGGTACAGGTTTGGGGGAGGAGAGGTGAATAAAATGTAGTTTCTTATTCACCTTTCTTACAGTGCATTGAAGAACGCGTCGGTGCAGCACCTGGAGCGAGCTGTTCGCTCCTCCTCGCCTATCCTTATAGTGACGCCACTTCAGTTGTCTATTTGCACAGCTACTCTTCCTGTCCTAATGTGAACATCATGGTGTGTGCTTCTACGCGTAGCCACCAAACAAGAGTAATTTCCACTTGTTTCGGTGCGAATCATCTGACTGCAGCCTCGATAGGATGGACGCGAACTCTGCCCGAAACCCTAACGAAAACGGACCTCTTACCCTATTTATTACACTTGTAATACAACGGTATACAGAAGCCCGTAACACTTACAGTGCACGAAAAGCGATGCGGTTGACATTTCGCCTACACTTCGCCGCCAGATGTTTGCTGCTCCATTTTCTGAGCTTCTAGCAATTCTTCCTCCTTCCTTTGGGTTTCCTTTAATTATCCGGGTGCCTCTAAACGACTGTACCGCTTGTAAAGCTGTATGTGTGAGTTCAGCCATGGCACCTTCTAAAAATGCGCTATTTGGGCCGCACGACATTGTGCTTATCGAGAGCTTAGTTCCAAGACAAATGAAGCTGAAAAACCACGCTTCCCTAATTTACTTTCACCCTCCTCCTACTCGCTCCTTCGCTGGCAAACTCGTTTCGCTGATAAAGGCAGAGGAAACAGAGGAAAGGCGCGAGAGAAGTGACAGATAATTTACCGCGAGCCTCATTCCTTGCTTTGCCTAATGTGTGCGCGCATTGCCTACGAGAGAGGCCCGCCATGCAACAACCGATTCTGAAAAACAACCCTAAGAGCTCCGATTGTAAACAGCGCGCAGTATTCTCAGCTGATACTTGCGAAAGAAACCAACTTCACCTTCGTAAAGAGAAGAGGCAGAGCCCGCGAGCGCAGTGTTCGACCCTAGGGCCCAATTGTTGTAGATGGAAATTGTGTACCACCATGCCCGGCAAATCTGCAATCGGTAGCTACGCGCAAAAAAGAAAAAGTGGGAAGCCTGGAAGTATAATGCAGTGGCTTGCATATGCTCTCTCACTGCTTTCTGCCTCGTGAAATGCGGGCGACTGCTTCGGAAGTATAATTCAAGTGCGCGCTGTTCCTCGAGGAAGCGCAAGCTTTTGCTGGGGGGCGCCTATAGCTGAAAGTCGTATTTGTCTCTTGGGCAGATCGCGCAAGGTTGGCCACTAATTAGTTCAGAGAACCCCGGCGGCACTTCCCGTCGCGTGAGCTGATTACCATCTGTGCGCTAATGATGTTAGTGGGTAATTGGGAATTTCTTGGGGAACTTTGCCGGGCCATTAGTCTTGCGTGTGCCATGGTGTGCCGCCGTTACCCTCCGATGTTTGCGGGCGAATGCCGCACCCTGTATCCGGTGGCCGCGCGGCAGTGCGCTGCTCTCGCTGAACTCTGAAAGCTCCTCCGCCTTTGCGAACGTTCGGTACGAAAGCGTCGCGCTCAGACGCCCGCTTGAAGGGCAAGGATACGAGGGGATCGGCAAATTTCCTCGGCGTGCTCAAATAAACGCGTTTCCTTGAAAAAAATCGTTGTAGTCGATGCAGCACGCAGCGCGAGATACATAAGAAGTATTCCCTCACTGACCTTCGCTTCGATCCCACCATAAGTTTTCAACACATCGCCAGCCTGCCGCAACCGGCGGTTCCAAGAATTCGTCGCTGAACGTCGCAAAAAGGAGAGCCATAAGTCACTGAATTCCTTCGCTATGGTTACAAGGCTCTATTGCGGTTTGGGTGCTCAACTTTGCATCGAAACCATTAAAACCGACTGTCTGCAACAGTAGCCAGAGAAATCGGAGTTGTAAACGGGCCTGCAGCTTATGCTTTATGTGATGGAGCAGTGCGATGTGCAGGTGTCTCAGAGCGAAAAATGGAGGTGAAGATATCCTCACACGAGGTTTGAACAGTTGTCAGTCGCCAAGTAGGTGCCTCGAAATGAGAGACAGTGGGCGACTACGAAAGAAGCACGACACCAACTTATGTTGCATGCATTCTGAACAAGAGTTCGAGCAGTGGGAATGACTATTTCCACGCTCCTAAATGCAATCAGTTATTAAGGAGAAAACCATGCTCGTTCTCTTGAATATCATGTGCTCTCAAAAGAAGCCGAGCTCTTCAGCAGCACGATCCATCAGTGGACCCGTAAAACACTCTGCATTATGCAAGGAAAGAAAACATCGCGTGAAAATGGCTCTAAAGAAAAGGACTGTGAACTATTGGAAAACGTAAGCGGCATTTGGAACGCAACATAAGAAAGGAATGGGCGTTGTCGTTGTTTATATGGTCTTACTGAAAACACGAGGGCATTTGTCTTAAAGGTGACCTGCTGCGTACGCCGTTAAAGAAGCCCTCCATCCCCCCCCCCCTTTTTTTTTTAGTCATTGCAAGCACTCTGAACCGGGATGCAATGAGGGGGTGGCGGCTGCACTGTGCAAACTGCCATTTCTGCTACGCCGTGTCGTGTTACAGTCGGCATCTCATCATGAAGTTAACGGCCTTGCGATAGCTTAACAGCTGTTAAATTTTTTTTCTCTTTCTCTCTTTAGTATGTGGAATTTGGCTACATGCGCGATATAAGCCACATGCTTAAAAAAAAAATGAAAGAACCAGTCATGTCTCGAACCATCCGCACAGAGAAGAGCCTTGACGCTGATCCCGCAGCTGATGAAGATCCGCACGATGAGCACAGCTTCTGCGATAACGCCTACAAAATCACCGAAACATTGGAGATTTCGGGCCCTATATATGGCGGGTAAGACGTGCACGTTGCATAACACTTGCGCATGTTTGGAAATTTAAAAGACTTTTCAGTGCTTCTTTCATTTTCGTCGATGTACCTGCGAGCGTGCGCTGCTATGCCATTCAAGAAAATCCGTCGACGGTGACTTTCATCTGCCCTGAAAACTCGCGTGCACGCTGATCTACGCAAATGTACAGCTGGACGATCAGGAAGGACTGAAAAGCAGGATGCTGCAAGGATGCTGCAAGTGTGAATGTGCCAAAACCTTGGGAATTAGCCTCGATTGCAAAGAAATATATGTTATTGCTCTCACACAATACTCAAAACAAATTGGAGAAGGAGAAGAAATTAAAAAACAATGTATAGTTCAAATTCTTTAGGACTATCTCCTCTAGAATTTGATCGTTCTGTGTAACCTACCGGTATATAAGGGGTTCCATGGCAAAATTAGTTCGGGACATGGAGAGGAAATTTGCAGGGGCTGTGTCTGTGTTGCGCGGTAGCTACAATATGTGGATGTAATGCTTATGGCGGCTTCTTACCATCTGGCCCTATACAGCTCGTGAGTTTGGCCGCTGTAATACTGCCTTCTCCCTCTTATCTCCTGATTCTCTTCCCTGCCCAAGTCACGCGCCTGAGAAGAGCGTGCTTGAGCTATTACTATCAGTGCAGGCCGGAGTAACTGCCATTGCCATCGCTAAATATGGATGGAAGGGCGAGAGGCGAACGCCCCACGACGTGACGTCCCTCGCTCTCCGTCGTTCAGCATTTGCAGGGACCGCAGGTCGTGCCAAGCTCTCGAGCCTGCTTAAGATGCAAGACTTTCTGCTCAATTTAGCCTAAGGCCCAAACAATGAAACGTTCCTTTCCTTCGAGCGCTTCCTAACCTTACGTGAGGCCTCCTTACAGCGAAGGACCGATGGAGGAAGCAAGCATACTCTGAAAGCTCCCTTCACCCGTCCTCACGTAAGGAGCGGTTGCCGCCATGCCTGGGTTCGAGATTATCTCTTAAAAGCTTTAGGCGAACACCAGAACACCACTATTCAATAAAAAAGGTTGTATCGTCACACAATCTTTAAGTTGATGAGCTAATATAGAGAAGCGTGGACGCTATTTTCTAGTTTTGTTTATTAAACCTAAAGAAGTAGCGTATTACGGTGCAAAACTTGATGTGATCCAGCAACGCTGGTACGCCGGCGTCGTGCAACGCCTAGCAACGCTTCCATGCCGCACGCGTGACTGAAACGAACGTGCCTGGCAAAACGTACCGTGCTCGCGCTTCTCCGAAGGTGGGCGACAGCACGCACGCGCAAGCAAACGTCACGTGGTTAAGCAGTGATGCGAAGCGCTCGTTCAGGGCCAGGAGCGGCGTAAGGACGCATGAAGGTAGCTTGGTCCAAACAATAAAACGTTCCTTTTAGGTGTGTGCGAATATTGAAATTTTCGATTACGAATCGAATACGAATAAGGCGAAGAACTCTCTTCGAATATCGAATCGAATATCGAATACATGTGTAGTATTAAAAAATTGCAAGAGAGGTAACAATAGCTTTATTACCCTTTTAAAAATAAGATTGCATTCTACAAGGTTGCTTCAAATTAAAGAGGTACTCAATTATAGATAATGGACTCAGGTAATGCCCTCAGTCAGGTAAAACGCTTGTTACAGATTGTAGTGAAGGAAAATTAACTGCTCAATATGGCCAGAAAGTAAACGCTCTCTATGCACTGTCACATTTCTACCGGTAGAAAAGACTCACTATGAACTGAAGTGGCAGGGATCGCCAAGTACTTCCGGGCGAGTGCACTTAAAAGCGGGTACCTGAAGCGGCCAATGGACTGCCACCACTCACAAGGATTCATGCCCCTTTCCAGAAGAGGCTTTTGCGCGTAGTCTGTAACTTCCCCCTCAGGGGCAGATGCCAAATGTGTCTTCTCTTTGTTCATCACTAGATCGTCAAAAGCATTCCATACACTCGATGCCACCAGTGGACACGAAGTCGACGATGGCATGGCGGTGTCCCCACGGTGTTCCACGACGGCTTCCTGGAGCTCCCTTGTCACAAGGTTTTTCAGCCAGATAATCTGAACAGATGCCTGATGAACTGTGGCCATAAAGCGCGGATCAAGAAACATGCCTAGGCTGGCCACTTCATCAAATTTCCACTCCGCACAAAGAGCCTTGATACATTTGAATCAATGTTAGCAAACCCTGAGTTGCCTTTGCAACCTTCAAAGCAATGGGGCATTCCAAAAATAATTGGAATTATAAAGCTTGGTGAAAAAGAAACCGAAACTGATCATGTCTCAAATGCCTGAAGCAGATAGACTGAAACAGAGCATACAGATAATGGCAACTCAGGGTTGCAAAGGCAACCCTGAGTTGCCTTTGCAACCTTCAAGGCAATGGGGCATTCCAAAATAATTGGAATTATAAAGCTTGGTGAAAAAGAAACCGAAACTGATCATGTCTCAAATGCCTGAAGCAGATAGACTGAAACAGAGCATACAGATAATGAGCGGATCATGCGAAATTCTCAGTTAATAAACATGTTCTTAGGAGAATGCGGAGCAAGCATACAATTGGTTAATTGCTCAATTATTCGCAGTCTATCCGAATATTCGCCGTTTCCACCGTTATTCGGCCGTCCTC
Organism: Dermacentor albipictus; assembly: GCF_038994185.2. NCBI lineage: Eukaryota > Metazoa > Arthropoda > Arachnida > Ixodida > Ixodidae > Dermacentor > Dermacentor albipictus. Next base: position 255,443,464 of record NC_091821.1, read on the forward strand.
GGATATTCGTGAATTTCCGAACATGCATTTCTCGAATGGAATACGCTTCGAATATGGAAAATATTCGATTCGTATTCGAAATTCCGAATATTCGCACACCCCTAGTTCCTTTCCTTCGAGCGCTTCCTAACCTTACGTGAGGCCTCCTTACAGCGAAGGACCGATGGAGGAAGCAAGCATACTCTGAAAGCTCCCTTCACCCGTCCTCACCTAAGGAGCGGTTGCCGCGTGCCTGGGTTCGAGATTATCTCTTCAAATCTTTCCGCGAACACCATTATTCTATTAAAAAATGTTGTATCGTCCCACAATCTTTAAATTGAATAGCTAATATAGAGAAGCGTGGACGCTTTCTTCTAGTTTCGTTTACTAAAGTTAAAAAAAAGTTGCGCATTACAGTGCAAAACTTGATGTGCTCCAGCAACGCTGGCACGCCGGCGTCTTGCAACGCCTAGCAACGCCTAGCAATGCTTGCATGCCGCACGCGTGACTGAAACGAACATGCCTGGCAAGACGTACCGTGCTCGCGCTTCTCCGCAGGTGGGCGACAGTGCGCATGCGCAAGCGAATGCCATGTGGTTAAGCAGTGAGGTGAAGCGCTCGTTCAGGGCCAGGAGCGGCGTAAGGACGCATGAAGGTAGCTTTGGAGCTACCTTATGCTGAGGAAGCACCAAGGAAGCCTTCACCGAGGGCCCCTCAGTAAGGAAGCTTTCAGAGTGACATAAGGTAGCCTCACCCCAATGAAGGCTTCCTTAGTGAGGTAAGGAAGGTTTCATTGTTTGGCTTCTTATGCTGAGGAAGTACCAAGGAAGCACCAAGGAAGCCTTCACCGAGGGCGCCTCAGTAAGGAACCTTTCAGAGTGACATAAGGTAGCCTCACTGCAATGAAGGCTTCCTTACTGAGGTAAGGAAGATTTCATTGTCTGGCCCTAACACTCGCAGGCGAGGGACTTGTATCGTTCCGCTGGAGGAATGCAGTGGAGTGCGTGGAACAACCGAAGAGGAAGAACGCCTCGCCTCACGCGTACAAGAACGCCAAGCGACCGAGCGCTCAGCGTGGTGGGAGCCGACAGCCCGCGCGGCGCCGATCGATGCCCGGCGCGCTGACATGCAGCCGAGCGCTGTCGCGTGGCCACCAGCGAAGGTCTGGGCGGGCAATGTGCGCGAGCGCCCGCAGGCGCCAAAGGAGTCCGCGAGGGAGGGGGCGTCAGCAGCCGTTCTCCTGCTGTTCGGTTGGCGCCCAGATCTCACTCATTAGGCGAGCGCGTTCCCCGCCGCGTCTCAATAAGCTTTCTTTCGCTCAAGGCCCCATCTGTGCAACGCTGGACTACGGAGCAGCGCACTTGGCGCCGTTGCTCGCGCAAGGGAGAGTCGGCAAAAGATTTCGCTATTACCGCGATTTAGGGCCCCTGCGCTTAGTAGGACGGTGAAAGGGTCGTGCTGGCGCGCGCTGTGCACCGTGTTGTACTGTCTTCCACTCGTTGGCCGAGCGCCGCCGGCTGCCGCCAAGCGTGTGTGTGCGAAGGCACGCACCTCGCGGACCAAGGAGAAGGAGCGCGGAGAGCCCATCGCCAACGACGCGCGGCCGACAGGTCCATTTAGGCGAGAAATGATACGGAAAAGCAGCGCCGCCCCGCTCGGCTCCGGGCTGCAAGCACCGAGACAGATGGGACGTGCCGCCGCTGTGCTGTGCCTGTTGCTCCTTGCGTTCCTTTAACGAGACAAAGGCCCTACGATGAAATACGGCTTTCTTTCTTTGTCAAGAAAACGGGGTCGTCTGAATAAGCGAATAAGAAATGTTAAAGACTGTACCAAGCACGACAAATGTCAAGGTTTGTGAACCGAGTTAGGGTAAAAAGCAGCCCGCAGCTGGTCATTGTGACCGCGCGCAGCCGCGCCTGGAATGAGCAGTTTTGTTAGTAGATCTAAAAGCACACAAAACAGGATCGTATCATTTGGACAAACTTAAGCGCAATGCAACGGGAATCCAGCGGTGCGTGAGCATCACTTTGCTCACGCATAGGAACAGCGGGGCTGGTAGAGTTCTGCTTAAGGCCGCAAGGTTGCGCATCAGCGCTCTAACATTACGGAGATATATACAAAAAAAAGTCACCACCCAAGCACTCCGCACAGATGGTTAACCAGCGAAGCTGAAACGTGCGGCCCTCGTGTTCATCACTGGGTTAATCCCGAGGGTTGATTAAACGGCGGCTTGGTAGGCTACCGGATCCTCGGGATGTATTTGCTGCTTGCGCTCGGCTGCACGAGCCAGTTCGGCTGCAGCATCGGCACGGCGCAGACGAGCTCATTCCAGGTTCTGCTTGCGGCGTTGCCGATCGAAAGCTACCTGCTCCTCAGGAGAACGCATGACCCGTGGCCTATCCATTTCGGAGCCGGACAGAAACTGCTGCGCGCGCGCTCGGCCGCGACGGAGAGCAACGACGTCAGGACTGGCGCAGCTAATCCAACAGCACCTATCACAAGGCCTTTTCACTCCAATCCATGACGTCATGCTACCTTGCCCGACTGCCATAGAATTTAAGAGAATGCCGGTGCAGGCAACAGTGATTTTGATATCACCGCTTTCATCATGCCAGCCTTATCAATGGAAATTTCGGGCCAGGTAGCGTGACATCATGGATCGGAGTAAACAGGTCCTGTGCTATCTGGGTGGTGTTGGCTAATTGCGTGCCTCTCTTTCTCTCTCTCTCTCTCTCTCTCTCTCTCTATCTATCTATCTATCTATCTATCTATCTATCTATCTATCTATCTATCTATCTATCTATCTATCTATCTATCTATCTATCTATCTATCTATCTATCTATCTTTTTTTACGCATGCGCATGGCGTTGCGCTGGAGGAGGTTTTGGTGTACATGCGACCGACAGACGCACGGACGGACGAATCGGTTAGCCATATACAGCTTCGCTCTAAAGAGCAACAGTATCACCCGAAAGGCGAAGCATCGATGGCGATAGCAAATTATTAGGAAGCTATAAGAAGTAATGATATTAGTTTATTGGACGTATAAACTTGCAAACATTCGCTGAATAACTACGTTAACGAGCATGATGTCACGCGTGCAGAGGCAAACATGAACACACCCCACTCGATGACCGCGGACACTCGCTGTCGAAACGCTGGCGCAAGGACGCGCAGCAGCAGCAGCGAGCGGAGTCACCTTCGTGCTGCCTATCACTTCAATGCAAACTTAGCGGGGAGAACAAAGTGCACACGAAACTATGAGACTCTTGTCTCCGTCGCAGATAGCTTTCAAGCTGGGCCCGCGCGGCCCCGCTTGGCCGTGCCATACGCAGTTGCCGCTGGGGTATACAACAGCCTCCTTCCTTTCCTCCATCCGGTGCCTTGCGCGCGACCGAAGACAGCGCTCTTGCTCCCCGTTTACTTCCCTTGCGCAGATGAGATTGAGCCACCATCGTCAGCTCACCCTCGCACGCTTTCACTTGCACATACAGCGTACAGCGCACGGCGACGATGTAATTGCCCTTGGACTATATACGGAACACCATGGCTACGCCAACGGCAGAAATGCGCCTTGATCCACACGATTGCTATCGCAATAAAATGCTAGAATGAAAAGCAACAATAGCATACCTGATTAACTCAACCGGGCTTAAGTGACTTTGTCGCCACCCCGTTTCAAATGGCGTGCCATTAAATCATCATCATCATGTTGTAAGCGCATGCTGATCATCTTATTAGAGCCCGTATGTGGTACAAGGGACGACGTGCCTCAAAAGCTGTTCTTTTATGCACGCGATCAGCTCTTAGCGGTCATCAAAGTCGGCTTCTGCGCACTAATACTCGTTCAAGTCTCTTCGCTTACTTAGTTCCCTCGTATGCTGAGAGCTTAGCATACGAGCGAACTAAGCGAAGAGGGCTTCCCCATCGAAGGGGTATTAGTGCACAGAAGCCGACTTTAACGACCACTAAGAGCTGATCGCGTGCATACAAGAACAGCTTTTGAGGCACGTCGTCCCTTAAAGTCTTTATACGTTCTATGTATCTGCGTACATGCACGCGTGCGTGCTTGCGGCTATTCGTATGCGTGTTTTGGGAGGTGGGGGGGAGGTTAGTGAGGGTGCACGGGGCGTGATCTTGGGTTTCACCAGCACATGGTTTGGCAAGCGCCGCAGCAACAACGACGACTGGGCTGTTCTCGTTGGAGTCACAAGAAAAGGTGAAACGGCACTAATTGACGCATTCGTGAAGAAGAGGACAAAATAAAATGGCAACGTGGTTCCAGCATGTAGTATCTCCTATCACGTGCGGCGATCCGAGCTTGACCGGTTGTCGCCGACAACGACATTGAGGGCGTACCGCACACAGCGAGGGCAGGCGCCGTGTTCTCTGAGCAGGCGATCAAATGGGGTCATTCGAGCAGCGCTTGGGGGCGGTGCAGAGTTCCCGGCGCAGAATTCCCTGTCAAGGGAATTCTGCGCCGGCCGCCCCCGTGCACAACGAAAAAAAAAGGGAGGGAGGGGGGTGCAACTGAGAAGCGAAATCTGACAACCAATCATTGTTTACAGCCTTCCTGCCCTTAAGCGTTTGTGAACAAATGGTAGTTGACGCCATGGATGCGCTAATACGTTTAGCAGCACTCGATAAATTTAAGATGTATTCTGTGCTGCTGCTTTTTTGAGTTTATAGAAATTACGACATTCATAGAAATACCATACACAGACCTCTCCAAAACTATCATATTGGCGACAATAGCCAGGTCACGCTTGTGTATTCCTATATGAATACGTTTGCTGAAGCGGTTCATATTGCACGCAAGGCAAACTAATCTACATACGTGCGAGAACACACACAAACACAAATCGTTTATCCGTTATGGAAGTATTAGCTGAAACGTTATGATGTACATTGTCTGTGTCTTGCCTTAAGTATGTTACCGGATGAAAACCGTGTTGCCTGAGAGTTACACTGAGTTGTAAGTAGTAGAGCTCCGCCGCGTGTATTCAGAAAAAAAGGAGGCAGAAAAAGAATCATCGGAGAAGACGTTGGTGAATTCAATTGGTCTTTGAAATCGTGAGAAGGCGAACTCGTCCCACAACAAAGACATCGCAATATAAACACCGACGACAATGACAACAACCGGAACAAGAATCCCTTATATAAAGATAAAAGAACTCACTTGACGTTCCGCCCTAGAATTTAAAAAAAAAAGAAATGTTTAGATACGGCGCTTACCAAGACAATTCCAAGAGGACGCAGGAAATGAAAAACAACGCAATTTTGAGCAAACTGCGCGCAGCTCGGAATAAATGCTGCGCGAAAAAAAATTATAAAACGGCGCGGTCTGCCGGTGTCCCTGTAGTGCACAGCAGTCAACATCAGCACCAAGAGCCTGTCGGTGGCGGTGCGCAGACCACCCTCCTGGAACGCTGTTTTTGGGGTGCCGCTGCGTGGCTGTTTTTGCCGCGAGCTACTGCGCGTACGCTTTACGTTAGGAAGCCCCGTTTGGGAGGGGGCGTCGAGGAGGATGCGCGACCCTCATATCCAGCCGCAGCGCGCGCCACGGCCTCCCCCTTTTGCCGTGCGCTCTGGCGTATAATTGGGAGCCGTGCGCCCGATGCGAGCACCGCTGCTTTCCGATTCCTGCCCTCGGCGCACGGTCGCTGCTTGCGTTACTTTTTTGTTTCCATCTCTTTCTTCTGCCATCGACGCTGGAGGTACGAAAGCGCGCGTCCAAGCTTCTCTCCCTTCCGCTGCTTGATCCAGCGCTCTTTGATGCTCGGACGGTGGCATCGCATGCATGCAGACGCGGTTGCCTCGCAGAGATAGCAAGGCGTCCCAGCGCGCTCAGTGGCGGCGGTGCCGCTGCCGGGCGTGAGCGCTGGGCAACGTGGGATCAGCGCGGAAGGATCCTCGCTCTGTACCACTGCACTCCGGTGCTTCCTTTGACGCGATAAGGCACGACGCTCTTGGGACCGGATTCACAAAGCGTTTCGCTGTTAGTCACTGGCCGGCGTCTTCGCTATCACCTCGTTCGCTTTGGCAGCTGCCCGTTCTTCCGAACCATTCTTGCAAACAAACGCTTTTGTGAATGCGGGCTCATGGTTTTATTACGTTGGTTTAAAACTCAAGTTCAACTTATTTTTTCCACGTTTAGATGGAAACTAATGGGACGCTGTCCCTCCTAGGCTGCTTAACGCTTCCGAATTTTCGATGTGCATTCTTGTGCATTAGAGTTTGTGCTTGGTAATAATTTAGCTCTTCGTTCTCCGCATAGATGAGCTACTTAGTGCGGCATGCCGTTCTTTCTCCTAATGCGATAACATTAAAGATGGACATCACCAATTTTGTAGGCATCCGTACAACAGAATGTGTAGGCCGATCTTGCTTATAGTGCAACCATGCTACGCTGAGCCCAGTAATCGCTATGCTGAACTATGAGGTGCAGAAGATGAACAGTTTTACAGCATTAAAAAAGAAAAAACGCATCACGAAACCTTCGCGTCACTATATATATATATATATATATATATATATATATATATATATATAAACTTTATTTGACAGGAAAACATTCTAAGGAGGGTTTCAACATGTGCATTAGATCTGACGTCATCGTACCTACATAACAAATATACAAGCCACAAACTTATAAGAATGCTATGGCAAATTTCGACAGCGAAATTCTGCCCGAATTGTTTACTATATCACGGGAGCGCCTTGACTTCGCGTATGCGCAATTTTTGTTGCAGTCTCATTCGGATTGCTTCTAACATTCGAATTTTAATTACAGGCATAGGCGTTAATGGAGTATTTTCAGACCTAATACTACAAAGAAAGCAAAAATGATTCGAGTTGACACATAAATGTAGGGAGCTCTTCAAAAGGTTTGTCCGGCAACCAATAGGTGCACCTTCGCTGTTTGCTTTTTCGTATGCTACGACAAAGAAAAAAAATATTTCCTTCACATTCATACAAAGATCACTGTATAATTAAGGAAGCAAGCGTTACGACACAATTTTTTTCATGTTGGGCTTTTTTTTTTAATATCCACCAACGCCAGAAAAGTCAGGCGGCTATCACTTGAGAACATCAAATGACATCATCACACCAGCAGCGTGTACACCACAAGGGCGGCACATTACACTGTATATCCTGTCCATCACCTACAGAACTGATGAGATTTTTAACACTGTGGCTACAGGGAAGTCACGTTGGCGCATTTCTCGTGTGCAAGTCAACCAGAAGCACTCGACGTATTCTTAAGCAGCCGAGTAAAGCCAGTGTCCAGTACCGTGTTGGATTTAACCACCCAAGGATAGCACGGCCACTAGTGGGGACTGCAGATTCCATTTGCTTATCTGTGTCGGCGTGTTATTGCACATTCCTGTTGACTCTGTATTATTTAACTTTGCGTTAATAAACATGCGCCGTGAACGAAGGAACAATCGCAGTGATCACGCCCAAGAGATGTCTACTTAATGTGCATCGGACGCCTGAATATTCTGCTGTGTGGTATTAAGCGGAAGGATGCGGTGCGTAAAAGAAGAGACCGCCCGCGGTACCCTTGATAAGCAGGAAAGAAAAGCAAGTAGAGCGAAAGAAGGTCGTATAGGGTGGCGAATCTGTCCTCGCGCGAAGTCGCGAGTTTCCGCACGTTTACAGAGAAGCCCACAACGGCCCTCCTTCACCGCGGAAGGCGGAGGCCTCTCTATCGAAAAGCGCCGCCTGACGAGGTTTTCTTGTAGGCCTTAATGAAGCCGGTCCATTTCCAGCCAGAGCGAGTCGCTTTTCTCGAGTCAGCTCCTCGGAGAACAGTCTTGACGCCGCCGCACACGCGGCACCCGTCGCTTCCCCAGTTGACGGCGCTGTCTTCCCATCCCGAGAGGCCTGATGGGTCGGACGGAATCCTGCGATGACTCTACCCGGCTGAGTGCGCCGGTTCACTTCGCCAGCCAATAACAGTCGCGAAGGGAGAAGACAACGGCAGAGGAGACGTAGAAAAAGCAAGTGACCGTGGAAGCGGAATGAACATCCGACCGAGGGCGAAGAGCGGCTAGCTCTCGTCGTTTTAGCACTTTCCCTCTTCGGTTGTCTGTTTGGTGCCTTGTTCGTTTCCCTTTCTTTTTATTCCTCTGTGTCGGCGAGCGGTGCAGTATACTTCGAGCATCTGGAAGTGTCAACGAGTAGACGGCACACCTTTCGTGAACCCTGCGCCCGACTTGAGTCATTCCTGTCTTTTTTTTTCTTATTTTAATATTCTGCATCACCGCTTTCGTGTTTTCTTGGGACTTCAAAAAAAAAAGAAAGACATAAAAGCTTTCTTAAAATGTGGTAAATTGAGGTGTAATAGACCCACCTAGATAAAATAATACCTATAGTGCCTATCTCTGACGTCAGACGAAAGGGATGTAGCATGGACGGGGACGTTGGCAAGAGAGAACCAACCCTTACCGTGTTCATTATTTCGCCATGACGCGCTGCCGCTTAAAAAAGTCAAACCTAAAGCGTGCCGTCATGGCTTCTGGTGCGAAGCCTTCCCCGTATCTGTGCGGGTGTATGAGCATCAGCGTTGCTTCCACTCCCACTGACGAACTGATGGGCAAGATAATAAAAGCACACAACGCACATACATACATACATACATACATACATACATACATACATACATACATACATACATACATACATACATACATACATACATACATACATACATACATACATACATACATACATACATACATACATACATACATACATACATACATACATACATACATACATACATACAATTCACATGTAACAGTTAAGCGGCTTAGCTGTCGTTGCTTCTCCAAAGAGAGAGAGGTATTTATTGTGAGAGAAAGGCTGAGAGGTCAGCCTGAATCAATGTTGTGACCTGCTACTAGGCGTTGGCGCAAGGGGAAATGGTGTAGAAAGAAAGAATAGGGAAGACGCTGACTATGAGGTTGAAGATGGTGGTGAAAATCTTGCACGCTCCAAGACCCTTCAAAGTCTCCTGTCCAGTCCGCTCTCATACAAAAATTTCTTTAGAGCCTTCAACAGTGGCGTAGCCAGAAATTTTTGTTTGGAAGGGGGGGGGGGGGGGCTCACGTTGCAATTTGGCCTCCACCTTCACTGATTTGCCGAGGGATCAAATGCCGGAATTGTCATATCAAAGATGCTCCAAACGACTTATTTGACGCTACGCAATGTCAAGACAAGTATAATATGTATTTTTCATACAAGATTATGCGCGTATGTCCGAAAAATTGTGCCCGAAATAAAGCTGATATCAATGGTTCCAGGTTTTTCGTCTATTTAATAAGTAAAGACAATGTCACACGAACTTTAGAACTATATCAGTTCGAAACCATCAAAGCAGTGCATGCTGCTGATATGAAAACTGTAAAGGCCATGAAATGAACAAGTTGAGGACAAATATTGTAATGAAACTTTGTTATTCAAGAACCTTGTTTATATTTTTGTAGATATGCAACGGCCAGGGAAAAATCTCAATGACGCTGTCCTTTGTAAGAATGTAGTGCCCAGGGGCAGCTGTCACCGGTCATGTATTGTAATTGCACCGAAATTATAGTCGCAACACAGAACACGTATAAAAAGCAGTTCTGCAGAATATACGAGGGTGAGTCAATTGAAAGTGAGCCGATGCGAATGTATGACAAACGGGGTACCTTACGTAAAAGTAGTCTCCATGAGCATTTAGACATTTGTCCCACTGGCTAACGAGTTGCGTGATTTTCGTCTCATAAATCTCCTTGGGTTGCTGCTTCAAAAAGTCTGTAACTGATTCTTTCACGTCATCGTCCGACATGAATCTGGTTCCCTTGAGCTGTTTTTTCAATTGCCCCAAACTGTTGCAAGGCGACAGGTCTGGGCTGTATGGCGGATGTTGCAGCGTTTCCCATATGAACTTTACCAATTTTATATTAACCACATCAACGACGTGAGGACGGGCATTGTCGTGGAGCAAGATGACCCTATTCGTCAATTTTCCACGTAGTTTGTTCTTGATTGCGACACGCAGCCGATCCGGCGTTTCACCATATCGGAAACGACTGATAGACTCTACAGGTTTAGCAAATTTGATCAGTAATGGCCCCTGACGATAGAAAAAAAAAGTCAACAACACCTTTCCGGCCGAAATGATGGCATTTACTTTCTTAGGGGTAGTGAATTCGAATGTTTCCACTGTAAGCTTTGCCATCGTGTTTCAGGCTCGTAGTAGTGACACCATGATTCGTCCCCGGTCACAATTGCAGACAAGAAGTCGTCTGCAATTGTGATACCGGATCAGATTAATCAAGGCAGTGCCGAACTTCTCCGTCTTCTGGCAGTGGTTCAAAATCTTGTGCATCCATTGCCCACACAGGAACCGATAACCGAGATGTTCATGAATTATGGTGTGAACCGAACCGTGACTGATCTTCACATTATCTGCCAGTTCATCGATGCTTATGCCCCGTTCTTGTCTAATAAGCTCATTAACCTTTGCAGTTGTGTTGGGGGTGATTGCACGGTGGCTTTGACTGGGTGTTGGACCGTCTTTGCAACTTTCACGTCCTTTTTCGAACAGTTTTCTCCAACGCTTCACAATGGCCAATGACCCGCCGCGGTTGCTCAGTGGCTATGGTGTTAGGCTGCTGAGCACGAGGTCGCGGGATCGAATCCCGGCCACGGCGGCCGCATTTCGATGGGGGCGAAATGCGAAAACACCCGTGCACTTAGATTTAGGTGCACGTTAAAGAACCCCGGGTGGTCGAAATTTCCGGAGTCCCCCACTACGGCGTGCCTCATAATCAGAAAGTGGTTTTGGCACGTAAAACCCCATATATTATTACAATGGCCAATGAAATTCAATGTTCAACGTACACAGCAGCCATACGGCGACTAATTTCTTTTTGGGAAACACCTTCAGCTGTCAAAAACATCACGACACTATGCTGTTCAACTTTTGGAGCGTCCATTATGTCACGCAACCGTGTTCAAACCATTGTATGAGAGCATTAAAAACATTTATCCTCACACCTGAGTGTCACTTATTGCAAATGAGATGCCTGTGTGCTACGCGCATGCCTCGCAGATAAGAACCGAACCGTTATTGTGCGGGGTGGATTGTCTCACTTTCGTTTGACTCGCCCTTGTGCATTAGAAATGCGAAGATACCGCGGAATATACAAATGCAAAGATACAGCTTGATAAAGCGCAAGAAAAGTGTCACTGGAAACAAAGTTCACTGCACGTATGCACAAAACCACTCAACAAGATATTTAAATAATACGTATAAGTCCCCAATAAGTATACATATCTAAGAAAAAGTAACTGTATGTAATGCGTCAAACAAGGCAAATAAAAATGTCGCGCTAACACAGATTCACAGATCACAGTATCCTACCCTCCCTCCCTCGAGATCCACTACCCCGATGCATCACGCGCGACGGAAGGCGGCGCGCTTCCTCCTCGCTTTTCTCCCTTGAGCACACAAGACTGAGCCACCATCGTCGGCTCACCTCCCCCCCACCTTACGCTTTCACTCGCACATACAGCATGCGGCACGCGGTAACGATGTTATCGCCCTTAGACTTCATAAGGAACATGACAAGGACGGCCGGAATGCGCCTGGAGTGTCCATACAATTGCTATCGCAATAATATAATAAGCGAATCCGGCAACTGAAGCGTCCCGTGGTCCATTACTTTCCGCAAAAGAAGTAACCAAATCGAACTTTCACCATGCAACAGTTCGCTGCACCACAACAATGTCTTTTTTCTTCTTCTATGGGGCAGGGCACCGAAATGTAGAAAAGCAAAGGAAAGCATGTTGGCCCCAATGGAACGCCAACTTTGGGCACCTAACGTGGCTACCGAAGGAGTATCGAAGAAAACTTGGAACGCTTGGTCCAAAGAGGACCATACGCATACTGCTCGGTATCCTACACGGGCGAGACAAAACTTTCCGACGAGGTTGCACTCAAGCGAACGCGTTGCAATCCGTCGAGTCCACACAGTGATGGCGGCAAGCGACCATTGTTTCTTTTTCTCATCTGCTAGCCAGAAAGCGTCCAAAAGTCTGCCAGGCGAAAGTCCACTCGGCCTGAGAAAAACGAACGCGCAGCGAAGTGCGCCGCGCGGTGGTCGGGGCAACACGAGAAGAACGCTTGCCCTCTGGCTGGCTCTGACAGCCCGCTGGTAGCGAGAACAAGAAAATTGAAGAGGCTCTATGGGTCCGTGGGAATAAAAGTCAAAGTAGAAAAATAAATAAGAAAGTAGTTACCTTTGCTGGCTTTAGAGTCATGACATGGAAGCTTTGGCGCAGGTGAAAAAAATGTTGGTGTTCTTTTGTGTGAAATGATGGCACTAATTAACCACCCCAACGCTTCACCTCATCGGACCTCTCTGCGTGCTTTGTCAACTTGTCTGATAGTGTGTTGATTTGGCTTGTCTCGTTGAATGGTCCGATGCACGACTTTTGAAAAGTCAATGCATCTTTGGCGTCAAATGTTTATAACAACATTAAACTCACAAAGTTCCGGAATTATAAATCTAAAGCGCGATTTTTGAAATATCAATGCACCTTTCGCATCAAAACTGTATGAGAACTTTACACCCATAAAGTTTCAGAATTCAAATCCAAGCGCTCCCTAGATTCCGTGGCCTCCGCGAGATGCCGCGACGAGCCCGCTCGCCATCAAAATGCCCTTTAAACTATGTGCTCGAATGGGACTCCTTGCGTTATGTGACTCCCGGTGCATGGGCATTGCCACGAAATCCAGCCCGAGTTCGCAATGTTCGCTCTGAAATGTCTTTTCGGACCTGAAAATGACGTTCTGGACAAAATCCAGAATGACTTCCGGCGCCGGAGGTTGTTTTGGTCGGCAGTGCATGACAGCACGAAAAACTTTTGGAGGGGGGAGGCTGAACCCGCCCCCGAAAATAATTCAGCCCCCCCCCCCCCCCTGGCTGAAGCCAGGGGGGGCTGAAGCCCCATAAGCCCTCCTGGCTACGCCACCCCTGGCCTTCAACTTATCAGGCTGATGACGACGAGCAGGTGAAGGTCCCAATAGAACCTTTTCAATTAATGGCACAACGACAAATTTTGGCGAGATGTCTGTCAGCGATTTTCTCTGTACATCAAATCACGGGCAAATGCACAAGAGGTGTTCTCTCGTCTCAGGGATACCGTATTCCTCACGATTCGGACTGGCACGGGCTGGGGTAATTTGGATTACATTTTTCTTTTAACCCGAACATAATATATGTCCGCCGGGCCGATGATATGCAGGTAGCTCCAGGTTAAGGCCACACCTAATCGTAATCTGTGCAGCAAGCTTGCGTTGCACCTTTTCATGGTCGGTGGTATCCGTATGTTCATCTCTGGGTCGAGTTCGTGAATGCGGCGATGACGATGACCCAGCGAGGCCCAATATACTGCGGTATTATCGCGCAGAAGTCTGTACACTAGGGCATTAACGTCTGGTCGTGAAAATGGGATGGACACTGACGTAGCATTAATGTTGGCCATCTGTGCCTCCGCGTCGGCGAGCTCATTTCCATATAAGCCCGGAATCGACTGAAGCCTTATGCAATGGCCAGCTCTTAGGGCGAGATCATGTGATTCTACCACCTATTGAGTAAGGACAGAGTAAGGTCCTCGTCTAAGAGCAGAATCGATCACTTGAAGTGCCGGCTTGTAATCGCGCAATACAGTCAAATCTGATGCGGCTCCATCGATATATAACGAATTGCGCCCCTAATGGCAACAATCTCTGCGGCCGTTGATGTAATTTGGTGGTCGAGATGGAAGCGCTTGCTGATCTTCACATTCGGTATTATGAATGCCGCGGTTGAAGTGGTTGTTGACAGCCACTCATCAGTAAATATATGTATGGAAGCGGCATATTCTTCAGATATATGGGTTAAAGTAAGTTGTTGAAGTCCACATGAAGGTATACGTGATTTTTTCCTGACTCCCGGAATGGATATAGATTCACTACAGGTCTTGACAAAGTCCACGCTGGTACGACCGCTGCTTTTGCCGTAGTGAAGCCTGGGGGAAGGACGCTGCAAATTTTAATATACTCGTATATGGAACTAGTAAGTTAATCTCTGCGTGCCTGTAATAAGGTTTCGCCACACTGCTAGCTGTCCGGCTTCTCCGAAGCTCCGTGCTTTGCACACTCCCTTTTATGACACCATTACGGAGGACCGGTGGGTGAGGACGAAGCCGTACTGCGCCAGATATTTCATCACGGTTCCGAGATTTCTTGGTGTTTCAGACGGAAAGAGGAGATGTAGCAGGAGGAAGAATACTGGCCGTTCCCGCCTCTCTGCCAAGTCTCCCCTCTCCAAAAAGTTCGCGAAACGGCTTGAACCGCGCGATGCGTGAACAGATCGATGATTTATCTGTTCACACCTATTCGATTTTTTTTTCCTGCCGCCATTTCGCGGCAGACAGCACGCTTCCCTGTTTCTACACGTGGGTACGGAAGAAATATGGACGTGCGAGAGAGTCTATATTCTGCGCATTTTTGGGTGCTGAAAGAAAGAGAGAAAACGGGGAAAAGAGAATGTTCGCACAGTGGCAGTCCGGCAAACATCACGCAACTGGGACTTGAAGAAATTGGAGGGCAAGCTTTTTTATTTCGCCCTCTTGAAAGTTGGACATCATACGAAAGGTGTTTTTTTTTTTTTTTGCCAAACGTCCGCGGGACCTTTCGTCTGTAGATTACGCGTAGCATGAACAATCGCGCTTGAATCGAGGACATCGAGAGCCCCTATCTTCGATCCCTAGCAGTGTTTTGATAACGCTTATGTAGCGTTTCTTTTTTTGTATTTACTGCTTGGGGTTTTTCCTTCATTTCCTCCTCAGTCCAATGTTGACAGCGTCCTCGCCTAGACTAAATGCAGCGCGTGCGGATTAGCGTAGGATTAGCGTGGGTTTGCCGAACGTGGGACCTATTTCTAACAGCGAGCTGCGTGGGCAGTCAGCAAGAGATTAAGCCTGAACAAGCTTGTGAGGCCACAGAACAGCAGCTGAACGAACATCCTCACAAAATTGTCTGCCGCTCTTTTATATTCGCCAAGTACCCGCCTTGTTATTTTCTCTATCACGCCATCTCCAATCTCGATGTGACGCACCCTAATTGGAAAGTGCGTCCCTCTCACGAAACTTAGCTAGCAAACAATCAGGCGCAGTACACGCCCTCTAGCAAGTGTAACTTCTTTTTCAAACGCAATTCGAGTAACGTTTTCTAAATAAAGGAGATGTTCACACAAAGCCACTTAAGAGCGTGTCGCCAGCGACTCTTGAGCCATTTCCTTTCAGTGGTTACTTGTCGCTTTCTTCTGTTACGTTTTTATACGAAAAAGGAAGGCCCACTCATACGTTGTTTCCTCCCGCATTGGAGCTTTCCAGCCAGATTGCTACTGAGATTGTTGTGTACGTACTTCACGTATATGTTTCCTTTAGATTCATGTTTACCCGCCTGACGTGCACAATCAGCCGCGAAAAACGACATGGATCAAAGGAATTGGCTATAGGTATCCCTGATATTGTCATTTTAGAGTAAATATAGCCAGCTTTCTGCGCCAGCACGGCTCGAAGCTCGTATTGACTGAGACATTCGCGACGTTCTTTTGCGACGTTCTTATGTCTGCCACATCATAGTTTTTATGCCGTCGACTGAGCATGCGGGTTTGTACGGTAGATTCATATGCTGGTATCGACGCATTCTCACACTAATGCTGTGACGGTGCAAAAAGCGCCAATTTGCACAGCGTCATCTGCACAACGTGTGCTCAAGGACAGCGCAGAGGTTAGGACTGTCTTCCAATGTCAGGAAACTTCATTCCCACCTGAAGCGGCGGTCACGAGCTCCTGGAATGAGCAACTTATACAGCCTAAAGTTGAAACCTGGCCCTTGCCTGCGAGTCAAGTTCTCGCATGTGTTACAACGTCATGATAGCAATTATAACTCCGCGCAATCGGTTGTTCAATCTGAAATATAAAACAGGCCAAAAAAAAAACACACCATGTTTCCTAGCTCCCTTCGACCGCACGCTACGCCGACCGCACAGCAGCTGATGGGCTGAATCATATTACCTCTCGCTTTACACGCGCACTCGTCTCCACCACGCCAAGCATACTCCTCCCACTGTCTGTATCCGATCATATCCGTGCATCCAACGACCATCCAGTCGTTGTAACCAGCGCAGCAAGTCGGTTGTAAGTGTTGCGGGGCACCAGCCGAAGCTGTTAGATACTACATGCCATATGCAACGTGAGTACTCTTCCAATAGCTGCGCACTCTTCTTGGAGCTGTCGAACTATCGCGGATGCCTATCAAGTCTCCTCCCTCTCCATCTGTGCAAGCTTCATCCTTCACCAGCTGCACGAGTCGCGGTGGACACCCATCCCACAAGGCCGAAAGCACGGTGACCACGACCCATCAAGCGCCGCGCAGTTGAACTCGGCGACTCCTTCTATCTTTAGTTCCAACTCCTACTCCTTAGTCTTCCCAAGCATAACGACCTTTGTGTGTGTGCATGCGTGCGTGCGTAATTTTCGTATGCCTGCCATGTGGCCACCTTGCACCGCGCTGCCAGAGATGGCACTTTCGGTGCTGTTGAATACTGTTCGCCATGGTTCTGGCTACAGCGCAGCTCGGATGAAAACTGTCTTTCTTTTCTCGCTTCATCGCCCCAAAATACAACTCAGGAGAACGCGCGCGCTGCTCTGCGCCGTCGTACTATACGTGTGTGCGCGACGTCATTTCCGAAATCAGGCGAAACTCGCCTCCCCATTTTCCCCCGTGACCGCCGATACCGAAAACGGTGGCGCCGGATAATCATGGTGTTTGCGGGGAAACGAAGGGCGACCAGCGACACAAATCGGGAAAAATAAATAAAGCCAGTGCTACTTCGTTCCGCCGTCTCTTTTTGGTTCACGCTCAGTTTGGCTCCGCCGCGAACGGAACGGGGAATCCGTTCCCGTCTATTTCGCTTCCATTTGGAACGGTACGTTGTTTTCCTTTTGTGATTTCGTCCTTCCGAAGTCCCAATGTCGAGCGTAGAAGCGACGCACAATATTGTAAACAACGAACTTAAATTGCGAAGGGACCGAGCGCGCGCGCTTCCATGCACTCCTCCGAACTCTGCTTGGGCGACGGGAAAAACCGCGACGCGCTGCCCACGAAATTTGGGCGGCCGACGGCGAGCCGCGTTTGTTATTATTACAGGGTGCAGCCGCAGGCGCTCTATAGGTTCAGAGCTCGGGGAGCTGAAAAGGGCGCAGGAGTGGCGATGTTGGGCTGAACTGAGCGGGAGTGGTTGGTTGAACGCAGCGTTGGCTGGGGCGATGAAAAGAAACTCGGCACGAGCGCCATGCCGTGAGCGTTATTATGGTTTCCATAACGCAGCTTTGAGACAACAACCGACGAAAGCGGTGACAGAGCGCTCCCGGACTTTCCTCGCGCTATTTTCTTCGCTATTCTTCCTTCTGTGTTTAGTTTTCTTCTTCTTTTATTTACCCGCCGTTTCCCTCCGTTTCCTGCCATCGTACCGCAGCAGTGCGCGCCCGTCCGTTCGCGATTTTCGGGTGGTATGTCAGGCGCAACGAACGGTGCAAGAATGCCTTGCTCTTACACGGGCCGAGAGGTTCGCGCCGAAAAAAAAAAGAAAGAAAAGCAGTGACTTGCCTTTTTTCTGTTGTTTGCTTGCATTTCACTGCAACGCTTTGAATATGTGCGGCAGTTTTATGCTTTTCGTGCTGCAATTGTGCTATAGTTCGTATAGATGGTGATTACGCGTATACGCTGGTGCACAACTGTTCCCCCAAATCGCTCACTTTTACTTTTTTTTTTGCTTGCTGTTTCCACGAGATAGTGATATGCATATAGACATTATTTGAGATGTTGAACCAACCTCAATGATGGTTTTCCTTCGCAAGCAAGAAAACGGAGAGAGATATAGAGAGAGGGGAAATCAGCGGAGCCGCATTTACAAGGCCTCGCCACTTTCAAACTCGTCTGTTTATCCTGCCGCGATCTACTTCTGTTTCGGTGCGTTTCTAAACTTCTTTAGTGGTCTACTGTAGCCGAACCTTCATTTATCTTTTACGAGTGTTAATTACTTTGCCTACTGTGGACATTAAAATGAAGGGTGCGTCTCGAAGATTGAAGGCATCAGAAGGTTAGCGCTCATCAATAGCAATGGCAGACATTGTTCTCACTCGGCTAGAGAGAAAGTTATGCCAGGGAAGCAGATTTAAACGCCTCCGAAACTGCGCAACGTCGTGATTTACTCCGTGCATGGGCAAGGAGGGAAAATTAAGGCGCGCCTTCCTCTTGCATCCGGCGGGCTCACTCTCCGTTCTTCAAAATGCGAGATAGCGTTTTAATGAAGTACCAGCCGAGTCATTTCTCTCGTCCTAATCATCTTACAAACGGCTTCGGTATCGCATCTTAGACCGGGCGCATGTCTATGTGGCCCAAAAGGCAGATGTGAGCTCAAGCTATTGCGCCTGTCGTGAACTGCTTGCTCAAAAGCCGGTTTGTAAAAATGGAAGTAAAAAGGGTTAACGAAAGCGCGCTGGTGTTATGCCGCAGTTCAACACTTTTAAAAAAAAGTTTTTTAAGTTTCCAAAGGTAATCTGCGCCAGTCCTCATGCTCTGTATTTCTGAGCCGAAATCAATATTACGCGCGTGTGGTGCTTCCACAGCTTTGCATTTCTTTCTCCCCTTGCCTCTGCGTTACTGCCGCCCCATGGGTGCGCAAGCAGCCGTTTGTGCTTCACCACAAAATGTTGCGGCTGGTTTCCCCAGGTTTGCGCTTAGGCACGCATCTCAATCTATAGCTGACGTTTCTCACTCGATACTGGCCGCATAAAGCAAATCATAAGGCAATTTGCACCGGGGTGTATTATATATTACAACGCACCCTCGCCTCTCCCGCGCACTCTCACCCTTTCGCCGTCGTCATCATCGCACTATAAGACTCATTAAAAAAATGCGAAAGACAAGAATTGTTGCACAAGCCATGATCGTCAGAGTAAGCGAATAGCTTATGCGGACCATAAAAATCAAATGGAAACACTATCAGTACTTCCAAAGTATACTGCTGAAGTCGACAGGAGTTAGACAATGACGGCACAAATTATCGTCGACATGTTTTGGTAGACGGCATGACAGCGTGACAATAACGGCGACGGAGATTATAACAGCGCAACCCCGACGGCAGCGTAAGCAAGACTGCTTGACGACATTCGAATCACTACTGTGTGACGACAACGAAATGACGACCGCGTGACAATGATGGTATGACAACAGCTGCGCACCTGCGCTTTCTCATCCGTGGAGTCCAGATACTCCACCGACTATTGGCTTCAAAATCATGCAGACTCCACGCACTGTGCGGGTCGGTCTAAGCGAGGCTGTGGTGAAGCAGCAAGTAGGGAGGAAGGGGTGGAGGGAAAGACAGGTAGGTTAGCCACTGTATAGACTGGCTGGCTACCCTGTGCCGGTGTAAGGGGGTAAGGGTAATGAAATATGACAGGGAGACACACCAGCAGAAAATAAAAAGACGAAAAAAATTGTGCAGAACCAAGCGTGCGAATAGCCGAAACGCGCCACGTGTGAGGCACGTGCTGCAGCCGGGCTCCTCTCTCGCGCTTGCCTCAGGACACGCTGCGCCTGTTGGCAGTGCCGCCGTGAACTCCGCATGCATATATATATATATATATATATATATATATATATATATATATATATATATATATATATATATATATATATATATATATATATATATATATATAATATCAGTAATGCGCATGACTAGTGCAATTACCAAACAATTCTTTCTTAACATTTAGCCACACCTGCATAAGCTCGATCAGGTGACATAGCGGACAACGCTATCTTTGCATGCAGTATTTTGCTTTCATTTCGAAATGAGAGTAAATTGATAAAGATAATCAAGCAGAAGTATTTGAAAGCTGTACAGGTTACATTTGTGCAAGTATCAAGCGGAGCTTCAACAATATGACGCGAGGCTCATTTACAGCGAAGCTGTTTATGGCTAGGGTTCCGCGGATTTTTCGTGTCCGTCAACAAATCTGCGTGTGCAAAAACTCAGCTCCCGAATTTGATGCAAAATCGCTTCATTCTGTGCAAAAGTCCATACGTCTCACGTCTCATCGCTTGGATATGGATTTTGAGTATATTAGTTATCATATATAAGCACGATTTTCAAAGTCAGTAGGCTCTCAGGAAAACAACTCCTTTTCGCTTGCTTACGGTGGTATGCGCCATGGCTTAAGGGGGCATGAGCCATTCATTGTCAATCAATCAATCAAATCAATCAAATGTTTTTTACATGGCGGACACTCTTTGGGAAAGCACAGAAATGCTTGCGCATGTAATAACAGAGGCGATACGAGAATGTGCAAGTGCGTGCCTATCGTCACGATGACCACCGATCGGGACAACAATTGCATATCTAAGTCATTAGACGTATAAGCTTTTGCATAGAATGAATCATATGATGCGAACATGGTCCAACTAAGACCACCGACTATAGGGCACAGTGATAAAGAAAATGTGCGTGCGCGTTCGTGTGCCGGCCGATCAAGACCCGCCTATCAGAATAAAAGTGTGTGTGCGTAAATGCTCCTTTGAGATGACCGCCGTCACCGCTCAAGAGAAATGAAATTTACTCATATACCTTTGATCTAAATTCTGCGTCACCTCTATGTCATGTGCTAAATAGCTTCGCTGGTAATTCATCTTCACAGCAGCGGAATGGTGTGTCAGCCTTTTTGGTGTAACGTTAACCTGTGGACGTATGCTTGTCCCACCAGGCTTTCTTCTGCCGTCTTTGATGGAGACGCGTGGAAGAACATAGTCGTATATCGGAGATTATCGTATTCGTCTTCACAACCGAGTAACTGCTCCAAATAGGACGCATTCTTGATGCGGCGCACGCACTTGGCATTACGCGCGTATCCCCAAGGACGGGCCTTGGCATTTTTCGTGTTTGCTTATTCATTCGAGCACCAGCTTTAAGGACGGCTGCGCATGTTGCTCAGACTTGCAGAACTCGGATTGTAGCATGCACACGGAAGTTAAAAAATTAACCACGCCGAAGTCTCGTATAAGGAGAATAAGAAAGAGGCCCGGGGGTTGTGCGGGGAGGGCTCGCTTAACGAGAGAGAAGCGAGGAAGGACGGAGCTCAGCGCGCATCCGTATTGCGCATCCCCGCTATTAACACACAGCGGCGAGAGAGCGCCGTCTCTTCCCGATCCGCGAATTAGCTCCGGAGCAGCCGTGCGGTTGTGCCGAAAGTAGCGGGAGAACCGCGTAAGAAAAGGGGGGAATGAGTGGGGGAAAGGCGTAAGCCTAGAAAAGAGAAAGAAAAAAAACGAATAAAACAAGTAGAAACGGCAAGAATTGAGCGGGACGTATTTTCTTTCTCGGCGGAGCTGGGCCATCTGGGAGAGCTTTCCCAGCGGAGCGGAACGGCTGACGACGCCGGCACCGTTGATTCGCTCCATCGGCTTTTTCCTCGGGCGTCGTTGCCTTGATGGCAGTGCAGACTCCGGACCAGTGTCCACGGTTGCTATGGCGACGCCTCCTCAAGCCGTGCCTCAGAGAAACGGCCCAGTGCGAACGCGTCCACTGCGTCCTCCTCCCTTACACCCTCCCTTCACTACACGAACACAGACATAGGCAACCCCGGGTGTCTTTCGTTCTTCCGGAAGCTCAGCTGGAATTGGACCCCGCAGCGTCCGAAGGCACGTCGCCCTCTAAGAAGCCCAGCCAAACCTCCTATCCCTTCTTCACTGGGACTGCGGTCGGCTCGCTGTATACATTGATATGGCCCCTGCGCTGCCGGCGGCCGGCACTCGTTTCGGTGCCGTGATGAGGTAAATGGAACGAAATGTTTCTCTGTCGGACCGCTGGGGCGGCTTGCGCTGAATATATATCCCGAGATGGAAGTGCCTTTCGACTCAGAGTACGCTCAGCAGGCATCGCTCTGAACAACTCTCTTCTTGGGCCTCATCCACGTTTGCTTGTCGTTTCTTTGTTGTTCTCGCAGTTGCTGCCAGACTTTCGGTCGATAAGCTCCTTCCGACGGTCCGAACAAGGTCACGCGAACGATCTTCCTCCGGGTGGCTGTTGTAGATACGGAAGAATAAAAAAAAAGGGTCTCGCATGAGTGAACAATAGAGGCAACGAGCAGAAGCCTGACTTGGTCAGTGCTTGGTTCGTGGGACGACGTTCGTACCACGTTTCCAGCGCTTGAGCCATGGGCGCTGGGACCCTGAAACGTTTCTTCTTTTCCCTCCCGCGTGCTTGGTCATTAATCTTCGTCCGTTTAAAGAACCCTGGGTTGTCAAAACCAACTACTACGGCGTCTCTCATATGGTACATGTGTATTTCTGTTTTTGTTCTAAATCATGTGGTAGTAATACTGCAGGGAAAGCTACTTTAGCGCTGGCTATACTAATGATTCGTCTTTAATACGCCCAAATGGAAAAATAACGCTTCAACAACAAAAAGGAAATAAAAAAGCGAGCAAGAACACCCCACCTAAATGCGCTCGCCATAAGCACCTAAATAATTCTAAATACAGCGCGCACTTACCATATGTTTCAGCTATGAAGAGCAGACAACAGTATACCTACTGCGTAAAGCAACAAAACATAATTAAGCAAAAAACGCCGACCGAATAGTTTGAACGAGTCCTGCAAGACGAACGTCCTAAAGGAGTCTGAATGAATGTCTCCGATGACTGGCAAAGAAGCAGTCATGGGAGAAATTCATTCATACCCCTTTAGAGCGTTCGTTTATTATTGTTGTTGTTGTGGTCGTCACACGGCCCAAAGTGATTACACAATGAATGCAGCACTGCTGTAGCTATACCGACGACAATGGGGCCCAATAAACATGCCATTAACTATTCATTGTTTCTACATAACCACTTATAGCTTTCAGCGGACGCCATCGTAACGACGAAAGATATAAGCCAGGAAATAAATTAGGCAACTCCTTTCCTGAACTTCTACGAGGTGGAATAAAAAAGTTTCTACACTGGCTCCATTTGGAAAAAAGTAATTTATTTGTGTGCATTCCAGCAGTCACCTTCGATGAAGTACTATTGCGCAGAAATATTGCACTGCCGGCTGTTCCTTCCACTTTACGAATATGTCCTGGAAATATTTCCACAATGAATTGATTACCTTCTCCGATTCGCGCTTTATTTCAGCAATCATGTCAAAACTATTACCTTTGAGTTGGATTTTTAATTTTGGGAGGAAAACTGAAATAAGGCGCGAGTCGCAGAGGTGCTCGACTCATGCCGGAAAGGAGACTTCCAGGGCATATTCGCAAAATGGCAGGAACGCTGGGAGGGCTGTATTGCTGTGCAAGGCGACTATTTCGAAGGTGAGACTGTTTTAATGCACATAAATAAATTAATTTCTTCCGAACAGAGCTAGTCTAGAAACTTTTTGAAAGTACCGTGTACGTTAACAAATCGTCAGGATAGTTAGGAATGAACAGACCATATGAACAGACCATAATAACCACAGTCCAGCATGCTTCCAGTGGGTCGGCTATCCAAAAGAATTGACTATAAAACTTCCTGACAATGTCCAGTGGTAGGAGAAATACAGGGTTACAAAATTTAATAGAGAATATTTGAGACGCCCAATACTCGAGTGCAGGTACAACAGTATATAACAAATAAAAAGCAAGCTCCCGCTTGCGATCTTATTCAACTAAGTACTTAGATCGCTTGCGATCTAAGCGTAGCAGTGGAGAAAACATCTTTTACCAGCACAAAGTGTGCGTTTTCGACGGCGTCGTTTCGCAATCACGCTGAGGCGCAACTGCTCGGCTTCTGCCAAAGCACAGTGGAATGTGTCCGACTGAACATCGGTGCGCTCGAAGGGGGGTGCGCATATGTGTTTCTCTACTCGAGCGTAGCCATGGGCTTGGCCTATCTGCACGCATCGGGTAAAAGCAAGCACCTTTACAGGAGCGCGGCTCTTGTCGTTCCAGATGCGTAATTTTTGTGCAATTCTCAGACGACGGCATCAGCACTTTTTTAGTAGCCCACTGTGGTCGCCGTCTGGCCACCACTGGTTCCTCGGAGCATGCTGATTTCGTAGCAACTTTCTTTTTTTCTTTTCTCTCCTTTTTTTTTATGAGAAGCACTTTTTTCCTCTTCCCAGGAATATTGACGCATGTCTCGCCATATTTGGGGGCCTCTCCTACCAAATATTACGAATACTACGTATTTGCATCAGGGTCACCGAAATCACAGGACTATGCTCTGCCCATTAGGGCACGGACGAGTACATGACAGGAGAGATAAAACAACGTTACGACTCCCGTTCCTTCGTGCAAGCTAGTGCTTCAAGGTGCTCGGCACGTCCGTCCCGTCGCATCGCAACAATTCGCTTCAAACGCGAGAGAGCGCCAGCTTCTCCAATCGCTCGCTGTGGCAGCTAGCGCTTTGAAACGTCAGTCGTCTCACAATACTCTTTCCACGAATGCAGAAGTGCGGTAAATGTGACAAGTAATCATGAGCCATTAAAATATTCTCCGCAATGTAACCGTTTCTTTTGTTTCCGCCAGATATTGTTACACACAATGAATGAATGAATGAATGAATGAATGAATGAATGAATGAATGAATGAATGAATGAATGAATGAATGAATGAATGAATGAATGAATGAATGAATGAATAGAATTTATTGATAGGAAAGACAGAGAGGTCGACCTGAGCTAGTGCGCTCTAGTCTGCTACTCTGCACTGGGGAAGAGGGAAGGGGAGTGAAAGTATTGGGATGGATGATGATGATAAGAGAAGTGGTGAGTGCTTATGTACATGAGACAGTTGCCTCGCTAGAGCCGCTCGTCGAGCTTGGTGTCCTGCAGGAACTTCAACAATACTTTTGTTGCACGCATTGAAATTGCAGTGTCAGGCCATGGGCCGAGGATGGCTTCCTTCGACAGTAGTTGTCTGCCAACGCTGGCTAGGAAACTGTCTAACGTCCTTCGCACCAGCATATATGCTGGGCAGTCGCACAGTACGTGTTGCAGTGTTTCGGGCATCTGGCAGTGTACACAATCAGGGCTGTTCGATTGGCCGATGAGGTGTGCGTAGCGACGGGTGAAAGCAACGCCGAGCCGAATCCTGTGTAGCAATGATGTTTTGCTCCGTGTAAGCTTCGGGGGCAAACAGAATTTACCGTCTGGGTCAAAAATATGTAGACGTCTGTGAATGTTATCAGAGTGGGCTCTGTAAGCCTTTGTAAGGTCCTGTATGAGTGCCTTGATCATGGAGTTGGTGTCAGGTCGCGAGTAGGCAATCCGTACTTCATCAGAGGAAGAGGAGGCCGATCTTGCCTCACTGTCAGCGAGTTCAATACCAAAAACACCACAATGGCTAGGCACCCATTGAAAGGTGATCACGTGGCCACTTAACTCGGCACTGTGATAAAGTTCGACGATTTACAGCACGAGCAGATAGTATGGTTCTTTGTTTGAAAAGTATTTTAACGCCTGTAGCGCTGATTTGGCATCGCACAATATTGTCCATTTATGGGGAGTTACCTAACCAAGTTACCAAGTTACCAAGTTAACTGTTACCTAAGTCCCTAGAATAAAACTTATTGTGACCTAAAGACATGTGCCTTACTGTTGCGCTGTGATTCTTAAGCGTATACGTTCACGAGTCGAGACAACTTAAACGCGCGCTTTAGTAGACGCATTTGCGCGTTTCAGTCATCTCAAATCACTAGCTGTCACGGGTGAAGCGTGACATAAACCAAATGACTTGGCGAGAACCCGGTCAGCGACAGACCCACACTAAATCCCGGGTGGAAGCAAAGAAAAATAAAAGAAACTTTGCTTTAAAAATGATAGAGTTTAATGTCCCGAAGCAATTCACGGGCTATGGATTGATTTCGACCACAGCTTCTTTAACGTTGGCCCAAATAATGGTACGTGACCTTTCTTGTGTTAGGACCCCCATCGAAATGCGGCCGCCGTTGGGAGTCGAACCCGTGATCTCATGATCAGCAGCAGAAAGCCACATCCGCGCGGAGTCACCGCGCTGTGCACGCAAACCTGTTGGTTTTTGCTATAGGCAACGCTGAGACATGGCTGATTGGCACGAGAGAGTCATGACACTTTGACCCCTGAGCTTTAATCGTTACACATGTGAGCACACTGGTTATAAGTCCGTGTGACTCGGCGCGTCGACTCTGTGAACCTCCTTCGGTGTCAACGAGCCGCCATTCGCTCTGCTAACGACTCCGCTTTGTGCCATTACTCGCAGCCGCGGCCGCTTAGACGGCGCACTCTAGCTGCCGATACTTTCATATCTGTCGGCGCTTTCCAGCGCCTACATGTCCCCCCCCCCCATTCCCCCACCTTCTTCCTGTTTTAATTTCCGGCCCTATAAGAGCTCGTGAGAACAGAGGGTCGTTAAAAACGCCCTTTCTGTGCAATTGCGCGTGAGGTGGAAAAGCAAGAAAGAACGCGTAGTTTTTAAAACTCTCATGAAGTGCGGTCCTTTCCGTTGTGGTTTCCAAGCCACTAAGTTTACAAAAAGGCATTCACCTTTCATGATCACCGCGCTGAGTGCGGACCAGCTGTCTGGCTCAAGTGAAGTTTTACCAGAAGTGCAGCTTCCATCTTGATCAGTGCAGGAAAATCAATGAAGGGAATTCCGCCCCCAGCGGACTACGGCCGCCACGACCGAGACCGAACCGGAAACCTCGTGCTCAGTAGCAGAACGCCATGGCCACGGGGCTGCAGTGGCAGATGCTTGTGCGTGGAGCATATCTTTGAGCGTCGCAGGGTGGACAGTGGTACTGAATGTGCATAGCTTCATCACATCCGCAAGAATGGCATACGTCCCTTTTGGTCATTCCGATGTGGAATGAATACGCGTGAATCCTACACCCAACCATATGTGGCACCGTAATGTTTTTTTTTTTTTTCAGGGTGGTAGAGCCCAGGTGGTAGGCGAAGCCGCAAGCTGTGAATGAAACGATGAAAGGCGATTCAACGTCTAGTTGAAGTCGATGAAAGACAATCTCCTCCTGAAATGGTTTCTGCTCCACAAGACGCGTACAAAGAAAGGAGGCTACAGGACACACGAAGCGTGCTTCGTGTCTCCTGCATCTTCTTTTCTTTGTCCGCGTCTTCTAGCGCTAAAACCATTTTTGCAATGCTTAACCAACTAGCCCTAATCACCCCTTTGAATGCCTTCCTGCGTGAGTCGGGGGCGAGAATGGCGTTTATGAACCGTATGACGCATTTGGGAAAGCCGCGCTGGGGCGACAACGTTGGACGACGTCAACTATAGGAATTGAGTCACCTTCCAACTTTTTGCCATCATCATAGTCATCGTGGTCACATTCCCAGCGGCCATACCCTATGTCATCACATACCCAGTGATACATGTAGCACTGTGGACCCAGTGGCACTTATAGAGGGTGTTTTTTATTGTGATAGAAATTATATGGACACTCCAGGCGCATTTCTGCCGTTGCCGTCGCCGTGAGGTTCCATATAACGTCCAAGGCTGATAATATCGTCGCCGCGCGCCGTATGCTGTATGAGCGAGTGAAAGCGTGCGAAGGTATACGCCGGCGATCGCAGCTCAATCTCGCGCACGCAACGGACGAAAGCGGAGAGGAAGCCCGCCGCCTTCCATCGCGCGCAAGGCTTCGGCGGGAGGGTAGGGAGTGGGGGGGGGGGGTGTTCTACTTCGGGTGGCCCGGCCGGCCGCGCGCCCCCGGCCGGGCAACTGTATCTTGAGAGCCATCTGCGACGGGTACTGAGTCCGCGCTGCGCTGTGTTTTCACGACTGAGTTCGCGTTGATGCGAACGGCTGCACGAAGGTCAATTCGCTCGCTGCTGCTGCCGCGTTTCCTCACTGCAGCGTTTTGACAGCGAGTTTCCGCGGTCATCGAGTGAGATGTGTTCATGTTGGCGTGTGCGCGCGTGACACGATGCTGGTTAATTTAGCTAGTATGCCTATGTTTACAAGTTTATACGACCGATAAAACTACTATCCTTACTTCGTATAGCTAGCTGTCTAATTTGCTATCGCAATAGATGCTTCGCCTTTTGGGCGGAACTGCGACTGTTTTTTTCTGCACCAAATTTTTAAAATTGCCTGGAGCAGATAGCACAATTCTAACCCTTGAGCTAAATTACTCATAGAGGCGATCATTGCTCTAATTACACTAATTATTTCTTAATTAATTACTTTGCGGCACAAGGTATTTCAATTTACTAATTGTAGCTAGTGAGTGTGGAAGGCATATCGCGCATTATAAGGATGGCACCGGTTTCGAAATATGCGCCGTCAAACTTGTGGCAATAGTGCACTGTTGTTTCACTTCTTTTTTTCAATAAAACGCTGTTTTATGCATTGAAGTCCAAAAGTAACTGGAATGCCAATGCACTTCGTCTGACATCTTGAAAATTAATATTTTGAAGCAGGCCTAGTCCTGAGAATTCGTTCTAAGTCGATACAAGCATTTGCACACCCACCACCTAAAATTCGTAGATTGAAATATGTGCCGTAACGTAATTAATTAAAAATGTTATTAGCGTAACTACATTACTTGTTCAATTAGGTATATTGATTTCTCATAAAAGTAATGGCTGCCTCATCGAGTAATTTAGCTCAACTATTAGAATTGTGCTATCTGTCATGGCATTTTTTTAAAATTTTGTGCATCTAAAAAAATCACGTGGTATTTAGACTGCAATATCTTCGCGATCGGTCCACAAGAGAGGCTAGAAAACGGTTAGAAATAGACATACCCGATATGGAAAAGCGGTGGTAACTCGACAAGGAAAGCGTGGTCTTCAATAAAAAAATTGCCGGATCTTCCATAATCGACAGTAGATATAAGCATGAAATGGCAACGGGCTATGCAGATTGGTTGAAGATCATACCAGCCACGGTCTTAAAATGAGTGCAGTGCATGTTTGCAACGGCACACCCCACCACACCACAACGCACCAAACCACACCACACCGCAACCACGCCATACTGTGTACTGGTCCATGTGGACGATGCCCAGCTAGAGGAAGAAAACCTGCTGGAGTACGCACGACAGGCAACGAAAGGCGCCAGGGAGACAGTGCACTGCCCAGGTAGAAGGAGAATGAATTGAATGTTGAAATTGACGTGCCAAAACCACGATTCTATTACGAGGCACGCCATAGTGGGGGACTCCGGATTAATTTTGACCACCAGGGAATCTTTAACGTACCACCAGTGCATGGGATCACGGGCGTTTTTGCATTTCGCCTCCATCGAAATGCGGCCGTCGCGGGCGGGATTTGGTCCCGCGACCTCATGTTTAGCAGCGCAACACCATAGCCGCTAAGCCACCGCGCCGGGCAGAAGCGCCTGAAGGAGACGCCACGCAGCGTGGCGCCATTTCTAGAGGCGACGCAAAACCCGCGCCGCGGAGCTCACGGACCACTAGTGTTCAAGATAGCTCTCAGCGCCAAGAGAGATAGAAAAAAGGGAAGGAAAGACAGGGAGGTTAGCCAGTGTAAGTACCGGCTGGCTACCCTGTGCTGGGGAAAGGGGTAAAGGGAATAAAAGGAGAAGGAAGAGAGAAAAAAAAAGAAAAATTCATGCAGTAACGCGATATTACGCGCAACAATAGTCAAAGGCGGTCGCACAATTCACAGGCCGTTAAAATCTTTAGCAAAGCCCTGAAAGCCTTGAGTGCCGAAACTCGTCTGGACCAGTGTCCTAGAACTTTCTCTTCTGCGAAAGAGCGATTGTCCAGTTTTTCGAGCGCGGTCACAAACGCTTTTCTTGGCACATTGTAACGTGGACAGTCACAGAGGAGGTGCGCGATCGTCTCTTAGCAACCGCAGGTGTCACAAGCAGGGCTGTCGGCCATTCCAATGTGGAAGGAATAGGAGTTCGTGAATGCCACGCTGAGCCATAGGCGGCACAGAAGTGTTGCTTCCGCTCGTGGCAACCCTGATGGAAGACAGAGTTGCAAAGTTGGATACAATCTGTGAAGACCACAGAGTTTGCGCCAAAAGGTGCCGATGAAGTGTATGGTGCTCTGTATCTGCCCCGGATTTTGTTCTCTAAAGGAGGCGCGGAAGTTTGCTAATGATCCTAAGCTATCCGTGGCAAAAAAGCTCCCCACTCGTCCGGTCGCTTTTCAAAGTAATAAACCAGTGTCTCTATTAACGCTATACGCTTGCACTGTGGTATTAGGGCAGTCGAACATTTGGGCATTAGGGCATTAGGGCAGTCGAAAAAGACGTAGAGGTGAAGACGAATTCTTTTTCCATGAGGACAAGGTTTGATATTTCGCCACACGCTGTTTCTTAGGCATTTATTCCGTTTTTATTCATCCGCATCGCATCTCCTTGACATCGTACATTTTTCTTTCCCCAGTGTGTATATACGGCACATCGCTTCCGAAACGTTTTTTTTCGTCAAAGCCCCATCGCTTCCCGGAAACAAACATATGTGACTCCAGCAAGCCTTTCCACCACCTCAGTGGGATTTGTCATAAGCGTACAGCCTTTGCCAAAAGTTGTGGAGCCACAGCACACACGACTGAGTTTACCGCCAGGCGGCGAATGAAGGACAATGCTGAACTTCCATTCTCGGAACCTTTGACAAAGATCGTACGTTGCCTGCCGCGGTGTGGGTCTTATACAGTGCTTCTTTAACACAAGACTCGTTGTCCCGGTTTTATACCGCTTTATTTCATTCGGTGCCGCAAAAAATGCTTAAAACAGTCAAATCGTAAAGACTCTACTGTGTAGTATACGCGACTGTCAAGTATGCGCTCGAATGCTATCTGTAAGATGACTAAGTAAATTGCGCGACGCGAAATGCCGGCTCACGCGGACGGGCCTGCTTCCAATTTACCGACACTTACTGGCGCTCTCATACATCCTTCATACGCTCACGAAATGCATGGTTACACGGGTGGTTCGGACTCGGGAGCCTTTGTTGTCCCAGCTCGATCAGTCGTCATAAAGTTCAAAACATTCCCCATCAAGACATCCATGAGATCGGAAATAAAGCGCCGAACTTCGCGCCGCTGTGGAATATATTAGGAAATAATTAAGCATCTTAGAAATAGCCATTATTCTGCGATTCTAAGGCCGCCCTTCAGAGCATGCGAAGATTACACCGTGAAAATTAGGACCAATTAGTTTCAAATCAACGAAATTTGCCGGTGTGCTGCAGATGGAGGACATGACATAATTGTTCAATGGCTGCCGGGGCATTGTGGCATTGTTGGCAGCACATTGCCGACGATGATGCCCGATGTGTCCACATTGAGGCGCTGACACTCCTTATATGCCACTATCAACAGATGACGCTGCAAGAAAGCTTCACCATCTTGAGCGTAACATCACCTTAAATCATTGGCGTACTCCACGGAACTCCAACCATCGCTTATACAGCCTCGACCTATCATTACTGTTATCACCAGAACTCACATTATGACACAGTAATGCTGCTTCGGCGGTGGGCCGAAGAAGCCTTCACCGATTAGTACAGGTTTTTCATTGTAATGACTGACTCACCCACGTGCTCTTTGTGCAGATGTGAAAAGAGTATCGATCATCTTCTCTGCCTCTTTTCCCGCTTCGACAAACAATGTCAGCGTGCCTTGAGTAGACTGGGCGATCAGGCTATTGCCGAAACAAAGGTATTGTGAGCCTGGCTTCACATCTCATTAGCCCAGAAAGCCATGCGCACTCTTCTACAGCACTTAGTTGCAGGCGAAAGACTTGAGTGACCCTGCGCCTTGTCTGGGGCGTCTGATTGATCTGAACTCCTTCTTTTTTCTCACTCCCCCATCTCCCTCCTCACTTGTAGGACAAAAAACTGGGCAAAGTTTAGTTAACATCCCTGCTGTTATCTCTCTCTCTCTCTCTCTCTCTATGTCAAGGTTGGTTAAATTCTGGAGTTTAACGTCCCGAATTAGCACCGTGGACTATGAGGGACGCCGTATTGTGAAGGGATCTGTATTAATTTCGACCATCTGGGGCCTTCTAACGTACACCCAAAGCACGGTACGCAAGCGTTTTTGCATTCTGCCCCCATCAGAATCTGGCCGATACGGTCGGGAATCAAAATGGCCGCATATCGTCCTTAGCAACGCAGCGTCATAGACACAGCCACAGCGGCGGATACTTAAGGTGGATTAATGCGACGGGCAGTATCGCCCATTCAGTCAACAGGCAGAATGACGCGACTCAGCGGGAACGAATCGCGCCGCGAGGCAGTAGTCGGCCGCGCTCTTCCAGATGTCCTGATTTATGGGCTGTGAACTACATCATGTACCATCCGCAGTGAATCTACCTTTAGCGGTTGCTTTACGCATGCGTCGTAAGTCACGCGTATGTTGCCTAAAGACTGTGTGTGTGCGTGTGTGTGTGCATGTGTGTGTGTGTGTGTGCGCATGTGTGTGTGCGTGTGTGTGTGTGTGTGCGTGTGTGTGTGTGCGTGTGTGAGGAAAGGCAGGGAGGTCAACCAGACCAGCGCCCGGTTTGCTACCGTGCACTGGGGGTAAGGGAAAAAGGCGAATAGAAAGAGGGAGAGAGCGAGCACTGAGTGCACGTGGGATGATAGACAGGGGACACTAAGCGGTCTCTTAAACCGGTGCACTTCAAGTAGTGTAGTGGTGCATGAATCGCTTTTTGTGCCAGTGACGAGTGTAGTCAAAGGTATATGTAAACTGGCAGCGAAGCTTGCATATAGAAGCCCACATGTCAAGAGAACGGCAGCTTGTTGCGATCGTCGTCATCTACGTATCGTGGGGACAACTAACAGCAAGCAAAAAATAAAAAAAGTGACTTCAAAACCGGCAATGGCAGTGGCGTATGCTGCTTGGCGCAAATGTTTGAATTTCTTTAGCGTCCGGCAATTCGGCCACTACGTCAGCAGTTTTCTTTTGAGGCTGAGGCGAGCTTGCGACTCGCCTCAGCTGAAACGCCAGCGCGTCCTTTAACTATAGGAGGGGCGTATGTCTTAATGTGAACATAATTAGGCTGTTATTGACGGCAATTGCGCCAGTAGATTCCTTAGGAAAGTGAGCGAATAGGATGGACATAAATGACACTGCCATAGAAGTTTCAAAAGCAACTTCACTTTTATTCGTATAGAATAAGGCAACCATTATAACTGAGCAAACGAAACATGTTTCAAAGGATGAAAAGACCTATGGCCAGCAGACAGTCGTAATTTATAGTAACATATGCAGATCTTTTTCACAGAATCATTCGTAATTACTTGCGACACCATGTATTCATGTGCAACAGTTATCATACAACATTGTCCCACATTATCATTTAGAACACATTGTCTCACATTATCATTTAGAACACATTCGACTTACTAATTTTGCTGCCCGTCAGACACCCAGAGCCTGTCTTACGGAGAGTAAACAAATATAGCGCGACGTCTTCTCGCGGAGCGTTCCGCATTCATCGTCGCGACGAGACAAGCGCGTCGGGTGCCGCAGCGTGAACTTGCACGATGAAAAACCTGTTTTCACACCTTTCGCCAATCAATGCCGTGCGCTAGGTCACGAAAAATTTCAAGTGAAGAGCAGGCCACACTTTGAACAAACATGGAAGGAAATATAAAAAAAAACAAACTCGGATGAACCCGCCGCGTTGAAGCAAGCAACGCCATTCCGCACGACATAATAGCTTGTTTGCACAGTCTTTCCAAGTTTTGTGCCAGAATCACTGGCTGGTACGGGTCACTAAGAATGAGCTAATCAATTTTGAAATAGAAAAAAATGAACATTTGTTGTATTAGTACAGCAAAAATAGCTGAAACGGAATATTTACTCGCACGACAGTATTATGATTAAGAACTTTCAAACATTTTCTTTTTTTTCACATAGGTTTTTTAGTTTAACTTTTTGTCCCCCCCTCACCTAGTCGCGCTTCAATCATGCACCACTAACTGATATCTTTGGCGATAGGTTTCGGCACGCTTTTCGTCCCAAGCTTCACGACCTATTTAGACGGACCTTGTGTGGTCTCTAAACGTTAGCTCCCGAAGAGGTATACAATAAGCTAACAAGTGCTGTAGAAAGACAAAAGAGCGCGTAATAACAGGATGTACTACGCTCGCCTTATTGTGTGTTCTTTCGTCCTCGTTTTTGCGCCCCTTTTCATTCCTGTTGGTCAAACAAGAGTTCTGCTTTGCCACACAATGGCATGTCATACCTGCATGCACTAAGGCATCGCACACGTGTGTGTGTGTGCGCGCACACACACTCCGAATGCTGATGATTATCACTGCGCCCAGTAGTCAAGCCCAAGCAGCAGCCTGGTCACGTGACAAATATGAAGCTGCGGGGCATGGCGGTAGCACAAAACGCGACGCACAGACAGTGCGTGTACACCACGTCATTTGCAAGCTGCAGCACCGAATTCTAGCATTTTATTGTGTCTGTAGATATCCCAGTATTAAAGTGTCTTCACCCCAGGACAACATTCCCTTCGTGGGATAAATGCAATGGGTGAATTGTATTAATAAATATATGTTATTGAATGAGTAGTAGACATATGGGTCTTCCCCTGGCCAAGTTAGAAGGAAGTTTGGTAACGGCTTGAAAGGGCATGAGAGCCCCTACCCCTCCCCACCACCCTCCCCACCCCTGTAGTATTTCGATCCAACACACATTTTCCGATCTTCACTCATAGGGGCGGCCTATATGTGCATGTGCGTTTTTCCATCATTTCTTCTCACTGTTGCGTGTTCCTTTTTATATAAGAGCTCGGCGCAGATATGCTCGATACGTCCGCATATTTTCCACTACCTTTCGCGAGCTGTTGCGCTTTCAGTTCCCGAAGAAGGAACAAGGCCGCCACCAGGCGTTCCACGAGATTCATGTTTATGCCGTAACGCACGGCCTTTATCGTTTCCGGGTGGTCTGCCATACGCGCGCCGGCCGCTCCCATCTGTGCAACGCGCTGCACTCGGCCAAATTGAGGTATTCGGGGTTATGAAAAGGGCGGTCCAACGTTTTGCTTCCTTTTTCCGCAGGTATACGTCCGATAACAGAGTCAATCTGCTTGCCCGCAGAAGTGAACGGTGCTGCGACCGATACCCTACGCCGCGGTCTCGCACACGCCTTATGTGAAAAAGATATAGGGCCAGTTACGCATACGTTGTTCCCCCAGTGCCTACGCGTGTGGTATAGTACACACCGTGATCCACGTAACTGGCCGAAGTAGCAGGCAGCAATGCCATAGTGATGAACACAGCGCTGAACCGACGGTACTACTTAATCAGGGAGGTGGTACAGTATGCCGAAATCGCGTTTCCTTAACTTTAACGCCCAAGAGAACGCGGATCCAGCTCGTTAAAGCGCGCTTGCGCTAGTGCAGTACGATGAACGAGCGAGCTTTCGTGACGTTGCTTCATCACCTTATTTTTCGATACGCATGTACCAAAGTATGTATAACGTACGCAACGATGTTTTAAAGCGAGGCTCTTTATTTTCTTTCTTTGCCCTTTCCCCGGGTTTGGCATCCTTTTCTCGCCGCGTATATATATAGACAACTCGGGCCACGGAGTATGTGCTCGCTGTTGGCTTGCCAAATAGACATGAGCCACTGCTGGGTATGTGGCCGGATAGACAACTTGCTACTGTATTCTATCTGATCTGGTTGGTAATGTGAATGTGGAAGCTTGGGCCGGTTGGTAATCCAATATCGACATGTCTGCAAAGCGCAAAGACGAGGACAGAAGAAAGAACACAAGACAGGCGCTGACTTCAACTAAGCATTGTTTGCGCAACCACCAGGACTATACGAGTGTTAACTTGGACCAAGATTTAAAAAAAGAAAGAAACAAGAGCTCTAGAGAAATCGTAGCGACTGCAAAGCAGCCGTAGTCGTGTTACTTACAGACAGTATTTTTTTCTTCACGAAGTATTGATTAGTTGCTTTTAATTAATGAACGTTGAATTATTGCTTGAATCGCAAACATATCAATTACAGAGTTGTAGGGCACCTCAAATAACATCCGAATCAAACACTTGTTTCGTGCTCAGCTTTGCCTCGTTGGTTTTTTCGAGAAAGAACAAAAGCGCGTGAAACATCCAAAATACCAAATAGATACGTATGCGCTCGCTCGCCGCTTGATTCGGTGGTACTTTGAGGTGCCCTACAACTTTTTAATTGATTTGGTTGCGATTCAAGCAATAATTAAATGTTAACTAATTAAATGCAATTAATTGTTACCTCGCGATGAAAAGAATACTACCTGTATGTACACACGACTACGGCTGCTATGCAGTCGGTACAATTTCGCTAGGGCTCTTGGGTTTCCTTCTTTAAATCTTGGTCCAAGTTCACTGGGACACCCGGTATATTTAGACATGAGCAAAGAGTTTTAAAAAAATTGACCGCCCTTCCACTACTGTGAAGAGGGGTGCAAGCGAAGCTCGTGATCCGCGGCTCTTCGTTGTCGTAACGCTTCGGCTTCTCGTTCCCTCGCGGCGAGGTCCGCAGGTCGACGACGAACCCTTTCTCGAGCGAGTTCCCGGCGGCGTTCATCAAACGCTGCGTGTTCTTCGGCCGAACGCACGACGCGCGGCCCGCTCCCGCGGCCGTTCCTTCAATGCAGCCTGCTCTTCGGCAGAACGAATCAAACGCGGCCTTCCCACCCGCCTGCCGGGCCTGAACTGTCGCGAAACGACGGGCGCCGAGGCGAAGGAACACACTCACACCCTTTCCCTCTTCTGGAGGGAGCAGACGCCTGTGATTGGCTCGCGCCTCGCGCTACGTCTGCTTCTTCGTGCATATAAAACCTCGCTTTAAAGGGCGCATATATGATGAACCGATAGCAGCTGAATCGGTTAGCGTGGTGGTCTCGCAACCCGGAGGTCGGTGATTCGAATCCACAACC
Source organism: Dermacentor albipictus (assembly GCF_038994185.2). Lineage (NCBI taxonomy): Eukaryota > Metazoa > Arthropoda > Arachnida > Ixodida > Ixodidae > Dermacentor > Dermacentor albipictus. Next base: position 255,480,445 of record NC_091821.1, read on the forward strand.
CGACAAGCCATTTTTATTGTCGCACGGCTTGCGTTTCTTCGTACGGCTACACCAACACCGACGCCGGCATGAGTGCGGCAATACAAGCTTCGCTTGAAAAAACATTTGTGTGATGTCCCCCATCTCATGAACCCCTATCGCATCCTAGACAGATACTTGATTTTGTTCTTGGTGAGGGCAATAGATGGCGTGCTGATGCAAAGGTCACCCAGCTGCTATATCTTGTCAGCCTCTATGATTTCACGGGTAAGCTGTTTATGGTGTTTAGAGATTATGACGTGTTTTTCAAATTCAGGCACACAACGGCAGTCTCTGCAGTGAATGCCAAGGGGACCTTGCGCGCTGTGTGAACATTGTAAAAATGCTCCCTCAATCGTTCATTGGTTTATATGATTCCCCTGACTTGCGGAAAGAAGGGCGTTGGCCAAACGTGCAGATATATAAATGAGCGATTGAGGGAGCATCACTGCAGAGACTGTCCTTGTGCACCTGGGTGCGTCATAATCTCCAAACACTGTGAACAGCTTACACGTGAAATCATAGAGGCTGACAAGACACTGCGGCTGGGTGACCTATGCATCAACATGCCATTTATTGCCCTCACCAAAAACGAAATCAAATACCTGGCTGTGTTGCGACAGGGGCTCATGAGATGTGTGACATAGTACGAATGTTTTTTTTTTTACTTTTTGCTCATGTCTAGAGAATATAGTTATGGCGGTTTCGCAAATAAAGCTTAGTTGAAGTCAGCTGCGGAGTACAGTGACGGGAATACCTTTGCCGTCGTTGTGGTCGACTCGAGCGGAAACATTTCCAATAGCGCCTCGATTCGCACTTCAGACCCCGGAGTCGCCGAGCAAGTCGCCATCGCCCTCGCCCTGCTAAACGGTCGTGGGTACGAAATCTATAGTGATTCCAAAACGGCAGTTAGGGCTTTTCAAAAGGGTTGCATCGCCAAGGAAGCTGTTCGTCTTCTTAGCGGCTCGAGTCCACATGCTCTCACAAACCATTGAATTCACTGGTTTCCCGCTCACGTAGGATCGGTCGAGGGTGCTCCCCCGAACCTCAATGAGTCTGCCCAAGAGGCTGCGCGTGACCTCACCGACCGCGCTTCCTCTATAAGGAGCACTGACGATCCCCTCCTCTCTACGGTAACAGGGACGCTCCCGCTACTCACAACGAGATTATTAAATATTTCTACATGTCCAGAAGGGTCTTTCCACCCCCTCACCCCAAGTTGAATAGGGCGCAAGCAGTTTCGCTTAGGCTCCTACAAACCAGCACATATCCGTGTCTGTCCGCTCTCCACGAGGCTTACCCCGACGTGTATCGCGACGACGCCTGCCCGTCCTGCGGCCAGACCTCCACTCTACCTCACATGCTCTGGGAGTGCGGGTCGACATACCCCAAGTTCATCAAGGAGGCGTGGGACTCGCTTTTGCGTAGCCCCGCTCTAGAAAAGTAAATCCTGGCCGTCCGGCGTGCCCGCGACCGGGCCGGTGGGCTAGACCTGCCGGTCCCGACGTGGGACTAGCCGGGTGCGCGACGAGTTCGCGTCCTCGCCGGACCTACAATAAAGTTTATTCACTCACTCACTCACTCACTCACTCACTCACTCAAGTCAGCGCATGTGTTATGTTCTTTCTTCTGTCCTCGCCAATATTGATCTAGTAGACAGCTTTGGTTACTGGGTATGCACCCGTTCCTGGCCAATTGCTCAGAATGGATGTGCCACTGTGACACAAGGGGCATGTAGACTTGCATGTATTAAATTTATTTATTTATTGCCTCTTTCCCAGGCTTTGACGTTCGTCGTCATTTCCTCGCCTGGTAGGTGAAGTGATCACCGAGAACACTCGCGCATATACGCGTGCATTATGAGGGAGAGTTTGGTGGAGGGTGCGTGTCGTGGGACCGAAGCACATTCTAACTGGCGATAAACCGTGGTGTGGGGCAAAATGAAGTACTTAAAGATGTGACCCGGCGAGAATCGAACGCCGCAAAGCATTACTCTCGACGTATACGCAGAGAAGTTGTCGTTTCACGAAATCAAACTTGGGACTCTGTGTGCAGCGAAGCTTCACATAGATTTCAACGAGTGCGTTGGATCTGTGTAATTTTTTTATAAAGTAAAACTGTTGTGTTTGGAATATTTCTATGCGCAATCCTTGCATAATGATTGCAATGCTCTTTGAAAGTATACGGCAAAGGCGACCGGAGTTCGCGCGGTGCTGTGACGGTGCCGAATAATGTACGAAAACACTTCATCGCTGCTCGCCTGTTCCAAAGCAGGCAGTTTTTGTTCATTTTGTGAACAGCGTGCGCCATACGTTTAAGGAACGCACGGAAGCATCTTTTGTGTTCTCACTGAACCTGCTCGCAGTGTATCATTGCATCACTGTTCAGATATATTAATTGTTGCCTACAGAGTCCATTATGAAAGTAATGCGCATTTTCTAGGAAAAATAGATTTATTGACCGGACTTGTACAAATGGTTAAAATTCTTCAAAATACTCTCCCCCTGCATCAATACACTTGCGGAGACATGCTTGCCGCGCCTGGAAGGCACCCTGAAAGTCCACGACTGCATGAATGTCTCTCAGGAACGCTGTAACATGCTTTTGAATGTTTTCCACGGTCTCCCAAGGCTTTCCTTTCAGTGCTTTCTTCAGTCGGGGAAAAAAAAAAGTCGCATGGAGCCAAGCCGGGACCGTAAGGGGGATGGGGGACCACCGAGCTGTTGCTCCGGGCCAGGAAGTTGGTAACGATAAATGACGTGTGGCAGGGGCGCTGTCATGGTGGAGCTTGACCGTGTCTTTGATGTCAGCCCTCATGCTCGACACGGCGTTTCAATCTTTTGGGCCCCTTAAGGTAAAAGGCTGAGTTGAGTTTCTCCCTGCCGTACAAACTCAAAATTGACGATTCGTCGGGCGTCAAAGAAGACAATGAGCATCGTTTTGATGCGAGGCTTGCTCATTCGCACTTTTTTGGGGCGGGGGATGATTTAGGGGGCCACTCGCTGCTCTTCCTTTTCGATTCTGGGTCGTACTCGAACATCCAGGATTCGTCTCCTGTAAAGACAGAGTTAAGAAAGTCTGGCTCATTTTGAATCAAATCCAACAATTCTTGACAGCGCAAAAGCCGAAGTTCTGTCTGATCTTCCGTCAACACTTTCGGCACAAGCTTCGTGCAGACCTTGCGCATTTGCAGATCTTCGGTTATTATCCCATGTACCACAAATGTGGACATGTCTAGGGCAGAACCCTCGCCACATTTCCCGACCGATTTTACTGCGCTGCCATGTGTAGTCGCGTCATAATAAAATTATGCGCATTACTTTCATAATGGACCTTGTATACAAATCGATAATAATACTCCAGGAACGATTTGGCACGCGCTACCTGACTACGCAGTTCTTCGTTTTCTACAAAGTAGCATCTTTGCATGGAAGAGCGCTAAAGACGGGTCCAAGCAAGAGGCATATAAGCATAGAGACAATGAGCGCTGGCTTCCAATAAATTTCATTATGTCCCAACTGCTGGTATTTAAACAGTTGCTTGGATTGCACATGCACTTTGTCAAATTGTATTGCCTGTTTCATATATGGGGCTCTCAAAGTTAAACTATGAGTAATTTTAATAAAAAGGCTATGCTAGCTGCGCAAATGCTACTTGCACACGTGGTTTATGCGCTTTAGGCGTAGTGCAGTAGGTATGGGCATGACTAACAAAAATTTTAGCATACTTTTTGAATTTCATTATTATTGTATGTTTATATCAGAAACATGAAGAAGCTCGCATTCGAGGACAACTTCGTTTTGTTTGCACTTGTAAAGTAATTAAAGGAATAGGTCCGGACACCGACCAAAATGGTTTAAAATAGATATTTACGTTTCGGCTCCCCTACGGGAGCCTTGTTCACTATCATTTACCGAAATGTTCACAATCATATTTACCGAAACGTAAATATCTATTTTAAACCATTTTGGCCGGTTTCCGGACCTCTTCCTTGGAGTATACGCATCATCCCGATCAGACGGGCTTCCGTCATACTCTCGACTTAATGAACTTTTTTATTATTTTTTAATTTTTTATACAATACTGCAGGCCCAAATGGGGGCCCAAGCAGAAGGGGCAGAATGCATAAATATTTTCGTATGCACGTATATATATACATACAGACATGAAAAGAAAATACTAAAGCAATGCAACAAAGTATTTGTGCTCCGAGATATTGATAATAAAGCATGACGCATCAATACGTTAATTTCGCATTCAGAGGCGGCAGTCCCGACCCGAAGGTGAGCCTCCCCCGAATATGGCGTAGCTGATTCCGTATAGCTCGCCAGGCGGAAGCCGGGCGGAGGTGATCAATTCAACTTTCGAGGCCTTTCTGACCGAAACAAGAGGGCCTTTGAAGAAAAACCTGAGGTACGTCGTAAAAACAACAACAACAGCAGCAACAACAAATCCAACAATTAATGGGGCGAGAAAACGGAGATCGTCAAAACTAAAAGTTTACAGCAGCACACGCGTTAAAATGTTAGAAAACAAGATGCCGGCGAAAAACAGCGAAACCCGCCACAGGAAGTAAAAATTCAGAAACAGACGGCAACGCCGACACAAGCAGGTCCATGATGTCCAATCCAAAGCACCTCAAATATTTAGTGAGCGCACTGTTCCCAGTAGCTTCTAATTACAAGCGTCTGCGCGAGAAATGTCGTACATAAACGAGTGTCACTATGTAGAGCCAGATTATTGTCTGAATAACACTTGAATTTGTTTGCGTGCCCTCTCGAGCGATCGTTGAGGCATCGGCAAGTACCACGCACTCCATTATGACCCCGGGGTTGGGGTTAGCAGTATTTGAAATAAAAGAAAAATTGGCCGGTTTGTGCACACAGTCGCAAGAAAGCAGAATCTACGTCGGACTCGCAGGTCAGGTTCAAACTGCGTGACGTATCTTTTGCAGCAAGCTCTGGTTTGGTCGGCGCCATCATGTACACGCTTATACGCAGACCGCCAAGCTTGTTGAGCAGAGAAGGCGACCCTCACACCATCGCGTCCAGTGCGGCCTTCTTGAAACCTGTGCGAGACGTGCACGTCCGGCACTGCCCTCATTGGGTCACGCAAAGCTTTCCCTCCTAAATCATGCGATTGAATGAAGCCTGTCTTCCTGAATACATTCGTGCACCCTGGCTGAGTCGCTTCTGCGTGCACGGAGCACGAGAAAGTCAATTGTGCAAAAGGAAGCCGACAGGATCACAACTGCCGTCGTCCGCGAGAAATTTTGGCAGGCAGTTCTGTAACGAAACGGTGAATTCCGCGCTATCAGTTTCAGGCTGCGCGGTCAGGCTACGAAGAAAACTAATGGGTTCGGCAACGCATATGTTCCGTTTGTTCTAGCGCATATGCGTAGCATACGTATGCGCACGTAGTACACGTGCGACGTGTCGCACTTGACTTATTACTGCGATAGCAGTACACAGACAGTCCATGGTGAAACACTGCCGTCGCCGTGATGCTGCCAATAAAGTCGAAGTGTCCAAGTGCGAGGAGAATCAGCGGGTACGCGCGAGCAATGCTCCCTAAAGGGTTGCAGAAAATGGCGCCTCTTCCTTTTCATGATCACTCTCGCTCGCGCCGTATGCTACGGCTGCGAGGGCAAGGGTGAGGGTGAGCCTGGAAGGATGGAGGCTTGATGTGCGCTCTCTTTCCGCGCGCCCCGTGTTGGAAGTCACGTGGTGCAGCGCGTGCTGTAGGGAAAGAGAGCGTGCGTCTCCTCGTCTAGCCCGGCCGTGGCTGCGCATCCACCCTGCTGAGCGCTCGCGCATGGGACACTACGCATGCGAGACCCCGCGCGCCCTTTGTCGGATGAGGTCTTCTGCGGCAGATGCTGGGACTAAGGGGGAACCGAGATTGCAGTTGGCTTTATGCGCGCCTTTATGGGGGAGCCTTCTTATGTACGCCTACGCAAGCGCTTCAGCACGCGTGTGCATAAAGTCCCCGTAGTGTTGGAAGTCGCGTTATTTGAGTTTCGCAGACGCGGCACAATTGATGATAGTGAAGCGAGAAGCAGCACAAAGCGTTCGCTTTTAGACAAGCACGCGCGCTCCCCGTTGCTGGCGCTCCTCATATCACGCCAACGTTGTGACAGCCCGAGTTCTCGCGGTCATCGAGCGAGATCAGTTCATGTTGGTCTGTGCGCGCGTGACACCATGCCTGTCTATAGTCAGCGGGCGAACGCTTACTGCAACTTATACGACCCATAGAACTACAAACCTTACTTCGTGTAATTGTTTAATTCTTTTGTATCGTCCTCCGAATGCTTTGCCTTTCGAGAGAAACAGCGACTTTCTTTATTTACTCATTTATTTATATATCTTTTGTTTGTTTGTTTGTTTGTTTGTTTGTTTGTTTGTTTGTTTGTTTGTTGAGTCATCACCACTGACAATTGTCAGCGAAGCACAGCAACTCTTCCTCGGTGCGCTTACGGATGCGTTACGCTCTTCGTTTTCTCTTCTCGAGAGTTGTTCAGCGAAGAATAGTTGTAAGGTCAACCTAGACGCAGTAGGGATAAAAGCAGATCAATTCAAGTTGGCACTTGCAAACAAATATGCAGTCTTAGAACAGAGAGATGAAGATGGCATAAAGGCAATTAATGAAACCGTAACTAGGCTGGATTCATAAACTGCAATTAAAGTGGGAGGTAAGCCACCAAGGCAACCAGTAGATAAGCTCTCCCAAGTAACGAATGACCTAATAAAGAAACGGCAAAAAATGAAAGTGTGCAACTCAAGAGATCAGATAGAATACGCGGAACTGTGAACACTGATCTACGAGGAGAAAATAAGGGATATTCGAAATTATAACGTGAGAAAGACTGAACAAGCAGTAAAAAAATGGACGCAGATTGAAATCAGTGAGAAGGAAAGTTGGCATCGGACAAAGCAAGATGTATGCACTGAAAGATAAGCTGGGTAATATCATCAACAATCTCGAAGATATAGTAAACGTGCTATAACACTCGTACAGAAAGAAACATGCGCTTGTTGTGAGACCCTCTGGATGCCATGTACTATCCTAATTGGAGCACAGTGCACTTTGTTTGAATAAAGCGCACAAATGACATGCTTGGAAGTTGTAGACCTCTGCACTCGTCTAGAAATGCAAGCATTTCAGTGATGGTTCTCCCTTCAACCCTAAAAGCATAACTCTCGATTTAGCCCTAACGTTGTATGCGATGTTGTAAATCCTGGAAAACGTGCTAAAACTGAGTCCAGAAATTGTGTGACGAAGGCTTCAGTGCTCTATTTGGACGTGCGACAGCGCACGGAGTATATGAAGTCTCCTACGTACAGGGGAACGTACGTACAGGGCAATGAACACGTTGTGCGTTTATTCTTTCAGGGTCGCGAGCATCGGGGGTGCCATCATTCCGCTGCTACCAGTGCCGTGTAGCCAACAACGAGGACTGCCACGATGGCTACCTCAAGTCTTGCCCCACTGACCAGGCGTACGATGTCTGCATGACCATGGTCGTCAAGAACGGTAAGGAGTTCCATAGCTCTACACGTGCGCCATTCTGAGGGCCGGTAGCTGTTGCTTGGCGCGCGGGTATACGCGCGCCAAAGCAGTTACGCAATAATTTTGCTTGGCTCCAATGAGCAGATGTCCAATAAGACTGGCTCACTATACGTACACAACGCTGCCTATGTAAGTACAGTGTCGATCACACTTGTCTAGAGTGGCCCGAAGGCTGCTCCGCACTGCTCCTGCGACGCCTAGCGACAAGCCCTGGGTTCGAGATGTGTTGGCCGATAGCGCCACGCGCGTGGACGCTGCGGCATTCGCGGGCAGCCAAGATACAGGCCGCAGCATTCTAGCCGTGTCACGCTCGCAGCACAGCTGGCAGTGCTCGTCCAGTGATAAAAAGCCGGTGCTCGCGACCCGCAAATCACGCAGGCCTGTATCTTGGCCGCCCGCGAATGCCGCAGCGTCCACGCGCGTGGCGCTATCGGCCAACACATCTCGAACCCGGTGCTTGTCACTAGGCGTCGCAGGCGCAGTGCGGAGCAGCCCTCGGGCCACTCTAGACAAGTGTGATCGACACTGTACTTGACTGAGCATTCCATCCGTTGTGTCTGCGTCAAAACAGAGACCTTTCATATAGTGGAGACGTGCTAGCGTGGAAGTTATTGGCAAACCGGTAGACGTATACGCAAGGAACAGCCCAGGTAACGACATTTTGCGACACTGTTTATCCAAAGCGCGACGAAAAGCCATTGTTGTAATAGCAGCCGACTACATGTTGCTTATCTGCTGGAATAAGAGTGTTGGTAGCGACTTCCACCTCAAGAAATCTTTATGCATCTTTTTCGAGGAGCAACGCATCATAACAACGCTTCTAATGCGACGCCATTCGCATCGTTTAGGAAGAAGTTGCTGCCAGCGCTGCTGTTGTCAAATACGTCGTCTGGTATTTCGGTATACGTCTGCGCTATAGTACATCTCCACTATGCTACGAATATGCACCTCCATATTGCAATGGAATGCGAGAGACGTGATGTCACGTATTGCGGATTTCCGGCAGTTCATGTTTGAAAACCATTTTCCTACTGGTCATCTGTGAGCCGAACTTTTCAGCCATCATAAGATTATCGGGATATGAACCTTTCGTTTCAGCTGCGTGTGCCCGAAGTAGTAAGGTTCTGGGGCCCTGTAACGTAAAAATATTCTAATATGGGGCGCTATAACGTAAAGCTATTCCAAACTTTTCTATTCCAATTCTGCAATCAGCCCTCCGCGATTGGCCAAAAATTTTTTGGGACCACCCCCATTTCACCTGTCTGCCGCGCGGCGTCACGAAAACCGCGATAGCTCCGCATCTGATATGACGTGTACACACTGATTATGTATGATTTGACCGAGCAAAAGAAAAATAGTTATTTCTGATTCGACGTCTTTTCGCCATTAGCCCTCGGCTGTTGGTCCAGAATTTTTGGGCTGCACCCACTTCACCTGCCTGTCACGCGACGTCACAAAACCGCAAAAACTCACCGCATCAAAGTGACGTCCGCGTTAAAGATGCATTAATATGCCGAACAAAACTGAATTTTCTTCTGAATAGCCGCAGGCTGCCCGGTTCCGAAAGGAATAAAAGATGGCTACCACGCCGATCGCTCAGGCACTGGCTACTCGCACCTGCCGGAGAATATGGGTTTGTTTGCGTGTAATAAAACTTTCTGAGTGGCCGCGTAACGTATTCGAGCACTTTCGGCACTTTTGCGACCTCGATCTGGCAACTCTTCTTTGCTGAGGGCACGTTTTAGCGTCATTCTTAAGATTCCGTTGCATGCCGCCGTGATTTTCGACAAGTCACCGCAAGCTTTGTAAGGGCATGCGGACCAATCGCAGACGCCGGCAACACCCTCTTCATCTGGTTATCGATTTTCAGTGCAGTGGCTCGGCCTCATAGAATCCCTCTCCCCTACAGAGTCCCTCTCCTCCAATTTGATAAGACAAGCCGCTCAGTGTAGGTAATGTTGTTCGTTTTTCAAGCAAACAAAAGTGGCCTCCTATGAACGAGGAGAGCGCTTGATTGGTCTGTTGAGACAATCTTGCGGGTGACCACCCGGTACTTGCGTCGGCGGTTACGCAAATTTGACGTCAGGAGACTGGAATACAAACATATTGGAATAGTTTTACGTTATAGGGCCTATGTTTTTATTCCAATCTCCTGACGTCAGATTTACGTAACCATCGGCGCAAGCATCCACCGGTGACCTGCAGCATTTGCTGAAGAGCCCAATCAAACGCTCTCCTAATTTATACGAGGTGACTTTGCTTTCAAAATGAATAATATTGCTTACATTGAGAGGTTTTTCGTTTGTTATTGGCTGCCAGGAGGCGAGGAGCACGCTCAAGTGGAGAGGGTTTCGATGGTGCCGAGCCAGCGCACTGAAAATAGATAAACGGATGAAGAGGGAGGTGTCGGCGTCTGCGATTATTCCTCTTTCCCTTACTTAGGTTGTGGTGGCTAGTCGAAAATCGCGGCGGCGTGCAACGGATGGTTAAGGATGCCGCTAAAGCGGTTCTTCAGTAAAAAAGTGCTGGCAGAGCGAGGTCGTTAACGTGCCGAAAGTGATCAAAAACGTTACACCGCCACACAAAAAGTTTTATTATACGCAAATAAACCCAACCTCTCCGGCAGGTGCGCGTCGCCAGTGTCTGGGCGATCGGCGGCAGCCATCTTTTATTCCTTCCGCAACGGGGCAGCCTGGGGCTATTAGAAAAAATCAGTTTTGTTCGGCATATTAATGCATCTTTAACGCGGTGAGTTTTCGCGGTTTTGTGGCGTCGCATGACAGGCAGGTGAAGTGGGTGCAGACCGAAAACTTTTGACCAATAGCAGAGGGCTAATGGCGAAAAGGCGTCGAATGAGAAATTATTTTTATTTGGTTCAGCTCAATCATGCATAACAAGTGTGTACACGTGTGTACACCCCATATCGAATGGAGAGCTATCGCGGTTTTCGTGACGTCGCGTGACAGACAGGCGAAGTGGGGGTGGCCGAAAAAAATTTTTGCTAATCGCGGAGGGCCCATTGCAGAATTGGAATAGAAAAGTTTGGGATAGCTTTACGTTATAGCGCCCCTTGTTTACATTTGCAAGGACCTTACGTATTTTGCCCAACCCGTACCGCCACATGACGGTAACCAGCACATCACGCTCTTTCTGGAATCAAATAATTTACTGTCTAACATGCAACATGGGTTTAGGTGCGGTTTTAGCACGTTGACGCAGCTGGCTGAGTTCACGCATGACATTTCATATAACCTTGATGTAGGCAACCAGGTTGATGCCATCTTTATAGATTTCTCGAAGGCATTTGACACCGTTTTACATTCTAAACTTATCGCTAAACTTAATGCTGTACTGAATAATCCTCATTTAGTTAACTGGATTTTAAGCTTTCTCTCATTTCGCTCCCAGTTCGTCTCTTACAGTTCGACTGACTCCGCTACTGTTAATGTGACATCAGGTGTGCCCCAAGGCTCCGTCCTTGGGCCGCTTCTTTGTTTACTATATATAAACGATTTGCCACTTCACTGCTCTTCTAACATCCTTCTCTATGCTGATGACTGCGTTCTATATGAAGTGATTAACTCTTCTAATGATCATTATCGCCTTCAAGAGTCGTTTTCTAGGTTTTGCGATTGGTGTAGCACTTGGCAAATGAAGGTTAATTTGAATAAAACCGTTATGATGTCTTTCTGCAACAAATCTTCCCCCTCCCTTTTTAGTTACTCGTTCAAGGGCCGTACGGTAGATACGGTTTCTGAGTATAAGTATCTTGGTGTCATTTTTACGCATAACATGTCATGGTCCAAACACATTGATTACATATGCAGTAAAGCACTAAAAAATTAGGTTACTTGAGGCGATCGCTAACCCGATCTCCTAAAGACGCAAAGTTACTAATGTATAAATCTCTAATCCGCCCTGTTCTTGATTATGCATCTGTAGTTTGGAGCCCGCATAAGCAGTTAGAGATTAATAAACTAGAGGCTATACAGAAAAAAGCTGTGCGATTTATATGTCATCGTTACGACCGCGACTTTTCGCCCTCTTCAACACTTTCTTTCTTGAACCTAAACACGCTCTGTTCTCGTCGCCGTGTCGAATCATTAAAATTCTTGCATTGCATTGTCAATTCTTTAGTTAGGCTCTCAAACGATAATTACATTAACTTCGCGCCAGGATCATCAACGAGAAGACATCATGACCTAAACTTGATACCCTACTACGCACGTACTAACATGTTCAAATTCAGCTTTTTTCCCCGCTCAATCGAAGACTGGAATTCATTGCCTGGGTCCATTCGCGCATGCTCATCCAAAATTTTTGCGACCGCCACGCTAGATGCATAATCGTGCTCACCCATGCCCGGCAGCATTTGTATAACTTCTTGTGTATTTTCCTTTCATCAGTGCTCTTTTGTAAAAGTGTTCACTTGTGTTTACCGCTGCATACTCCAATGCATTTTCTGTACCTTTTTCAATCCACTCCAGCTATAGCGCAAATTGCGCTGCAGTATGTATAACTAACTAACTAACTAACTAACTAACTAACTAACTAACTAACTAACTAACTAAATACATACATACATACATACATACATACATACATACATACATACATACATACATACATACATACATACATACATATACATACATACATACATACATACATACATACATACATACATACATACATACATACATACATACATAATTGTGAAAAAGCAGATGCTGTCTTTTACAGTTATTGGCGTCTACCTTTCCCCAACGGGTCAGTTTGATTGTAAAAGACTAAAAGATATTATGGCTGCCACTCCCGGTCCTTGGATAATAACAGGGGAGTTCAACGCTCACCACGAGATATGGGGAAGCAAAGGGCAGGTCACTCATATCCTTTGTATTAGGCCACAACCTATGTCTTCTAAATGACGGGAGCCCGACATTTATGCGAGGAACTACGTACAGCAGCTGCCTTGACTCGACACTGGTGTCACGGTGCCTGACTTCGAGCGTGCAGTGGTTCACTGATATGGAAACCCATAGAAGTGATCATATTCCGACCTATGTGAGAATCGACGGACTAGAAACCTCATCATCGGTTGTATCTCGCCAAATTGACTGGTCAATTTTTGAAGATCTTGTAGAAGACACATGCAAGAAACATACCGTATGCAGGTTAGAAGACATCACTGCATACGCAATGCAAGATTGTACACGTTGCTTCACACTTTCATCGAAGCATACAGAGCATGACATTGAATTGGAAAAGCTTTGTGCACTACGTCGCCAAGCTGAAAGGAGGTACAGGCGCACGAAGTCAATTCTTGACCTCAGAGTAGCTCGGCGCATGAAAAAGAAGCTAAAGCGCCGAATGTATAAGCTAGCGGATCAAAGATGGAAATGCTTTTGCGAGTCACTGGACCCTCGCAAGCCACTGTCCCGTGTGTGGCGCACTTTATGGGGTCTTCGCTCATGCCCCCAGCAACGACACCCCTTTAATTCACTTGCTCTCTATCAAAACCACCGTGAGATAGGCGTTGCAGAGGAATTTTGTGCGAAAGTCGCCGGCGGACCAGTTTCAGTCCCTGACATGGTTTTAGGCGACATCCCCGGTCCTCGACATACAAGTATGGACGCTCCATTCTCTAAGGAAGAGTTAGAAGCTGCTATGAGGCTCTGTAGGTGTTCGTCTTCACCAGGGCCCGATAGAGTAACATATAGTGCTGTGTGCCACCTAGGTCGAGAAGCGCGACGAGAACTTCTCAACCTTGTTAATAGTTCATGGCAAGATGGCGTCGTTCCAGAGGAATGGAAACGCAGCCGACTGATACCGCTGCTAAAAGCAGGAAAGTCACCGGTGGAACTGGCATCACATCAGCCTATAGCACTCGCTTGCTGCGTCTGGAAGCTTATGGAACGTATGATCCTCATTCTTCTCGAATGGTACATAGAACGCCACAAAATTTACCCTGACTCTATGGCGGGATTTCGACGAGGCCATTCATCGATTGACAGTGTCATCAATCTAGTGTCATCTGTAGAACAGCAAAATATTGGAAGTGATTATCAGTAGCACTCTTTCTTGACGTGAAAGGTGCGTACGACAAGCTTTCCCATAAAGCCATCCTAGACGCACTTTTGACAATTAAATCAGGATGGCGAGTATTTCGATTGATCCGAAACTACTTACACAAAGGTCCTTGTTTGTATGTACGGAAGATGTTCCAACTACCGACCACTACACGTGCCGAGGCGTTCCCCAAGGCGGTGTTCTAAGCCCTATTCTTTTCAACCTCGTGCTTCATGGGCTGGCTGAATCCCTACTGGAAACACTGAGTGTCTCAATCTACGCCGACGACATCTGCATCTGGGCCTCAACGGTCACTCGCCTGCAGGTTCGTGCAAGGCTACAGAAAGCAGAAACACAGGCATCTGGCTATCTTTGCGCACAAAGCCTAACCATCTCGGCAGAAAAATGTGCGCTAGTCGCTTTTACACGAAAAGCGATGTCTGGTTATCCAGTATACATCAATGGACAGCCCATCTCCTACAAAAGAAATCATCGGTTTTTGAGTGCCACTGTTGACCGAGACCTCTCTTGGAGCCCTCACGTCGCCCACTTGAAGAAAAAGCTCAAATCTGTTGTTCACGTCTTCAAATTCATCGTTGGCAAAACATGGGGATCGTCAGTGGGCTCCATGCTACAGTTGTACCGAGCACTTTTTATCTGATTCCTACGCTATAGCTCTCCCGTGCTTCCTAAAACATGAAAATCGAATCTTCGAGAACTTCAGACCGTGCAAGCACAGCCACTACGCGCTTGCCTCGACTTTCTGCGGAGCGCCTCAACACCAGCAACTTCTATAATGGCTCAAGACCATCCAATCACGACTTACATTACCACCGACATGCTTAGTCACGTTTCACGGATGCAGTCAAGCTCTCTTGCCAGCCTTCCAGAACGACGACCACACGCGTCATTCTGTAACGTGGTCAGCGTTCATCGTGACTCCCTATCCATCGGGCTTCACACCCTCGGCCTTGAAGCACCTTGGCCTTGAAGCAAGCAGCTCTGGATTGTTTGCTCACTTTCTATTTTGACCGAGTCCACATATATACGGATGGCTCTTCCACTCAGACCAGCCCCACTGGCGCAGTAGTCATACCATCACGATCAATAAGCATCACATGCAAAATTTCTCACGTCACAACATCGACCAGTTCGGAGTTTGTTGCACTCCGAGGTGCCGTTGATTATATTAACAAACAACCGGCTAATCTGTGGGCGATATTCTGAAACTCGAAGGCGACCCTACAATGTTTTTTGTCAGCTCTTCGTCGCGGGTTCTGTGAACAGCTCGTGTCGCAGATACGAGAAACGCACCATCATATAATCGCGAAAGGACACGACGCCGTGTTTCAGTGGCTGCCGGGTCATTGCGGTATCTTCAGCAACGACCTCGCCGACGAAGCCGCTAGGAAAGCACACGAAGGAGCAAACCTTGTTTCTGGACCATTATCGAGGACTGAAGAAGCCCAACACTTAAGCAAGCTAGCTCACCGTATGACATTGCATAAGTGGCACACACGCTGAATTCATCCAGCATCGATTGCATTCCCTCGACCCATCTATGCAACTGCGGCTGTTACCTGGGCTTCCGCGAAATGAGAAAACAATGCTATGCCGCTTACGCTTGGGCGTCGCATTCACCAATGCATATACGTGTTTGATTGGAATGGCTGATAGCGCCGAGTACACTGCCTACTGTGTCGAGAAGTCTATAGAAACATGTACTGTGCTTCTGTCCATCTTTTGAAAATGAGACATAACCTCTACACAGCTCTAAATCAGTTAGATTGCGAACCGTTCACCTTGAACAAGATCTTGAGACCGTGCCCTCGCATATCCCAGCTACAAAAGGTCACAAAAGCTCCTGCTGTGATATTTGAAAGCTGCCGGATTGAGCGACCGTCTGTGATCCCGACTGAGTGACCGTCATTGGATATAGAGCAGAAAACTTTACCACGTCAGCGATACCGACTGTGGACTTTCTCTTCTCCTGTTAATCTTTCCCTCCACTTTCCTCTTCACCCAGTGTAGAGTAGCCAACAGGGCTCAGTTGTTGTTAGCCTTCCTGCCTTTTTTTTTTAATTCTCTCTCTCTCTCTCTCTCTCCGCTATGCCAAAACTATCTAAATATAAGTCAAGCATGTAGATTTGCGAGTCGAGGCTTTCTAAATTTTATTTGGGAATATCACGATGCATGGCCAGCGTCCACTGTTCGCACATGATTCCCTAACTACTTACTGAATTTGACTTATTTTGTGAAGCACTAAACTTTCAGTGCTGCATTGCAGGGAGTGGGAACACATCGGGGCTATCTTGAAACTGCTGTTTCGTCAGTGAGAGCACACACCCCTTTTTATTCTATCTCACTATAAGATTGTCAGCGCAAGGTATCGCGGAACAACGAATAAAAACAGATGCCAGACCCTTCCGTCGCACTTGTTGTCCTAACAGTGTGCATGAAAAGAAAAGCTGTTATTGTAAAGTGTATGTTGCTCAAAGTAAGTATATGTGGTGACATGCTCTTTCGGCTGCCGCGGCGCTTTCCGAGAGGTACATAGGGCATGTACTAGTGAGATCGTCTCGCGTTGCGTAGATCCCCTCAGAAAAGTTTTCATAACACGCGCACCCGTGAAAAGGGAAAAGAGCGAAATAAAATAAAAGGAGCTCACGGCCCGAACGCAGCCAGAGGCGCATAACGCATGCCGCACACAAGTGGTGAAGCAAGGACATGGATACATAGGTGAATGATCATATGACATATTCGCATTGCTAAGGCCGCAATTGAACGGGATGGGTACTGAACTTCAGTGGCCCCCTGTCGATTTTCTGTCGCGTTTTCGTCTTTGCGCTAATATTTCGTACCAACATACTTCGTACTAATACTTCGTACAACGTACTAATACTTCGTACCAACAACCCGCGCTCGTGTCTCGCGCCGCAGCGGTGGCAGTCCGCACAGTGCCACATGCATATTACCCACTACAACTACAGTGCCACATGCATATTACCCGCTACAACTGTGACACTATTACTAGCCCTAACAAGACTAACGAAAAAAAAAAGTTGGGACAGGACCTAGCGCTCTGTCCTGTCTCAACTTTTTTTCCGTTAGTCTTGTTAGCGCTAGTAACTATGTCACAGCAAATGCATCAGCACCAACCAGCCCAACATTCTTCGATAATTGCGCTAATATGTCGTGCTAGTCCAGCATCCTAACAGTACAGTTTACTGCATTTCTACCCGCGAGAAAACGAGGCCTTTCAGGACTTGTGCATTCCTAAAGACTTGTGTGAGCACGTCTTGACTCACCATTGAGCTCGCGCGTTCAACCGCGCTGAACATTTGCGGTTTCTGGACGCGGAGGCGTGACACTTTTTCGTGCCCTTGCAGCCCAGCAAGGCTTCTTCATCGAGAAGAAGTGCGCCCTGGGTCCCTGCAACCTGCGCGACGAGAAGCAGAGCCAGGGCTTGGGCCTGGACACTTGCGACCGCTCCAAGGACTCGTACAGCTGTTTTGAGTGCTGCAAAGGCGACGGCTGCAACACGAACGCCGCCGGCCGCCGCTCACCGCTGCTCTCGGTGCTGTTGCTGCTGACCGCTATGCTGGCCGGCCGGAGGGCGTGAGCTCGCGGCGCCACTGCCGAGCCTCCGAGCGCGCCCCGGCCTCTCTTCTCCCGCACCAACCCCACCGCTCGCGTCTGCCACTGCCTTGGCCGCCGAAGGCCGATGGGCGGGCGACGGGCACTCTGCGCACCGCCGCGCGACGTCCTGAACGGTACAAATCACGCCGGGAGCTCTCCCCTCGCCTCCTCCGCACCCCAACACCGCAACACCACGAGAAACCCCGGGCGCGAGGCCGGCGGACGGAGCCGCTGCCTGCAGCCACAGGCATCTTCAGTGAACACCACAAAGATCCGTGCCGTGATCGATACACACACGCACAGACACGCGCATACCGACACACACTGCACACAGAAGACTTCGCTCGCGCCTGCCTTTCTGCTCGGCTGACGTCGAATACCAACAGTGTGGCCTCGATGAAACACGACGCAGCGCGATGCAGGGGCACGGAATGAGCGAAAACAAAAGCTGATTTCATTAGTTCGCGCTCCGGCCCAGCTGGTTCTTGCTTGTAGGTCCAGACGCGTCCATAGTATGTAACGCTTGCGTGTCATTGCTGTGTGCCGACATCGACATGCAAGGACAACCAAGCTTATCTAGGCGTTCGAAAGTGCTCGGAAGAACAAAGCACGAGCGCTTGAGTACTAGTTTGGCCAGCGCCTCTGCTGCCCGCGTCGCGTTGCTGCGCAGCACCATGGCCGAGACTGTGGCTTCCATACTGGTACCTTGGCCTTCATTCCAGCCAAAGCTCAAAGAGTAGAGCATCTTGTGTTCGAGCGCGCTTGCGCGTTCATTTATCGATAGGTTTGCCTCGCACAACCGTGCACGACCCTCCGAAGCAGCTTCAGATATACTTCATTCCGTTAAAACTGTATGCAGACCTCTGGCGTTGTCAGTCGTCGACGTAGCCAGGTTCAATGGTTGTCCCCTAGGCCTTTGGAGCCTAGCTGCTGATCTTTCCTTATTTCTTTCTTCCTTTCTTTATTTCTTTCTTGAGCGTGTGTGAGTGCTCACGTACGCATCCTTCCCAAAGTCACCAATTGAAGAAAACTTTAAACAATGTTTGGAATAGCATCGCGAGAACAATTTCCAAAAAAAAGAGAATAACAGGAAAAGAAACCCCTATTCCTCGCTCAAACAGGGCTTGAAGTAAGATCTAATATCTCAGGGCATTTTATTTCATTTCGCTATATATGACCTGGGGCCGTATAACGCAAAACTATTCCAATCTGCTTTTATTCCAATTTCTTTACGTCAAATTTACGTAAACACTGGCGCAAGGATCGGGCGGTAACCCGGAGCTTTGTTTGAAAAACCCAATCAAACGCGCTTCTCGTTTATAGTATGTGACTTTCTTTTGCTTTCAAAGCGAATAGCATTGCTATTGGTTGAGAAGGGGCGAGGAGCACGCTCAAGTGGAGAGAGTTCGATGGGGCCGAGGAAGCACAGCGAAAGTAGACAACCAGATGAGGAGGGTCGTGCCAGCGTCTGAGATTGGTCTGCTTCCCCTTACTTGGCTTACGGTGGCTGGTAGAAAATCGCGGCAGTGTGCAACGGAAGGTTAAACATGCCGTTAAAACGGATCCTCGGCAAAGTAGAGTGTACAGGGCGATATCGTATACGTGCCGAGAGGTCTCGATAACCTTATATTGCCACATAAAATCCTTTATTATACGCAAATAAATTCATGCTCCCCGGCAGCTCCGAGTAGCCAGTGCCACAGCGATCGGCGGGCAGCCATCTTCCATTCCTTTTGGAACGGGGCAGTCTCCGGCTATTCAGAGAAACTTTCAGCTTTGTTCGGCATATTAATGCGTCTTTAACCCGTACACGTCATTCTGATGGGGTGAGTTTTCGTGATTTTGTGACGTCGCGTGAGAGACAGGTAAAGTGAGCGGAGCCCGAAAACATTGGACCAATTGCAATTGGTCAAACGACGCCTTTTTCGCTAATGGCGAAATAGGCGTGGAATCAGAAATTATAATTTTCCTTTTGTTCGGCATAATCAGTGTGCACATATCATAACAGACGGGGCGTCATCACGGTTTTCGTGACGTCGCGTGACAGACAGGCGCAGTGGGTGGTGGCTCGAAATTTTTTTGACCAATTGTGGAGGACTGATTGCAGAATTGGAATAGATAAGTTTGGAATAGGTTCATGTTATAGCGCCCCTGCTCAGACAGAACGACTGCGGGATTGGGGAATCACGGCTTCTCTGTTATCCAATATCCTCATGCATTTAATTACTTTGAGTAAACAGACGATCGAATCGTAGATGACATTATGCACATCTACAGATAGATCAAATGACAATAGTTCGAAAAAGACAAGACGCGTGACGTTTTCTCGGCATTAACTTTTTAAGTACCGTGCCCACTGAAAGACAGAAACACATGCCTCCTTACTGTTTGTTCCTTTCTTCGCGTGGCCAAGTGATCAAGACTCGGCGACGAAATCCGCGCTGTCTCTGGAACCACACTTGAAATATACGCTACACAAAGTCGAACAGTCGAGCCGGTTTTATTAGCATGCTTTTCTTTACCCGGTGTGTTCCAGAAACATATGCTTCCTTAGAGACATGCGGGATATAACGTTATGTCGCACTCATGGAAGTCTCCAAAGATAGTACCAATAGCAAAATTTTCTCGGTGAAGAACTACTGCATTAATAGTACTACAATCGCGCCTCTTTCACCCTTCGTCTCATAAAAAAAAAGAATTATACGCTATATGAAAACCATCGTAAATAATTCACTGTAGCTTCTGTACTTATCCAACGACGTGCATCTATGTTGGTTACTCACAAAGTTGTGACAGTGTTGGCAGAAAAAGTGCGACCCGTTGCCTGTATACATGGTGCGCCTGCAAGCCTGCCACCAGGTATCTATTCCTCCCGTCGATATGGCGAACCGCATTTGCTACGTGAGTCTTCACGTCCGCTTGAAAACGTTAACATGCTCGATGTGCACGGTATTCATATTCCGCCTGACGTATACAATTTATACATGTGCGGTATATACAAGCATATATCTTACACAATGCGGTCGAGCGTGGGCATAATACGCTTCGGGCATCCTCCGAAAATATGCACGGCCAAGGTCTACCGAAATGCTCACCACGGTCAGCGTGAGCTATACAGTATATGTTGTAGTCGGCATCAAGTAATTTCACGCGCATCGATAGCGTAACGTTAACTTTGCTTGACTGTTTTCTTTCCGCCGGGCAAAAAAAGACGCGTTGCCTTCACGGGAGAAGAGTGGCCGCCATTTCGCTAGTCCCTGCATAACGGATTCTCTTTTCCTCGTGCATAATATATAGGCAAACAGTTACATCCGTACCGTCTGTTCCTCTGCGTCTGTGATCACTCAAACACGAGAAGCAGACGACGACTTTCGCTACACGCGTTCGTGGCCGCGCGTCTCGCTTTATAGCAGGAGCTTTTTATGATGATTTCGCGGCCGTTTCGGTGTTGTCTAGTGAGCGTCTCTACCCCGCCGCGGCTAAGTCCTTCTGTGCTCGCCGGCGATCACGTGTTGTGCGAAGGAGCTCGCAGTAGCGTGGCCCCTCTCACCATTCAACGGTTGTGCCGCAACCCTGTCTGGTACCGCCTACTCCCCATTTCCAAGCTAGCTCCCCTGCTATCCAGCGAGCGTGCGCAGAGGTGCTTGTCTCGTGCGTTCCGAATCCCGGCCAGCCAAGGGTTGAGAGCGAAGCATCGCCACATTCCTTCTTCGTGCACAACCCTCGCATGAGAGGCCTCTTCCCGCGCGCGCGAGGCCTAACTTACTGCGGGCCTGCTTGCACGAATAGCCCAGGAGGCCTAAATATCCCAAAATCCGCATCGATCTTTGCCTTTGAATAGGCAGCCAATTCGGACAAACGTGCCGGTTACCAGTTATCGAGTCTAAAGTTAAGCTGGTTCACTCTTTCAAAATTCTAGGAGAAAATATCGGCAGCTTCGTCGTCCAGAGAGAATGCTGGCCTGTTGAAAAGTGAATATCCGTCTACATGGGGGTGGATAACTAATTGGTAAAGGGAGTAATAATCGATGCAGAGCTCCTGATGCTTTGAATGAAAGGCTCCATTTGTCGGGCTCCAGGGCAATGGAATGGTTAAGTTTCGCAGCTTAACGGAGCCTTTCACATTGCATTCGCTAAGACATGTAATTATGCTCAAGCCTGTGTCGACGCAGTAATGCGTATCCGATGGTAATCCCCGGGTTTTCTTCGTGCAACCAAGCCCCAATTCCCGAGTACATTAACTGTGTACATACATAAAGCTCTAAAGAGTTTGCATCGCTAAGTGAAGTAGTGACCTTGCTCATTATTGATACTCACCACTAGAGGGTCAAGCGAAAGTGCTATTCTAATGTTTTGCATTTGTTCCCTTGTTCCTGTTGGCAAATCATTCTTTTTTTACACCGCAGACATCAGGACGTATATAAGTGGTATGTACCTTCTCCGATGCCAACAGACTGAGATGCTTCGCGTTGCGTCTAGCCCACTTTTCACGAGCACTTTTTTTTTTAGACTCTGTATGTTGATGACTAACGTGCGCCGAGATACGCCGAAGGGCGCATAACTGTGGCAGCGCATTGTCTGCCGGCACAGGCGCTTGTTCAAGTGCGGCTTGGTGCCTGTGTAAGACTGGTTTATAGTAAAAAAAAAAAAGTACAATCTGCAGGCTCAACGCTAAAGTTTAATGTATTTTTGGGTTTGTTTCCTCCTGTGAGTAGGCGGTTTAAATCGAAGTACTGTGTGAGACACGTAAATGTTGACAGTGCCAATTCTGACAAAAGAGCCGTGCGTTCTTTTTCGCCGACTACCATTTTCATTGCCACCAAGGAATGCTGTACGACGTCTTTGTGTTCCTCGTGTTCATAATGCTTAGTAGTGGCGTCGATTGAACAATGTCCTGTGTTAGTTCACAGCCCCCCTGGGAGATCTCATCTGTACAATGTTCGCTGTAAATATCCCCTTCGTATTTGTTTTTCTGTACACGGTGAAAGCTCTGTGTGTATAAGCTGGTGCAGCTATCGAATAATCGCTTGTATGTCGCGTCGTTGGTGTCGAGTCTCGTAATCTTTCGGTGCAGTTCGAACGTATGTATCTTCCACCGTCTCTCTCTCTCTCTCCTTTTTGGCATCGCCAACAACTACTCTGCAAGCACAAAGAAATGTGAATATGCACGTGTGGCTTCGAATTCTGACCTCCGTGTGTACTACGCCTGTTGTTCTCCCGGCATATCGTGTGCGTATGTAGTATATCTGTTGTTCCCCGCAGACGCCTGCAAATATAGCGCGTTCAGCTCTGAATACACACAAAAATAATTTTAAAAATGGAGCGCACTTCTTTGAAAGCCGTGGCGTGTGCGTATTCCCTGAAAGACCGCGGGGGCTTGGCGTTTACGCCGCGTAGAAGTGGCCGCGTGTACTCTTCGTTCTGGCCGTAGCGCCGCGATTTGCGAGCACTTTTTCAACCTTCGCCCACTGGCGAGGGCTGGGAGTCTGGCATACATGGCGTCCGTGGAATCCTTCTCTGACTTAATGAACACCTGTCGGCTAGCGTCTGGCCTGGAAAGAAGAATGACAGCGCCGATATGTGAAAGCAACACGATCAGACCGACGCCAGACCGTGAGCAACTCCGATGTTTATATAGAGCTGATCTCGGGCCTCCGGTGACGGACGCACCGGTTCCTATTGCCCTTCACTTTTCTAAACTCTTTCGTCATAACTTCGCAAATTCTAACCTTTGCATGCTATAGCTCAAGTGCATGGGTGAGACTGGCGAATGAAAAGGACGCAGAGAGAGACACGGCCAGATTCCTTCTTGCGCGTGCAAATCCGCGAGCTTATGTAACGCGGCAAAACTTACGTGGACGAACAGCTAGCCGTCGTCAGCGAAATGCTTAGGTGAATTCTTTGGCTTTTGCACAAGTTTGATGAATAATGACTGTGGCGCCATTCACAGTGCTTTACTTTTTTATTATGCGTTTCGCCCACATAAAAGTCGGTTTCACTCAAATCCTTGTGAGGGAGCTTCCATGTACCCTCTTACCGATCTGTCCAAGTGTTCGGTCTGTCTGGAGTCAGATGTTTATGAAACCCATGCGCGCGATTCCTTAAGCGTATCAGCGACAGAAACAAAATTTCTCTCCGTAAGCATTTAATGACGAGTCATTAAGCATCAGTCATTTCACATGATAATTGCATTCATATTATTTTAGCTCATCGGTTAGCGCCGCCTCACAGGTGTTAAACAAGAAAACAACATGCCTGTTTGGAGCTTCGTTTCTTTTTACCCCGTCACCGATTCCGTTCCAAGATATTGCAACTCGCTCGCTTAATTAAAATATTACTCCGCGTGTTGGCTTTAGAAAAGTGGAATAATGTGAAAATACTTGAGTCAGCTGAGCAACGCCTTTGCCGTCTGGGCGTAGTATTTACCTCGAACCTTAATTCAGCGAACACCGGTCTCGTAATCGAGCGACTTCTCACTTATCGCTGTATGTGCACTGGACTAGCTAATGCAGGTGAAGCCCGTGTGTAAAACGTCAAGCCGGGCGCACACGCAAAAAGCCACTGATGTAATCACGGTGTGTCATCGTGGGGTAAGAGTGGGATTACGTTTCTAACTTCTGAATCACTACTGCTGATGAGATTTGGCACATTTGAAACGCCACTGCAGGTTCTCCGAGAGTGACTGTTATTCCAATAAAGCGTTTCTCCAGCTCCGACTTTCTCCAGCTTTTGCTTGTTTGGTTTTGATGTTTCGGCCTCAGTAATTCACAACAGTATCTCTTTCTCGCAAGCTGCTCATACCAATAGCTCTCCCTGCGATCATTACGATGAAACTGTTAGAGAACGTAGTGCACACATTTCCTGAGATAGAACGAGACCGCGTTTTTAGGAAGTTACAGCCTGTTTCGCTGAAAATCCAAACGTGAGCAAGCGCACGGCTTACATATGTAGACATCTGTTTTTACATTGAGCTGTACATTAGTAACACATACCATGGAGTATTTCAGACCATTTGACGGACGTGAATGCCAGGATGCTCTACGCCGCAAAAACTTCGAATCCGTCGTGACGGCAATCGTAGAGAGACTGAGTTATCAGCGCCAATACCAAGACGGCTAATTTCAAAGTATGGTGCGTTCAGCGGGTTTCCGTGCCAACGGAAGATCTGACATGAAGCGCACACGTGGCGAATGCTGACATGCACGTTGCACTTCGTTGCACTACGCTCAAAGATGTAAGTGCTTTGAGTGCGCGAGTCCAGACCCGCTATTCCTCTATGCGTAGGCGATTCCGCTAAGAAGGCGATTCAGGTTATCGACGCTATACAAAAACTTGTAAATTACTCTCTATATGTCATTCTTTCCTTAGCCACTGCGTCTCGAAAGATAAAGCTGTCCCGTTGGCGTGCCATGCACGGTGACTTCCATCACACATGAACATCATGAGAAGCAAAAAGCGTCTCATCGTTCGCGGTCTGCACCCATGCACATGCGCCGCACGTGCGAAATAAAAGAAAAGCGCGGCGTTCTTAAAATATAAGGCTCGATCTATTCCGAGCTTTATACTACCATGTAGCTACAACTGATACTGGCCTGATGTGTTTAATAAAGTTTTTTTTCCCAAACTTTCCCTGTCTCTTGCGTGTACCTTATTTGAGTTACTGGCAAACGAGCAAGCATATATGCGGTTGGAATAAGAATTTGTCGTCGTAACCTTACAGTATATATATATATATATATATATAATGTACAGTGCTCACGGAATGAAATAGGACGCGGAGCATTTAGTAGAACCCTATATATGTGCAAAGTACGCGAGAGCACCATGTCATGTCGCTAGGAATTTGGTCACCAAAGGTGACGATGACTCCGATGTAAGTGTATGCGCCAGAATTACGTCGATGTCACACAAACTGCAGCCGGTTGAAATGAAAGTATGCGCAATACTTAGCCCTAAATTGACGCGTTTCATTCCGTGAGCACTATATATATATATATATATATATATATATATATATATATATATATATATATATATATATATAGTAAAATAAACGCGATACAGCGGGAAACAGGCAGAACAGTATGCTGATGAGTACGTTCTTGGTATTTGCCACAGCGCTTAAGCGCTTATGAAGAGCAGGTGATGGCAGCGATTTGATGAGGCATTTCATTTTATTTCCTTAAAGACCCCGTAGTAGGGGTATTACATAAGGGGCGGGAATACAACATGTACAAACAAGTGTTATAATGCATTTAATTCTGTAGATAAAAAGTTGTTACGTCTTGAACAAATTGTGAATTATAGCTCGGTGACAACCACACGCCACGAATACTTCGCCGTTCCTGAACACGTACCTTGCAGATGTTGCCAGCAATTGTTCCACCTAATTATGCGGCACTTAACAAGTGATGCAGAGTCTGTTGCCTGTCGTAATATGTATACAGGGAAGAATAATGGCGAGGACAAAGTCTAACTGCGGCGTAGCAGCCTGCGCGTCATCCGTTTTACAGTTACTGTAAAGGGAGCCACGAAAGCGTACACCCAGGGAACATATACAGTAACTCCAATCCGTCCCTTCTTGCCCTTGCTAACCGTCCACGCTGCTCATCATTCACATTCCCGTTCTGTACCGTGGAGTAACAGAAACACTTGCTTACTAAATGTACACTGCCCTCGTGGGTGCACTCATGTCCAGGAAGCAAGTGATGGGTTTTGTTCCCTGAACACGAGGCCAACCACACGAAGCTTGTTACCGACGCATCGGCAGCAAAAAGTTGACAGCTTTCTTCAGTTATTTCGTCCGTTTCCGCTGTCGGTGGTTGGTGGCCGCAGGTCGGGCTTGGCGCCGACACCATCCGTATTACTCCACCGAAGTATCGGGCGTCTCGTCACGAGCGCGGAAGCGTTTCATTCGCTTCGAACGTGCAAGCTAGAGCAATTAGAAGAGGCACAATAAAGAAATCATGCTGAAGTGTTGGACGGAACGACACCTTTTTGGCGGCTTTGTTTACATTTACCCGCCGTGGTTGCTCAGTGGCTATGGTGTTAGGCTGCTGAGCACGAGGTCGCGGGATCGAATCCCGGCCACGGCGGCCGCATTTCGATGGGGGCGAAATGCGAAAACACCCGTGTACTTAGATTTAGGTGCACGTTAAAGAACCCCAGGTGGTCAAAATTTCCGGAGTCCCCCACTACGGCGTGCCTCATAATCAGAAAGTGGTTTTGGCACGTAAAACCCCATATATTATATATTATTGTTTACATTTGAGCGAGTATGACTACACATAATATAATGTCCAACCGTCAGAGAAGGTAAAAAATGGCTTTTCGTAAAAAATAAAACAGATGCCAAACTCGGCTAACGATAAAGGTTAAAGAAATTGATTGAACCCTGGAAAAGTAGTGTTTGGTTTTGTCCTCCGAACTATATTACGAAAATTTTCACGCGCTTAATTAACGAAGCTGTAAAGCGCAGCTCAAAACTGCAGATTCCAGTGCAAGTGCGGCTAAAACGTATTCCCGAAACATTTAAGTAATTTCTTCATGCTCATGGCCTTTTGCAGCAGTGGACTGGATACACAGTCCACAGACGACACGACGGGAACACTCCAACATGGAGTATCCTTTAAAAATTTCTGGATTTGTCCGAACTTCGTGCTTCTAGCTTTCAGCAACTTTGTGCTATTCGAAAGTGAGCGCGTTCAACAAAATATTGCGTCACAAATGCAAGAGTTTCCAATTATTATGCATGTGTGACTTTTCTTACTGCCTCCTGCGTATGCCGGGTTTACTATATTGTTAACTATACAATTTCTTTTAAAAATCGCCTGTAGCAAAGAGCATAATTGTAGTCCCCGAGCTGGATTATTCAAAAAGGCGGACATTACTTGCACGAGAAATCGAAATGCATAATCGACCCATTAGAAAACAGTGTCAAATCAACGTTTTCATTCATTATTTCAGGGCAAATATCGCAATTTACGAATTGTAGCCGGCGAGTTCGCTAAAGCGTATCCACTTGGAGCTAATTTTCAGGCATCCGCCGTGGTTGCTCAGTGGCTATGGTGTTAGGCTGCTGAGCACGAGGTCGCGGGATCGAATCCCGGCCACGGCGGCCGCATTTCGATGGGGGCGAAAACACCCGTGTACTTAGATTTAGGCGCACGTTAAAGAACGCCAGGTGGTCCGAAATTTCCGGAGTCCTCCACTACGGCGTGCCTCATATTGAGAAAGTGGTTTTGGCACGTAAAACCCGATAAATTAATTAATTAATTTTCAGAATGACACCTATCATTGACGCCTTTCATTTATCATTTGCTCTCTCTCTGTCTCTTCTTGTTCATGTATACATATTATCGGGAACATAAAGTCCTTCCGTGTTTCACGGCGAACTCTCGCCGATCGCCCATCGTTGAGTACACACAATATTTCTATCGCGAAGCTACAACAACGCATCGATCTTTACACTTGAACCATCGCGAAATCTTGCAAAAAAAGAAAAAAAAAGATTAGAGGACGTACAGCATTTCGGCCAACTCTTGGCTCTGTTTCAAGTATAAAGGTGGAAGGTAAACCAATTAGACCCATATGGGCGTGCCCGAGGCTTGTCAATGGGGGAGGAGAAAAGGGAGACTATCTTGCAGAACCTCTCGCGATCAGCGAAACCCCTATCTCGGGGATAATTCAAGCATGTTTTCAGGCACGTAGGATCCTCTAGACTGGAATTTTCCGACATAAGGAGGCCTGACATCCCGCAGGGTTATCTGACTGAGCTAGTTTGAATGCTCGGTTGCCACAATCAGAAGTTCGAATCCTCGCGTTTTTTTTTTTTCCTGAAGGTGGAACACTCGAATTCACTTACCCCAGTACACTACACCTCCAGGCTTTGAGTGGCGCCTGACACCGGTAAAAACGCCGAGAGCAAGTGAGGCTGTACTAATCCAGGTACAACCACATTAAAAATACCCACTAGGCATCAACAAAACACTCCCTCACTAGAACAGCAATTGGCCTCCCTGGTGCAGTATTCGGCCGCTCTCTCCCAAATGATTCATTCAATTAACCAATGGCCTTCAGTCCCCAGCAGCTGCGGAGCACCTGACCAAGACGGCGATCAGACCTGCAACGCAGCAGAGGGTGCTAAGAATCTCTGGACCCGGACAGGCCGCCGATGGAAACTGACCCTTGCAACGTTTAACACTCGAACCCACTCGAGTAAAGCTAGCCTAGCAGTGCTGCTCTTTGAGGAACTATCAGGCATTGTTTGCGATATCATTGACCTTAATGAGGTTAGAAGAACTGATGAGGCTTATATAGTGTTGACAAATGACCGCGTCCTCTGCTATAGAAGACTACCAGATAAGAAAGAGGGCGGAGCAGGATTCCTAATCTATCAGAACATAGCGGGCAACATTGACGAATCTTACAGAATTAATGAGAGGGTAGCAGTAGTCGTAATAAAGCTGATTAGGTGGTATAGAATAAAGGTAGTACAAAGCTACGCTCCGACCTCCAGTCACAATGATGATGAAGTAGATCAGTTTTATGAAGATGTTGAATTTGCGATGAGAAAAGTGCAAACTCAGTATATTGTAGTAATGGGCGACTTCATTGCAAAAGTGGGGAAAAAGCAGGCGGGTGCACAGGCAATTGGCAACTACGGTGTCGATTCTAGAAACGCTAGAGGAGAGATGCTGGTAGAATTCATAGAAAGGAATAAGCTGAGAATAATGAACACCTTTTTCAGGAAACGTAGCAACAGAAAGTGGACCTGGAAAAGCCTTAATGGTGAAACAAGAAATGAAATTGATGTCACATTTGCTGCCGATCCCAGCATAGTGCAGGATGTAGAAGTGTTAGGAAGGGTAAAGTGCAGTGATCATATGTTAGTGGGGACTAGGATTCACATCAATTTGAAGAGAGAAAGAGCAAAATTGGTTAAGAAGAAACAGGCCAACTTAGACACAGTAAGGATAAAAGCAGAACAATTCAGATTGGCACTTGCAAACAAATATGCAGTCTTAGAACAGAGACATGAAGATGACAAAGAGGCAATGAATGAAACCGTAACTAGGCTGGCTTCAGAAGCAGCAATTTAAGTGAGAGGCAACGCACCAAGGCAGCCAATAGGTAAGCTCTCCCAAGTAACAAAGGACCCAATAAAGAAACGATAAAGAATGAAAGTGCCGAACTCAAGAGATCAGATAGATTTCGCGGAACTGTCAAAAATAATCAACAAGGAGAAAATAAGGAATATTCGAAATTATAAAGTGAGAAAGACTTCGGAAGCAGTAAAAAATGGACGCAGCCTGAAATCAGTGAGAACGAAACTTGGTATCAGACAAACCAAAATGTATGCACTGAAAGATAAGCAGGGTAATATCATCAGCAATATCGAAGATATAGTAAAAGCAGCGGAATAATTCTATACTGACCTGTACAGTACCCAAAGCAGTCACGATACCTGCATTAGAAGTAGTAATGAACAGGGTATCAGCGGCTCCTTGTATAGCTAGCGATGAAATTAGAAGGGCCTTGAAAGACATGAAACGGGGAAATGCGGCAGGAGAAGATGGACTACCAGTCGATTCAATCAAAGATGAAGGAGACATAATGCTTGAAAAACTAACGGGCTCTTATATGTACTGTCTATCGACTTCAAGGGTCCCAGAGAACTGGAAGAATACCAACATTATACTAATCCATAAAAAGGGCGACGTTAAAGAATTGAAAAATTATAGGCCCATTATCTTACGTCCAGTATTATATAAAATATTCACCAAGATAATCTCCAATATTATACGGGCAACAATGGACTTTAGTCAACCAAGGGAACTGGCAGGTTTCAGGCAGGGATACTCTACAATGGATCACATCCATGTCATCAATCAGGTAACCGAGAAACTCGCTGAGTACAACCAGCCTTTCTATATGACTTTCATAGATTACGACAAGGCCTTTGATTCAGTAGAGATACCAGCAGTCATAGAGCTATTACGTAATCAAGGAGTACGGGAAGCTTACGTAAATATGTTTGAAAGTATCTACAGAGATTCCGCAGCTACCTTATTTCTCCACAAGAAAAGTAGGAACATACCTATAAAGAAAGGGGTCAGACAAGGAGACACAATCTCTCCAATGCTATTCACTGCGTGCTTGGAAGAAGTATTCAAGCTGTTAAAGTGGGAAGGTTTAGGAGTAAGGATCAACGGCGAATATCTCAGCAACCTTCGATTTGCAGATGACATTGTCCTGTTCAGCAACACTGGGGACGAGATACAACAAATGACTCAGGACCTTTACAGAGAGAGTATAAGAGTTGGGCTGACGACTAATATGCAAAAGACAAAGATAATGATGAATAGCCGGCCAAGGGGAACAAGAGTTCAGAATCACCAGTCAGCCTCTAGAGTCTGTGAAAGAGTACGTTTACCTAGGTCAATTACTAACAGGGAACCCTGATCATGAGAAGGAAATTTACAGAAGAATAAAAATGGGTTGGAGCGCATTCGGCAGATATTGTCAGATCAGGACTTGAAGCTTACCATTATCATTAAAAAGAAAGGTGTACAATCAATGCATTCTACCGGTGCTGACATATGGGACAGAAACTTGGAGACTGATAAAGAAGCTCGAAAACAAGTTAAGGACCGCGCAAAGAGCGATGGAACGAAGAATGTCAGGCGTAACGTTAAAAAAAGGAAGAGAGCAGTGTAGATCAGAGAGCAAATAGGAATAGCCGATGTTCTAATTGACATTAAGAGAAAGAAATGGAGCCGGGCAAGTCATGTAATGCGTAGGTTAGATAACCGGTGGACCATTAGGGTTACAGAATGGGTGCCAGAAGAAGGGAAGCGCAGTTGAGGACGGCAGAAGACTAGGTGGGATGACGAAATTAAGAAATTCGCAAGCGCTAGCTGGAATCGGCTGGCGCAGGACAGGTGTCACAATATAGTGGACAGTGGCCATAAAATAGGCTAATGATGATTATGATAATGATGATGATGAGAATTCTCAAAATTCCGAGGAATACCTTTCTAAAGAATGCAAGAGAAGGTATGAGTAACTCTACTGATAGATCAAGTTTAGGGCCGTATAGAATATATAGCGGAATTTTCGTTGACGGGACGCCAAGCCAGAGCCGAATTTTCTGCGAAACGGGGCCCTTAACGCTATCGTGTTAATACCAAAACCCTGCAAGGCTCGTAACATAAAAATTCTCAGGCCGATGTCATTGACGTCTTGCCTGGGAAAATTTTTTGAACGAGTCCACACAAGACTTATAGGCTTGTCGACACGAGATGTCTTCCTATGACTGAAAAAAAGAGGTACTGAGCCACACAGGAAGTGGACATCTGCTAGCGGCCCTAGACCTCATAAGCGCATTAAACACCATCGCGCTCAAACTGATACCGCAAGAACTTGAGGAAACCAGGCGCGGTGAAAAGACCTATAATTACAGGCATAAGAGATCCCGATTCGATTTCTTTAATATGCCAAATAGGGGCGCACCACAAAAGGTGCCATCATCTCGCCCCTGCTATTCAGCTTGGGGATAAATAACCTAGCCTATAGGCTGGAAAAATGACCAAATCTTCATTTTGTACTTTATGCCAATGACACTACACTTTGGGCCACTAAAGGTCCAATCGGAGAAAAAGAAATACTTCAAGAAGCAATAAACATAGTTTTCGATATCACCACTGAGAACGGAATGAAATTTGCACCTGAAAAATCAGAAAGAATTATGGTGCACGAAAAATATTACGACTCTCAAAAAAGCTAAACTGGAGCTTGGAGATTCGACACTTAAAGAATCCCAAAGTGTGAGGATATAAGGGATGCGGATACAACACAATACAAAAGCAGACCCCATCCTAAAAACTCTGAAGACTTCGGTCAAACAAATCACCAGAATGATGGGGAGAGTTACGCGGAACGGAAGACAACTAAGTGAATCAGACCCAATAACACTACTTCAAACTTTAACTATAAGCAGAATCACCTACAACCTCCCGTATCAAGAACTCAACCGTGAAGAAACAGAGCAGGCAGACATCCTAATACGCACTGCGTATAAGATCGCCCTGAGTATACCGCTACGGACATCCACGGAGAGACTGGATGTTCTCGGTGTGTACACCTTTGCAGAACACAAAGCAATGACAATGGTCAGACAACGAGAACGCCTAAATATGTAACAGGCAGGCAGGAGGGTCCTAGAGGAGCAGGAATGCCCCATTGACCCACAATGCTGCAGCAGCGAATTGGTAGACATACCCAGGGATATACAAGAACTCAAAATCTACCCCATAACCCAGAAAATGAACCCAAACTTTCATGAAGGCAGGCGTAAAGCCCGAGCCCAAGAATCACAAAAACGATTCGGCAATGAACCCGATACAATGTACATACGCAGACGCAGCACGCGACATTAGGGGACACGTCATCGTGGCTGCTTCGAGACCCTCCGGAAAACCAAGAACCGTGACAACAGCTTCGGTCCGCGCGGCTTGCACCAGCACAGTGGAGGCGGCTACAGCAGCTCTGGTGATAAAGATACGGGAGGGAGAAGACAGTCCTGCCTACGTCCTTGCGGAATCCCAGGCGGCCTGCCGACTATTCATCTCTACGGAAGAATCCCTAGGATCACTCATAACATCTTGGGCGATCGACTAAGAACGTGACATTGTATGGTGTCCGGGGTATGTTGGTATCACCGGCAACACAGGGGCAGGCGCTCGTGCTCCCGAGACTTCAATTCGAGCAAGAAAGGACACCCCACTCGAAAGCAAGAAGCAAATACTTGCGTGCGATGTCTTAGAACATCAATGTCGTTCACGCCAAGAACTCGCCGCGTTAAACCCGCAATGAACAGTGGAGGAGGTTCGGCTAAACAGAAAAAATCCAGACTAACACCTGCCCGCATCTTGGGCGATGGCATGCCATCTTGTCAACCAGACATGCCGACCGGCCAATGCCCCTAGTGTGGGGGGAGGCCATCTTTGCCCCATGTGACATGGGAGTGCATATCACGGCCCCAAATTTCAAATTCACACCAATTAGCGCAAAATTCATTTAGGGAGCCATCCTCGTCCGGACTGAAGGCCCGGTGCGTGGTGGTGGCCACTGGAGTCCTGGACTGAGGACCCACTCTCCGGCCCCCATAACCCTATTTTTTCCTTAATGAAGTTCTTTCTCTCTATTGAGCTGGATTACTCGAAGAGGCGGACATGTAGGATAAATCGAAATGCATAATAGACTAATTACCAAAAATCACTAATTTATTTTATTTTTAATACTGCCAGTCTCGATATCAAGACCATTATCTATTCGAGACCAAAAAGAATTAGCTTCTTAATTACTTTACGGCGCATGTTGCATTTCACGAATTTCAGCCGGTGAGTTAGCAAGGCGTGTCCAACTAAACGTATTTTCAGGAGAACACCAGTTTCGAGATATTCATTCCCAAAGTGTGCGACGAAATACATGGGCGTTCCTGTTACTTTTGAGCTTCAATGCCTAAAACGGCGGTTCGATAAAAAAATTCACGCTGGAACTTCTCTGTGATTTCTCTAATTATGCGTAAGAATTGTGCCACTTGCTCATCTCCACGGCGAGAGCGAAGAGAGCGCGAGAGGGAAAGCGGTGGAGGAGGGTGCAGCTGAAACATGACGAGGAAAGCGGAGGCAGCCACTTCGAAGCCCCACCAGAGGGCGCTCACGTCCGCGCATCAGCGGCAACGGCCGAGCGGGGGACAGAAATAAAGAACCAGAAAGCTATCCTCCGCGCACAGCGTGCAGGCGAGACGAATTCTGCTCGTCTCTCCCTAGTATTTTCATCCATTTTTCCCTCCTCCCCCCGGCGGATATGTGCCATTTGCAGGCGTGGGACTGCCCAGTCATTTAGGAGCAATTTTCGGGGAAGTGAAATTGCGTTTTAGAGCAGTTTGGAGCGCAGAAAATTGCAATTTAGTATAGCTTGAAGCAGATAAAATTTCATTTTGAAGCAGCTTGGAGCGGGCCAATCTGAATTTTGGTGGAATAATGGAATATGAAATTTGGCCAGCGCACTTCGAAACCACGACAGAACACAGAATAAATCAACACGAGCGCTGTACTGCAACTGTTTTAAGCGACGTCTTAGCTGAGTTTTGAACCAGATTACCCTGATACTAACACCGTCTAGTGCATGCAAATTTTAGTAATATAGTGGCTGTAGAGTTTCAGTTAGTGGTAGCAATGACAAAAGACATGCATTCTGCCGTAGGGAGCCCAAAATTTCGGAAGGACATTCTTATAAAGACATTCTTTATAAGTATATTTCTTTATGTCTCGACATAAAGTGTGGATGAAGTGCCTGGGAATCCACTTCACCAAGATACCGTACGAAGTAGCCAGAGTTATGAACTACTGTGGTTTATTGAGAGCCATCTCTAGATTTAAAAAAATTAATTTCGCTTTGCCGCAGGCCAATCAGAATGCGGGGCGGTAGAAGTGAACTTTGTAGTTATTAAAGCCCCTTGATAATTTGAAAGTAGCGACACCCTCCTCCTCGCGGCGCTTTCCTCCTCGATTCTCCTCGCCCGCCAGCTGCGCACGGCACGATTTTTCTCCTGAGCTCCCGCGGACGGACCGCAGCATTCTGTGGAGGCGTGTTATATTGGGCCAGTTGCGCGCCCCAGTGGTGTTGAAAATTTTGAGAAATGCTGATAACTGCATCGATAATGCTGAAGGCAACATTTATGAGGTTCGTTTTTTCTTAAAGCCGTATGAACGGGAAATACTGATGGAAAAAGAGCTTTAAGGCGAGTTCTATACTCCAGACAATTTTTCTGCCACATGATGAGATGCTTTACTTCGTGCGCCTGACCTAGTATGGCTTGCGGCATATCCCTTTGTGTGGGGCTTATAAGCGAAAGCGTTAGATCTCCGTTTCAAGGTCGCATTGTGAGCTGCAGAAAATATCACGTGAACGAAGGAATGTCGGAAGCGAACGAAAGCATGTGCAGCCGTGTATAAGAGATCATTACTGATTAGCAAAGTTAAGTAATGGTTGATTAGTGATTTGATTAAAATGAATTAAGGCGTATTGAGGAGGATTAAGGTGTATTAAAGAGAATTAAGGTGGTTAAAGCCGATTGAAGTGGATTGGGGTGAATGAAGATGCATTAGGGAGAAT
The DNA here is from genome assembly GCF_038994185.2 of Dermacentor albipictus. NCBI lineage: Eukaryota > Metazoa > Arthropoda > Arachnida > Ixodida > Ixodidae > Dermacentor > Dermacentor albipictus. Next base: position 255,515,922 of record NC_091821.1, read on the forward strand.
TATGGTGGACTAGGGTGAATTAAAGTGAATGGAGGAATATGGTGGATTAAAGAGGATTAAGGTTCATTAAGGAGGATTAGGGTGGATTAAAGTCGGTGAAGGTGGATTAAGGATAATTAAGGAGGATTAGGGTGGTTTAAGGTCAATAAAGGAGGATGAAGGTGGATTAAGGTACATTAGGAAGGATTAGGGCCGATTAAGATAGACGATCGATTAGTGTGGAATAAGGTTTATTACAGTAGGCTTTACAACCTTAATCCTTGTTCATGCACCTTAATCCTGCTTAATTCAATCACTAATGAATCATTAATTAACTTGACTAATCACTCTCTTATACAGGGGTGGACATGCTTTGGGTCGCCTCTGACCTTCCTTGGGTCACGTGATATTTTCTGTTCCCAATGCGACCTTGAAACAAAGATCTAAAGGCTTTCGCCTTCAAATTTTAAAGAAACGCAATGTGGACTAGCTAGTGCTCATCACCTGCAAGCCACGGGTATACTTGCCACTAATTTTTTCAGGGCTTGCAATCATTGTATCTGAGTGAAGCGCAGATCGACGTAAGCTAGAAATAATAGCTCCTCTACAAGCCACTATTTCAATCTTCAGTAAAAGTGCAAAGGAGAATCTATAGTGCTGCGTTTCCGACTGAATAACAACATTTGGCGACGTCCGAGGTGGCGGAGCCGCTGTAGAATATTAAGCATACTGAGGACAACCGCATTTTTATTCAACGTACAAATTGCCGCAACAAAACGCTGGTGAGAAGGCCGGAAGAATGAAAAAATGCAGCATTACAGGATGCTTTGCTACGAGCAATAAGGAATACGCTTCTCCCTCCCAAACAACGCGCTGTTCTTTGTCGGAACAAAGTTTTTTCGGCCAACGTTATGCAGCCACTGCTTCCTGCGTAAGCCCTCACGCTTTCCTTGTGGTATCATAAAAACGGCAGAACCATCTTCAGGCTTCTTGCCGCAGTTATATGCGCAACAGCACGGCATAGCACTAGCACAAAGAGCACGAAACACAGCGTACAACGTTCGTTACGCCGAGCTAAAGCGCCGAGCCAGACGGGCTGAGGAGAAAAATGGCGTGAACGAAAAACAAAACCACAAGCAAAACGCAAGATCCGCGCGTTTACAAGGGCAACGGCAGGGAGACCAATCGTCGCGCAGAAAAACGGGGGCAAAACTGGTTGCACCGGGGGGGGGGGGGGCGCAAGTGGCGAGGAGGTCGCACGGCAGCGGCAGAGTTCAAAGAGTGGCGCTACTTTCAAATTATCAAGGGACTTTAGTTATTGGGGGCGAGCTCGACCACTGAAAAAGATGGCGCCCCCGTCCACGTGACGTAGTATGAGGGATCATGTGGACACAGCGGCCGTGTCGGCTGCTTCGGAAGCGCCGAAGCGACGTGAAAACGGAAGTTTAGAGTCTCACCTGTGCGGCGGTTCTGATCAAGTGGCGAGGTTTTCCCGCTTCGGGTGTGTGCTTGACAACACGTGAAAGCCCGTAGTGTCTGCCTTTGAAGGTGTCCAGCATGGTAGGCTATCTGCTCGGTGCCGCACTGCCAGCCGCGTCCGGTCTCAGCCTTCACACGTACCCGCTGGACAAGTAGCTGTGCGAAGCTTGGATAGCGAAACTTAGAACTGGCAAGCAGCCATTGGCTACAACTAGGGTGTGCAACAAGCACTTCCGCAAGGAAGACATCTGAAACGGCGTCGGGGTTGCGATGCTCGGCGAGTAGAATGCAGAAAGCACGCACAGAGACGCTCGCCGGCGCGCGCTGCCCGACTAATGTCATGAAAATTTGGTCTATGAACGTGTTTATGCTAGATACTGGCAAGTTCACTGGAATGGAAAGGCAACAGCATGGCATATGCTCATTATTGTGTAGCACCAAACAATGAAATGTACTGGATTAAGAAAAAGAAGTAGCGGGTAATTGCTCATTGAGAAGACCGATAAACACACAGCGCGACGCAACTTGACAAATAAATATATTGAAACGTCCAAGTCTTTAGGAGAAAAAAAAAAAAGATTGAATCGTCTCGACGGCACATCACAAATCGCCGTCTTATAGGCGTCGAAGTCCCTAGTTATAAGGACATATTTTTGAACAGCTCTGATAGTGCCTACGCGACAGTGGCTGCTTGTGTTCTGTCAAATACTCATAGATGCAGCCTAAAAGCTCACGGCACGGTGCGAAAACACGCTCGCAGCGACACATATTGCGCGGACATGCATGCAGACGCGCAGTCGGTGACCGCGAACCCGTGCGACCGCTCCATCGAGGGTTCATTTTATTATACTCCATTTGGTTATACAGACAGCCCTCTACAAGAACATATTTCACATAGTTCGCTCTCAGCGATTGCCGACATTTCACGCAATAAGCCAGTTCGGGTGACTCCATCGCGGCGATTGCCAGCAGTGGGCGTTCACTGTACCTATTCGGTAAAGAGTGTATGTAAACCATTCTGTGCTTTCTGTTTGCCCAAGATTATTAACACTAAAAAACTTCCATCGTTTCGAGAGCACTTACAGAAATGTCCAGGAGGGCTCCCGCGTGTTTCTATTGAGCGCCGACAGCCACTTATAAGGAGCGCGCCCTGTTATCCCTCATACTACGCAAGCGAGGCGCTTCCGACCGATGGCGACTCCGTAAGTCCTCGCCTCCAATAGCGTACTAGAATATGAAAGAGTGGATAGAGCGGCGACAAGGCGCATGCTTTTCTGTAAATCCAAAAACATCGGTGGCACTACGATCAAACTATATACCCCCGCGCCGACGCTCGTGATGATAGCGGAAAATGATCTCAAATTATGCAGTCCAATTGACGCGGTAACATGATTTCTGGGTCACCATATGTCACCACTGCTTAGTCATCACAGACCCACAATCGACCCTACGCTGGTATAACGTAAAACTATCACAATCTGTTTTAGCCTTTCGTGATAGGTAAAAGTGGCTCAGGCCTCGCCCACATGGGCAGAAAAACAGATTGGAATAGTCTTACGTTATGCCGGTCGTGGGACAGAGACACCCGCCCGCTGAATCTGCAGCAGCACACGCCTCCTAATAAGACGATGATGATCTATTGCCATCCCCTTTCAAACCTGGCGGTGACAAATAGTCACCTAGCCTGCCTGCCTGCCTGCGCTTCCTGAAAACTTCGTCTACCTTGTACCACTACGTGTCTAACGGATCCGGTCGTATCAGTCTCTTCTTTGCTTTTCCTCTGCCAGTGCGTTCGTCGTCTCTTGCTTATATATGTCGACTAACGACCGGTTGATGCTTTCATCCACTTTAAATCCAAGCGCTTCTGGATCTATGTAGTTTTGGATAGTTTGCTCTCAGCGCCTTAAGCCTACTTTTCGTTGTTTTGCGCCTCTGCTAAGGAGCGCTCGGCCTACTCAAACGTGTTCTATAGCACACTAAGAACAGCATACCCTGGCCGTTCTGACAGCAGTGATGACAGTCGGGAGTGGCCGCGCGCATGCCGGCCACTTTACGGAAGCGCCAAAAAGTGCAGTGTTATAAGCGCAAAAATTACGATAAACTGCGCGGGAGGCGCCGTCGCGCGGTGTACCGCGTGTGAACGGCTGTATACTCATTTTCGGAGAACGAACCCGCTCGTTGTTCGCAGCCACTGCCGGAGCACACATGCCGAAGCCACTTTGGCGCAGCGTGGCACAATTTCGGCCAATTTTCTGCGGTTGGCCCAGTTTGGTGCAGAACTTTGTTTGTATTAATGTGGCGCAATTGGCTCAGGTGTCCCACCCCTGCATTTGTGCAGAGGACCAACACAGGGAGCTCTCTCTGCCTGATGAAGAGGCGTTTGGGGAACGCCTAGGGTGCCTCGATGGGAGCCGGCACTGAAATCGAGGCACTCCGGTAACACTGGCCCATCCCCGACAGGTTAATTACTACATCATAGTGAAAGCAATTGGAGCTGCGCCGCCGTCGTGATGAAGAAACCAGTCACCCGCATTCCACAATTTTTCGTGCTTTCCTGTCATATTCTTTCTTAATAGCCTTAATAATGCAAAGTAAAAATTGGTAATTGACAGTCTATCCAGGAGCAAATTCCTGCTGCACAATTCCACAAACGCCGAAGAAAAACAAAATGTAAAGATAATCATCATCTTCCCACGAGCGCACCTGACGCATTTTTTCAGTCTTGGTAAAACAGATGTCTTCAGCTGGCTTGAAACTTGCTTGGTTTTGGAGTCATGCCCAAGCACCACTTTACATCAATCATGACGATCTTCGAAATAGGGTGGTCACTTTCAACATCGATATTCAAATCCTGGCACAAAATCAAAAAAGTGTTGTCTTGCTTTTTTGTCCTCTGTAAGCAGGCAGGGAACAAACAAAAATCCACTCAATTGAGCTCCAATTTATGTCAGTGGCTTATGAAATCTCATCAATTGTACAGGCAATACAGGGTCCTGCATATTTCAGTGCACCTGATCGAAGAAAGATTTTGCGCTCACCACTGCACTGTTGTTGCTCAAATTTTGCAGAAAGATTACATTTCTGAGTCTACGCCATTTAGTATAACACTTGGCACAGTTAATTGCCTGGTTTTCAAGAAAAAATTGAAATTTGCCTACACTTCTGGGGATGCGAGCTGCTGCCTCAACGGCGCAAGCATTAACTTGTGTCGCCGCCTGCCGGCAGCTGCAGAAAGCAGCATTTCAGGGAGGGCAGTCGCATGTAACCCACTCCTGGAACCACGGAGGAAGGAAAAAGATAGGAGGGAGCATACCGCAACACGATTGAAGCCAAACCTGGTGGCCCAACACGTGATCGCACATCAAAGTACGCAGTTGGTATTAGTGTTCCCACTCTGCAGGCAAAGCCACGGTAGGGCAGCCGAACAAACGCGCACCGAATAAAAACTGCTGGCATAGGTACTGTGAACTAAACGTCCCTGCAAATCTCGATTCTTGCTCTGTGATCTTGACGCACAAGGTCACAAGTTGGGCCACCCCTGTGGCTTCACGAAGCATTCGCTTGCCAAGGCTGGCTGTGTGACGTAATGCTTCCTCCTATATTTTTCCTTCCTCCATGCCTAGCACGCACGCACGCACACACACACACACACACACACACACACACACACCTTGTGTACAGCTCAGTGCCTATTCATAAACATAGTTTGAAGGATTTCAAGTGTCCTTTGGTGGCTTTTACAAGGAGTAATCAAAATCTCAAGGATATTCATCGTTTGTTATAAACAGACGTCACAATTTCGCTGACTAGCGCGATGACAGTTGGGACACCACAAATCCATACATTTTCCGACGACTTGGCTACTGACTTGTGGATTATCTAAGTACACTGCCTAGCGGGAGACCACAGCAATACAATTATAAAGGGTCCCATGGAGCCAGTACAATCTTTGGAGTACCCCCTTCATATCCAAGTAATAACTCTTCCATCATTTACTGGTACAATTGGTCCGAGGAAGGCACTTTTATGAAGTGATCTTCAAAATGTACAAAATTTTTTAATAGTAATGTAACAAGGTAGCAAATACTTAATTAATTTGCTTTGCTCTGAAAAAAAAAAAAAGGCAGTGTGCAAAGGGATGGAAGAATTTTTATGCAATAAATGCATCAAGTTCAGACATGCATTTTTCAGAAAATGGAAGTTAATGGTTGCAAGTACTTTTGTATTGCATGTTGGTAATCTTGTTCTTAAAAACTTCAGTTCAGATTTGTGTTGACATGTCCTTTTTACTTCTGCTTCAATGAAAAAAAAATTGAATGAGGGATGCTTTTGATGCCATTTGAAAATGACAGACACATGAAAGGTATTAAAAAATGGACCCTAGAGATTAACACACACATGCAGACAAAACTGTATATGTACATTTTCTAAGCTATTATATTTGTTTGCTTCTATAAGAAGTCAGGATTCCTCTAAATGATTCATAGAAATGGCACTTGTCACACAGGCTTAGATTACTGACATTAAAAATGATCCGTCAGATTTTGATTCATTGTTCAAAAGTATACCATTCTGCACTGTGACTTAAATGACTTGGTGTAAGTGGAGGAAGCAGATGGATTGAAATGGTAGTTGAATGTTTTTGCAAACAGCATAACCGAATGAGAGGCAAATGAAGATGTTTGACTGCTCCTTTGTTTCCTCCCTTGTTTCTTTTATGCTGTTTTCAAAGAAGTAGGCAGATACAAGGAAGAGCTTCATTGTACATGTTCAAACAGCATTTCCACAGTGCTGAAAATGTGCTGGCTAGGTCACAAATAATGCCACTAACAAGTCCGTCTTCTCTCAAAGCATTTATTACAAGACAACGCAATACTTTTTTTTATATGTGAACAAAATAGTCGTAAATATACTTCCAGAATAAATAGTCTGACATAACCGGTGATCAGTAGTGAATAGAGCATCAGAGCAGAATTTTAAAAAAAGGAGCATGGGCAGAGAGGAAGTTCACTATTATGTCCAAACACCATGTTCAGAGGAGACCACCCACACATGAGGGAGGGAAATGCAGCAACCACACATTCGTCTAAGAGATTCATCTTAAAAAGAAACTATATGGAATGTTGAGCCTGACACATATTGATATTCAGGGGCTGCAAGAAACATGGTAGAATACTCTCATTTTAGCTGCCTTACAGTAATAATAAAAACAAGAGAGGACAGACAGTAGGCTCACTGAGCTCGTAAAAATAGCAACACCAACAATGGAGGCTGTACATCACTGCTTAGACAAGAAAGAACACATAAAAAAGGGGGGAATAATGAACATAGTGCACTATCTACATTATCATCATGATCACACTCCTCTCTCACAGACCAACAGGGCAAAATAAATAGGGAGCTTGCTAGGCAATTCAATTTGCATAGAAACTACCCTGATCTCATACAGACCTCTGACAACACATGAGAACAACCTCAGGAGCTGCAGGAGCAATGAGGGCATACATGAACCAGCAGTCCAGGAGACCAGAATAGAGCACCCAACCATGCTGGTTGCTTGGCCATTCTCTATACAATTGTAACATCTCGACTCTCAAAAATGCAACCATACTGGTTTCTATCACAGCTTCTTCAGAGCAAACTACACAAAGCTGAGTTAGTTTGCTCTTCGCACAATACAGACTCCGACTGTAAACCAGCAGCCGCTTAGCTACGCTCTCCGCAAGGGCACAGTGTTACACTGTAGACAGGCATAATGCATTCCAGATGCAACTGCCCCTCTACATTTGAATACACAAAATGCTATTAAAACACTTAGCAAACGAGGCATAACCTCCAGAATAAAATGGGCAAGAAAGTGTGAGTTCAGGAGCCACACCCAGATGAGCAATCTGAACCATTTTAGTGAACAGCTCAGAAGTTACTTGGAACTAGAGAATAAAAATGCGGCAGAGAGATATAATGTATGCCCATTAACACTAAAAAAAAAACCCAATATCACATGAACACTCTTCCTCAAGAGGAGAATGGGCTTTAACATAATGACCTAAAAGCATGAAGGGGCTGACACTGTCAAACACACATTCCACAGGGAACAGTCTAGCTCACCAGAAAAAAACTGAATGACAAGAGATGCAAATGCATGTGTCAAAATAGAGGCAAATTTGCATGCTTTACCCTGCTCAAGGCTAGCCACTGCTGCCAGCACACGGTGCATACCAATTGCAGATGCTGTCAATAAAACATTCAAGCAAATGAACATAGGCAAGGTTGTGTGATCTATTTCCCACAAAGCTAGTCAATACAAAGCTAGCCAATACAATCAACAGCTGATGCATGAAAGCTGAAACGGTAGCCAACAATGCATTTGAGCTCCTTATGAGTACAGCTACAGTGAACTATAACAGCTGCCAGCAGTGTGAAATTGCCAGTACTGCATTATCAGCTGAAAGAAAGTAAGAATCTTAAGTGCCAATCTGGCAAGCTGATAATTTGAAGTATAATTAAAATTTTAAATTCTTAAAGGGATTCTGAAACGATTTTTACAATTTTGTAGAAACGTACCGAGCCGTTAAAGTAGGTCCTTCTGATCATTAACTGACGCATCCAAGTGCTCTGCATAAAGCGTGTAATTTAATATAAGGTTTTAAAAATGTACATTGCTGCCGATCACAGCACACTCTTGGCTGAATTTTCAGCTGCCGCTACCAATTTGACGTAAATTGGCCTAATGACGTCAGTATGGCGAGCTATCTGAGTGGCTGCCCAAGGCGTGTCATCGATAATCTTTCCACTTTATGGTGAACAAATGTTGTTCGTAATAGTTGGAATGTTAGTTTATTTATTTCTATAAAAAAAAGTAACAGTAACTATTTCTCAGTACACTTAAGCACTTCCAGCACACAGCAAGTATCGTCTGCTTGTGTTACAACGTGCTTTCTCTTGACGAGAGCTCAGCGGTCAGTGTCGGTCTGTCTTTTCGTGAGCACTATGAATCGCCTTTATTGGATTGTGGGCTGCAAACATAGCGACTGGCAATATGTCAAGCTGCGACATCATGTCCCACTACAAGGCAGCAGATGAGTGGAGTGACTGCAGTGCGCATCGGACTGTCGCTATCCGATCGGCACCAGGATTTGCGTGTTTGCAGCTGTCACTTTACACCGGATTACTAGCACAATAGGGTTTCGCGAGTTCGGTATTCGGGTAAACGCAAGCGAGGGGACAGGGCCTGGCTGCTTGACTGTGCCGTTTCACAGGATGAGCAGAATCGCTAATGTGAATGATCTGCATGGTGCAGCCACCTGGTGGCACAGAGCTCAACTAAACGCAGCAGCAGTAATGAAGTGTATTCGTCTTTGCTGCTGGTGTAAATTTTTTTGCAGGAGCGTAATCGTTAACATGCTGTTTCTTGCAAATGTTTAAAATGTTTTACACTTGGTTAGAGCAATATTAGCCCTTTCTTTGGCTGGTTAAGCTCTGTGCCAACAGGTGGCTGGACCGTGCATACCGATCAGGCCACTCACGTACGTCTACACTAAATCTGCTTTATCAGCTTGAGTTTATGCCTCCAACCATCCGTCGAACGCCCAGCTCGCCTGTCATTACCGGAATACCAGACAGGTTCGGCACTGCGACAGAATGCTCGCAACGCACGCTGCTTCGATGGCTCTCGCTTGGGGTTGACTGCCAAGCAGCTGGCGGAGAGGTTGGAGACTATTCGCGCGCTTGCTCCTAGAAAACCAAAAGTAGACGACACACCGTGCCATCATTACGCATAGCCAGTGAAGGTGGAGCTTAGCCCTGATCACTCGGCGAACGAGTTGAGGAGAAAATGCATGGCTATGGAGTAGGGCAACTGTAATCGTTCATAGCTCTCTTAAATATGAGACAATTCACACATATTGTGGTGCGAATGATTAAATTTAGCTGTACCCTACGCGTCTACAAAATTTGCCCGAACTGTTTCTGGGCCCTTTAAAATATATTCGACTGTCCAAATTAGTACAAAAGGCTGTCGAAGCACCACTCCTATTACCGGACTGAATGAGCTCATAATGCTTACACGGAGGGGCTGTGTTATAATGCACATTTGACATAATATTGGATTGTTGGTACCTGGTCACAGGCTTTGCTTTTTTCAAGTTGCAGTTATCAAGATGTTGGTGAAAAACAAGCAGGCACTTGCTGCACTGCTTACCCTGAATGCTGGCTAGGACATAGATATGCCAGAAATGCATGCAGGTTGCCAATACTGGCCCTGCATTCATGGGCTCCCAGTTCATACGAAGTGCTTCATTCATAAACCATGAGGTTTTGTTTACTATAAAAATTCTTTTGGTACTAGCTCATCCTGAACAACGTGAAGAAGCATGCAAATCTTTTCTTGTACAGCAGCTCAGAATTTACTGAATGAGGCATATATGAATTTTCTTCAGCAAAACATTATATGCCACCAATTTTTCTTTGTATCAATTTATAAGCAGGCACATATGCTGAACACTGCTTGCCACCCATAATAATATATATGCTTATTCAACTTAAATTAAAATTTATAAGACAATAAAATGAAAGCAAACTTATAAGTTTTCACATTCCTAAGTAAAATATAGCTAAAGTTTAATGTGTGAACAAACTCCGTTACCGCCCTACACATTTTCTTGAGTGCACATTTGAGCGAAGCCAAGACGTCCCTGATGCCGGCTTACACAACATAGCATTAAGAGACGCCAACCTATTTTTCAGAAACAGAGGGGGCCAACATGGAAAAGTCCAAATTATTGGGCAATCCAAAATATGAGTATGAACTTTTTTTTTACAGCAGTGTGCAGAAAACTTCAAACACATTTGGTCACTGGTTTCCTTCAATTAAATCATATCTACTTTAACTTTCATAACGATCAGCTTGCAGTCGGCCTAGGACTGTCTTGCATTTCCTGTGAAATGTGTGCTGCGTATTACCTTGAGAGCATGATGCTGGCACTTTCTGCCTACATGCTAGCTTTCAGGATTCCATCAAGTGAACACACAAAGTCGGTAGGTGTTTATGATAGTTGCCGGCCAAGCACACATGGCCCTGAATATTGCCTAACAGCCATCAGTATAACTCTTGTGTGTGATCTAAGTCTGAATGACTGATTACGATCATGACAGCTTTCTACTTGCCACCATGCCAGCTGATTGTCAATTTTCGCCAGGGCCACTCACCAGGACCACTCAGCTCGACCAGTGATGGTTTGGTGCAGACTTGACAACATTTGCTTCACAGAGGTCAAACAGCATGTGGAAGGCCAAGAGGCCGACTTGCCAACAAAAAGCAAATGGCTTCCAAAATGTCCATGACAGTTATTTATACATCTATGGAGTAGGCAGTTGTGCCACAGGGAAGTCTGAATAATCAGTCGGCAGCTGTAACAACATTAAATCTGCAAATATGGCAAAGAAACCATACCAAGAATGAAAGGCATTATTAAAGGAACACTAAGTTGAAACACTCAATCAGATTCAATTGATAAAATATTTTCTCAAAACTGCATTTTTGCTAATTTCGAGGTACAGCAGAGCCTCAATATACAGACAAGGATATAACATATTATTGGAAATAAGGAAGTGAATATAATATTTGGTTGGTCATGCTTCAATTCAATGGAGTACTTTTCTGCTATCATGAAATCCAACACAGTATCAGTTATAGCAAATAAAATTTTTCTTTGCACATTCTTAAAAATATGTATTTTGGCAACAAAACTTTCTAATACAGTCAGTGACAGACTTTCTAGATGTGCCAATTTTTTGGACCTGTGGGATTATTCAGACTTCCCTGCGGCATCGCCACTCATAGCCCCAATCTATAACAGCAATAACCAAAAATGTTAGATCCTGCACGGTGTTTAGAGCATGAGTCGTGTACGCAATGCTGCACATATGCAGCCATGAACAGTCACTGCCTTGTCAAGTAAGCACAAAACAGCAATTTTGGTTGCATGCTTCCAACAAAGCGGCACCGGTTAGGCTTAGTGGTCTAAGCAATGTGGCTGGTAGGGTGGCTGGTGACAAGTCAACATGCGAAGCTTTCTGTCAATATGCACTCGTAGACTTTATCGGCGATTGAGAGTTAGATCAGACGTACATGCTAGATTGATTGCGGTAGCAGCGGAGTGCGGATTCACATGCGGTACCCTATGTATGTAAAAAGTTTGGCAGCAGCGACTTGCAGTTGATAAGCCCATGTGCTGATTCAGCACGATGACACCAATCACTCGGTTGTGTTCTAGCAGCAGTGCGTAGTAGCATATCGTTGTTCCCACGGCTTGTATCGGCACAGTGCAAGATGCTGCCATAGAGCAATCAAAATCTGCAGGAGACACTTTGTTGGCCCATCAGAGGCACTCTGTTTGTGTTTCTTTTGCATAAACCTGATCACATTTTTTTTCACTGATATCTCCGTGTATACTTACAACAAATGTTAGATATAACGAAGATATTTTCATGGCCAATGCGACTTCGTTATAACAAGGCTCAACTGCAATAAGTTGATTACTAGAAGAAAAAGAATGTCGAAGTTCCATTTCTTTGTGCCAAACACAAAGATTACAAGGTATTTTTTTTTGCATGTGGGTCATTGTGGTTCAGCAGAAGTTGTTGAAAACTTTTCAAGTTCAGTCTTTGACTTTTTTAGAATACTATGCAGTCCATCCTTACAGATAAAGGAACTAAACCATGCAGACGTCTTCAAAATCTATGATGACACATCGAGCTGGTGCAGGAACACCTTTCATTTCAGTGTCTTTTCTAGCTTTCCAAACCTCCACTAACAGTAAAAGTGGCTTTTTTGGTACTGTAGTAGGGTAATTTACTTATAGTACAGTCTAAGTAAATTTTCCTGTTGGTCCCCTTAGCACCACAGATTACGGCAAACCTTCTAGCAACACTAGCCTTGTAGGATACAGATCACAACAGCCCACCTTTAAAAGTCGGTACTTCTTGCTACAGACCCGCTACACCACTGAAGGCATCGTGGTTGGCTTCACAACTGGTGTCTGCACAAGAGTATAAGAACAGTCTCTGACTTCCAATATTATGCCCCAAAATGGAGCACACATACTATTTCTAAGTGAGGAAAAGTCAGACTGAAGAACAAATGCCTGCCAAGTAAACCATGCGAATACTTGCACCATACAGAGGCAAAAACACATGCCAGCAAGGTAACATTCCGTCTTCCAATATTCTGGAACATTTAAAAGAACACTAGCACAAAAAGTGGGCAGAATAAATATTAACTTTCAAGAGCAAAGCATGATAAAAATGGTGGCAGAGAAGCTTCACGTGCCCTAGTAAAAACATAGCCTGGCAAAGTACCCTTAATTACTAAGCAATTCAGGAAACACTTAAAAAAATCAAAAGGAAAAATTTACACCAGTTGAAAAAAATTTAGGCACGAGATTAAAAATGGTCCCAGTTTTCATGCACACGACCATGTGAGAGACGCATAGCACAGACTTAAATTATGGGGTTTTACGTGCCAAAACCACTTTCCAATTATGAGGCACACCGTAGTGGGGGACTGGAAATTTCAACCACCTGGGGTTCTTTAATGTACACCTAAATCTAAGTACACGGGTGTTTTTGCATTTCGCCCCCATCACATAGCACAGACTTCCTAGAGCAATGGCTGCACAGGTGTTTAGGGGTGAGTTAATGGGCAAATTAATGCCTGCATTGTCAAATCCTGGAAGTACGACGGACGTTCTGAAAGTAAGTTTAGTCATTTATTTTCACATAAAAACTACTGCACAAAACAAGCACACCATGGCATTATGAATCTTGCACTATTTTTCCACATAGTTGCCACCAACAGTGAGACATTTGTCATATTGTGCAATCAGTTTGAACAAACCACTTTGGTAAAATTCAGTGCTTTGCGATGCAAGGAATTGTTGCACAGCCTGCTCCACCTCAGCACTGTTTTGGAAGTGACGTCCCAAGAGTGCGGCCTTCAATGCAGGGAACAGGTGCCCATTCATAATGGATAACAGCATGCACTTCCATTGGCAACCACGTTGTCAGCACACGTCTGCCTGCTATCGTGATTTGTACTTGAATAACCTCAGGCATGCCGATTTGCTGCTGCTCTCTCTTCTTCGGCAATCTGCGCATGCATCATTCCTCCTCCACTGACACTCCTTCCATCGTTGAACCAGCAATGGGCATGGATTCTTATGGCGATTATTTGTTTCACCTGGCGTACCCTCTCCTTTTAAAAAAAAAAGACGAAACTTACTTTTAGAACATCCCTCGTACATGTACTTGTTGAATTATGCAATGGATGCAGCTTTGCTACTTGTAGTATAGGAGGCCGACTTCAACTTGCTTTCTTATAAGAAACTCCAATACACTTGAATCCGGCTTAAAGGGGCACTGCAACAATTTTTAACCAAGTTGAAGAACGTATCTGACATTAAAGGGAATCACTTCACAAGTACCCTCCAGCAATAAGCTTCAAATCCATTCCATACAAATGAAGTTATTGGCAATCAGAGATTACCCTTCAACCCCTCTGTAATGTTCCCCAACACTTTACCCTTAATACGTCACCATGATGCAATTTGCTTTTATTGCAGAAGAATTGAAAAGCAAGAGAGTTGGAACTAATGCGTTATTCTTTTTGGAACAGTAATAAAATGTACATTTTTTTTACAGCTGTAATAAAAGCACATTTACAGGACAAACTTGCTTTTATTCATTCATAATATCACGGCCAAGACTTCTGGTTCTGCCACCAATGACTTGCTAAACTAGGAGGCACCTGCATGGCTTACAGTCAAGTTGGTGCATAGGCAGATTTTGTATGCTCACACCAATAATGCAGAACCAATGCCAAAATATACAGAGCTGACACAACGTAGCAAGTGGAGGGAGTCTATTGGTACCCCATTTGGCTGGTCCCTACCGTGTACTGACTCGGATTGCAATGATGCGGAGCCCTCTCTTTATCTGAGCCAGAGGCAGCATGACCAAGCCAAACCGTGTAGACGCTTGCCAGAGCAACTAGAGGTTGGAAGAGGAAACACCATCCTCTGTTGTAAACAAAAAAGGCACGCTGGCACCAAGGAATGCTGCCATGATGGAATGATGTCACCAAGGAATGATGCCAACAAAAAAGCTGCAAGAGCCATGTGACTGGAACTCTACCAGATCTGCCATACTCCCAGGTTGAAAGTGAGAGTGCCTCCAAGCTGGCGCGCAGTGCTCTGAAAGAACTAGCCGAATATGTTTAAGGCATTAAATTTTGGCCAACTGAATGTATCGCGCTGTCAAAGTGCTCCAGCACAAGCTGCCAAAGGTAGCATATAATAGTGGAACATGCTGCAATCTTGAGATGCCACATTTCCTAGTTCAATCGCAAATGTCCTTCCTCAGCTGAACAGATAACAGCACACATTTTGCATGGCTGCACAGAAGAGTTTTAGCTTGACCATAGACGTTTACATGAGCACCTGTGTTAAGACTTCAACCAAAGGATATGGAGCTATTGCCAGAGTGGCTTACCATATGCTGTTTTAAAGCGTTGGGAGTGAAATAATCAGTGAGTCCTTTAATAACTTGATTTGACAAAGATACTCACGCCACACAAGAATGGCTCAGGTATGTTATAATTGGAGACAAAGCGTCACAAGATGTCGCTAGCACTGTTGCTACTGTCATCCACCGCTTCAGTAACTTTGCATTCCGTAAAGGGTACTTCAGTTACAAGCCGCAACTTTTCCAAATTTTGTCTCTCTCAATAAATTCTACCCACACTGTTATGCAGATCGTTGCCCTGGCTGTAGCAGCTCGCCCACAATCTTCCATGCACGATTGAGTGCACTGCAAACCTCTTTCCTCCCTTGCCAACTCACCTTTACCCCCTACGCAATAAAGAGCTGTGGGACGATGGCCTCCGCGACGGACCTTCCGAGGTCCTCCGAGCTGTGATACAACGGGCTCGAAACATCGCCGGAATCATCTTAAGGACCCTGGACTGAGGGTTCCTCCCATACTGCTCTCGCCATTCAAATATTATCAAGAAAGATGTTTTACTTTCTCTCTCATTTACAAACAAGCTATTTTCTTATGATGCACTCAAATGCGAGACTGCATGCAATTATATGCTTGCTATGAGCCATGGACTCCGTCTGGCTGTGTGCACCAACAAACAATAATGCAGGCACGAATTTCTAATAACTTTACATACTGTCTTATCTTTTAGAAGGTTCAAATGATTGGCATTGCGAACTGCCATACAAACACTGCCTGATGCACTCCATGGCATTTGCCAGAGTTCAGTGCCTTGCATCATTGGATGGAGGACCTTTATATTTCAATGTGTCTGCTTTTATAGCTCTTCCAAGCACGTTCTACTGAACTTGTATACTAATTGCAACAAGACTACCAGCTTTCAAGCTGCACATCTTAAAACAACAAACCTTGAATAATTAACGACAACATTTGCTTGCATTCAGGTGATAACAGGTACTTGAAAAAATTACAATGCAAATGTACACCAAAGCACACAAATGTCATTTTGGCATTCAACAAAATTTAGCAATGAAAAGCTCTTGCACTGCTGATGAAGTGGTATATAGCTCAAGCAGGCAACAGTTACTGAAGACCAGAAATTCAGAACTGCAATTTTTTTATTATGCTTTTCAAAGCAATGGTATTTTATTTTTTAAAGCAAAGCTTTCTTTGCCCCTTCCTTTGACTTTTGCGTTGCTGCTGCTGCTGCTGTTGTCTTGCATGCCCTATCAGGGGTGCCACAGAGCGTGTAGTATATACATGGCAGGAGCATTGAAGAAAGGAAAGTCAATGCAAGAAACTTGTTTCGAACTTTCCATCGCGTGGCATGTGCAGAATGCCCTCTGGACTCCCTGGGTGTCCCCATATCACCCTCTTGACAGCTGTAATTATTTGTGACCGACCTCAAAAGCGCTGCAGAAAAGGGTGTCAGAAGGAAATGTTTTTTGTTCTGGTTTTAGTTCATCCCACTGAATAAAGTTTCCTTCCGTTTCTGCTCCAGAACGGGAAAAAAAGAAAGATTTGTAACAGCTCACAACAGTTTTGGTTCACATACAAAAAATTTCGAAGCAAGGCAACGACAAATACATTGTATTTATTTTTCTCATTAAGTGAACTATGAATTCTAACATCATACTCAGTGCCTTGAGTCAAGACACTGAGCATGATCTCAGAAGCAGCATCAGAGTGTACTTGCAGAAATGTGAGACCGCTGTTCCAATAAAACAAACTCAAATGAACATAAACGAACGATAAAACTTTGGTAACGAAGCGTAGTGCCTGTAGAAAATGAAATAAGCTCTTCAGTGCACAAGCTCTGTGTTTTGCAACGATGCTGATCTGCCAGTGCGCCGAGCTTAGATTAGTGGAGCACTAGACCACCAGCTATTGCTTGCACTATCCCTGCTCGAAATCCGAGCTTTTGCAGACCCCTGGGATATGCACTAATTCTAATCAGAATTCATAATTCTGGCGTTACCTGACGTTGCTTGTTTCATACTGCCGACTTTTTGCTTGAACTGAAAACCAATAAAAAATTTCACTCCAAACTCCGTTTTCACTCCGTTTTCTCCAAACAAAATAAATTGCATTTCACTTACATTTTTGTTACAGGCAAAAATATTTGGTTTCGTATTTTTATTTTTGTTCTTTTCCGACACACTGTTGCAGAAACTGCAGCGCTTACCCTTCTACTATCGTTCAAGTCCAGAGGAGACATACATAGAATTGTAGAGAAAAGGGGGCTAGGAGGCAGAGAATGGGTAGAATCGACGCAGTCTCAAGATGAGTGAATAACAGCCTGGCCACTCTCGCAGTTCCCATACAGGAGAAGAGGGCGGGAGAGGGAAAAGATGACGTGAGAAGGCAAGGAAACAGCAGTTGCGGGCAAAGTGAATGTAGGCTATGGTACACTCCTGCTACTTCTTAAATATAAACACCATGCAATTTTGTCAAGCGGATAAATGACGCAAGGTATGCAGACAAAGCTGCATTAAAAGTTGGAGGACGCTTAAGCTTCGCCTTTATGAGTGGAACATGATAGCACTCAAAGATCCCCCGACTACTTCTCACACTTGCTGGCAACTGCAGCTTATGTAACCATGTTTTCCTGGAAATGCTGGCGGCAAATGCTATGCATGAAGATGAGCTTTCTGGTTCTTTTTTTTTGTTTCCCCCCCCTGCGGGCGGCACCGCTGATGCAGATGCGTGGCGGTGAGCGCCATCTGGATGGTGTTGCAAGGAACCGAGCGGGGCACGCCACTCCAACTCAGACAGACCTTGTGTTTGTGTTTGAGTGAGTTTCCTCGTAACAGAATTGTGCTTTCACATATACTCAATTTACAATCCGACACTATCATGTCTGTAGGTTGTGTATAAGTTGTACTTTATGAATTTTCAGACACACTTTGAGAAATTCAATTAGTTCAGTAATGCCTACACACCATGCGGAGGGCCTGCATCGATCAGGATGCGTGGTTCTAGATGATTTTTAGTATACGGACATCAGCGCCAGCACCTGATTTTCTGCGACACGGGGCCCTTACCACTCTCGTGTTAGAACACTGTAGGGTCTAGGCAACACTACGGAAGCGGTCGCATGTCCAATCGACACTTCTGCTCATACTGCAGCAGCTTGACAGCTATGGCATTGCTTGAGGTTGCAGGTTCAATCCCGACTGTGGCAATGCATTTCACCATGAGTGAAATACAACAATGCTAGTATACTGATATTTAGGTGCACATTAAAGAACACAAGGGTTTCAAAATTAATCTGGAGTCTGCCACTATGGTGTGCCTCATAATCTGATCGTGGTTTTGGCAAGTACAGCCCCATAATTCAATTGCGATGCCATTAGAAGTAACCCTTTCAAAGATTATGAACAATGGCACACAACAATGCCTCAAGCAAACATGTCTCCCTGTGTGTTCTGTGCACCTCGCAGACAAACAGCAGTGGTTCACTCAAGGTAACATTTAACATCAACTCACCACTCTCATATTAGACTAAATGCTGAAGAAATTGTACATTAGCCGTCAACATCACGTCTAATTATCGTCAATCAAAGCAAACAGCATAGAAAGCTTTGCTTACATTGATTCCCACAGTGCATGGGATCTGCATATTTTTTTAAAGAGCAAGCTCATATAAAGAATGGCATTTTTTAGGTCTTTCTCGCTTTTGGTCAAGAAAATTGTTTTTCATGATGTAATCCAAATGTGCCCGGTAGTTGCAGTGACTACACTGTGCCATTGTGTAAGCTAGTGGGATCTGAAGAAGCCAAAAGAAAGCTTGACTGAACTTCAAAGCTCATTGTGCAGTCTTTGCTGTGCACAAATGAGCAATATTAGGCTTAGATGTTCACGGCAGCACTCTCACACATATAGTATTTACCATGTCAAAAAATGTTGCAGTGCCCCTTGAAGAGCTGTTCAAACATTACACAGCCCATCACATCATGGTAAAACCATGCATACACTGCTTCCGACTCAAGGCTAACAAGCTTCGCATCTCTTGACAGACTGCACTCTCGCGGAGTAACATCAGCTACCTAGACTGGCAGCCGAAAGCCCTACCCCAGCATTTTGTCTTTAGATTCTGCTTGTTCCAATAAAATGAACATGTATTTGCCATGCATTTAGGTACTGAAGCTCATGTTGCTTCTGCTTGTGAAATCCCATAAAAATAAGGCAGTAGCTGAAAGTGGCCAGCTGCGAGGCTGAACCCTCTTTATGGTAACATTACCAACAGCAAATTCACTCACCAGTGGTTCACTTATTCAATCGGCCAGCACCTCAGCTGCTAAATTTATGAGGGCCATACCAACCACACGCAAGACAACACTCTTCGCACCCATAACATGTTCACTCAATGCCATGAGCAAAGATCATGACTAGCCCCGGCTCAAGCACCATATCGTCATTCATGTGCTGATTCTCACATGCTACCACGACAACAGCCTGCTTGCCCGGGATGCGCTTGCAGACGTAGGCCTCGTAGTGGCGTCGATTCATCTGGCGCGTCTCAAGTGTGCTCAAGCCTGGGGGCCAGCGGCGTTCATGAGCATTCTCAATTAGCACCTGCAGGATGTGCTGGGGGCAGCCACTCTCGGTCAGGGCACGCTTAACCATGGCTTGAAGCATTGCATCTGGCGTTGAAATCATGCTGCCCCAACGTGTAACTCTCGCTCGTTGCAGCTTGGCTGCCCACCTGCGCACACACAGAAACTAAGCATGAAAAAGCATGCAAAGGACGCAGAAGCTCATGCACGTGTGGACTTTTGTGTTCTTCATGCATCATCCCACATTTAGCCCTGCAGAACCATCTTATTAAACGGCAAACGCAGGTTCGTCTTTGCCACCCTAAACAACATACCGGCAACAGCAAAATAAGCTCTTTCTTGAATAAGTTGCAGCAACTGATAGTTTTCAATATGCCATAACAGCCAACCATCTGATTGGTGCTCTTAGATGAGCAAAATTATTGGGTGTGTAGCTTGAAAATCGGCCATTGAGATTTATTCTTGTTTTATGCATTCTACCATACCAAGAAAAGATGAAGAATAAATTTTGGCAAAAGGTTGCAACTTCAATCACCAAATGTACCATTTGGCATGCTAGACATTGTAAAACAGGATAAATCGGGCATTCCAGCCACCTCTAATAGAGATTTTCACGTCTGCATGGGAACTTTACATGACCAGCTCCATATGACATTTCATTCCAAAAGATTTGGACATTCTCAGACAAAGTGGTCAGCCCCGCAAGTGTCCTTCATATGCTGCCCACAGTTAAACCTTTCAGTGTCGTTTTTTTTTTTTTTCAAAGGTTATGCAACCCCAGCATCGAGATTTTTTTTTCTTGGATATTACAAAACAAATGCAGTAGTTCATTTTTGGTTGTGCAGAAGTGAAAAAAATGAGACGGATAATGGCAAATGCTCTCTTTGTGTGGTCTTTCCATTTCTATACGACAAAAGGAATGTCAAAAGGAACGTGGTGGGACAAAAAAGCGGTAAGTCAGTGACACTGAAAGGGATTTTAATGTATTAGAATGCTTTGTGCCAACACTACGATAAAGTAAGTGTAACCTTTGGAAACTAGTGGCAATTGTTAAAGAATGACACCTTCTTGTTTTTCTCCTCTCTGTCTTGTCATTAAAGTGATACCTTTTGTTTGCATCTTCCCTTCTTCTTTTATGGGAAAAGCGTGCCGTTTTCCTTCTAGTTGTCGATTAGGAACTCTTTCCATTGTTAAAGGCTCTGTATGTGTGGATCACATACGTGGTGTGCACATTAGAGTACCTCGTGCAGACATTTTGTTGTGTTTAATCTGCAGATGCACTGATTCTTGTAGTGAAGAAAGGCTGCTGAGCACTTGAGCATGTACAGTGGAACCCCGTTCATACGTTTTTCACCGGACCGAGAAAATAAAACGTAACAGCCGGGAAAATGCAACAGTGAGGAAAGCTCCGAAAATGAATGAAAAAAGTGCAGCTTCAACAATAGACAATTTATTTCCACAGAGTGCACTTAGAACTTAAAAAAGTCTAGAATGGTGGCTTGCCTTTTCTTTCGCTCGCTAGAAATCACACGTTTCTCAATAGCCTGGAAGGCCGCATAGCTGTCAGCGTCGCTGTGAGGTGCGATGTACACGCGGAGGAGGTCCAGAGCCGCGACAGTTTCTCCAAAGCTAGGATTTGGCAACTCCCCGGCATCATGCGGCTCGTGCTCCTCGTCGTCACCGCGCCACGGCAATGGCAACGGACGAAGGAATATCCGCGGGAAATGTTGCCCTCTTTGGCGTAATCATGCTAACGTGCTAACGATTGTTTAGTATTGCTGCGGAGCGCGCGTGTCCGAGCAGCCCGGTTGCGCACAGCGCGGCGTGGTTTCGCGAGAAATGTAAACAAGAGAGGACAGTATGCGGAGCAACACCAACTTCCGGCTTCCCTTTAGCTATAGCTTCACAAAGAGTGACGTCAGGGCCTCTCCCCGAGTTTCCTTCCTCCGTGAGTCGACCCGTCACACCGTGTCCAACAAACCATGCGGTGACCGTAATCACAGTGATGATAGTGAGAGCATTTTTGACGAATGGCCACCTAGTGGCAGCCTCTAGAACTGGCGTGCGGCCTTTTGCAGCCAGTTCCATAGCCTAGCCCGGCCAAGCCCGGTCAAAACTCATCAAAAGCCAAAATGGCGGTTGGAGCGCGTTGCCTACTTTAGCCCAGGAGGGTTCGGGTTGCGACGCAGCATGCGGAAACGTTTTCACAGCTGCTATGTAACAGCGGGGTTCCTTATACATTGGATCCTATGGAAGCTATGCCGGGACCGGATCAAAACGACGTAGCAGCCGGGAAAACGCAGCAGTGGGGAACGTAACAGCGGGGTTCTACTGTAGTTATTGAAAAGATGTGTGGGTAACATAACTCAAGAACTTCAAACCCATTGACTGCATGTGGTCCTGCAAGGTGAGAAACGTTACTTAAATAGCAACTAAGACGTTACCTTGGTACTTGCTCTAGCAGAAACAACACTACTGCTCCAATTCTAGTAGCTTAATAAAGTCAGTGTACTTACTTTTCACTACACAGGTGACAAATATTACTTTGTCGTGAGCTACATGCTCTTTCAGGGTAATTCATGCTGTCATTTAGGCAAGCCAAGATTGTGAGTGGTTGCAAAGCACAGTGCTGTCAAAGGGAGGGTAAAACTAGGACATGTTTGCTTGCTGGCAAATGCCACACATAATATGAACCTTAGTCAGAAGAAATATAGCTAGAAAACAAGCAATCAGGAGAAGAAAAGCACCCAAAATGTTGCTATTCCCACCAAAAAACACTCACTGAATTCATATAAAAGTGGACATTTGTGTAAGGTATCCACTCAGTTCAAGGCTGTTGCCATGCCTAGCTAACCCTTTAACACAATGCAAAAGAAGGTATTTCACCTAGAAAAAGATATGGCTCTTACTGTCTGTGGTCAAATACCAGTCTAGAAACATGCCTTGAATTTACACTAGGTTCCCGTTCAATGAAATGTGATGCAAGCCAGATTAACGAATGAAAAGACATGGTCAGACAGTGTGTGCCCACTTTGGCCCAAATTCCATAAAGAGTATTAATATGTATACACCAACTAGCTAGAAAGATATGCTATTTTGTTGCTCGCTCTGCTACTGGCAGCCTTTTTCTACCAGTGTAAATTAAGTTCTGTAGTTATTTGCATCCATCAAAAGTTCAAAACCCATGTTGCTCTATTTAAAGGGGTTTGAACAAAACTAAACAGATGAAGGCAGTGGAATTACATTTATGACACATATTTAGGTTGAGAGACAGCCATTATTTCACATACCTTTGAACATAGGGCTCTATATTTTAGAGGTACCATATTTTCGCACGTATAACCTGCACCAAAAATTCAAAACAATTAACAGTAAAGTTGAGGTGCGAGTTATGTGAAATTGTGCGCCGGCTACACGGCAGCCGGTGCACGCTGCTGTGTAGCCACACCTTGAGGCAAAGTTTTCCACTATTTTCGTTACCTCCTAGAGAACCCCACCCTCTCCCCAACACCACATGTTGTAGCTCCCTTTTCTCCTCCTTCATGGTCTTCCATTCTCCTCCTCTTTACGGGTCAGCATTTTGTGTACAGCAAATAGTGCACGTGGCACCGGCGAACTCGAATGTCACCCGTTCCCACAGCGCTCCCCCGGTTCATGCGAAGTGCTTCACGATACAGCGGAGAGCGAAATCAGCGTTGCCCATGCTCTGGCCGCACTGTCGTCTTTTGTCGCATGAATGCTAGCTGGCTGCACCTTCGAAGTGATCCGATTCCCGTCAGACGTCACGTGACTGGTTCATCCGCGATCACATCCGTCATGTGAATCCAGCTTTATTAGCATCGCCGAATAGGTGTGGAACAGAGTCGCTGGCCGAAGATACGACGTGGATAAGTTGTGCATACGTGAATCGGCTGTTTTTAAAAAGAGTTGAGCATCGTTGTGTGAAGTTATTTCCGCGGGTTATACGCACAGACTTTTTTTCCTTTTCCGGCTGTTGTAATTGGGGGTGTGCGTTATATGCGGTGGCAGGTCATATGTGGAAAAATATGGTACGTGAGTATGCACGGGCAGTATGTCTGTCAGCAAATGCCTGCGCATTAGCGGGTATGACTTCACCATAGCAGAAATGTATGGATGCAGACAGGCTGTGTTTAGCAGATGTTCTTGCACTATGCTTTGCGAGCTCATAAGTATGCAAAGTGATATTGAAAGTGACTACACGAGCAGGGATTCTGACTCTATGTGGCAGGACTTCCTATATGGATGTGTAAAAGAGAGCCGTACATGTATAACTTTTCTGTTTCATCAAGCAACAGCAGCCATGACCAGCCACACATTCCCCATATTTGTGTCTAGAAGCCGAGACCAACAAATTGGTATTGTTAGACATGGGGCTGTTTCCTGTGCCTACTTCGAGTTCCCCTGACCACATCGAATCGCAGCACAGCTAACTGAGAAGCGCAGAAACACGGAAAGCACATTCCAGAGGAGCGCACGTGCAAACAAGTTGAAGGCCCCCACTTCGTACGCCGCCGGTGGAGCTATTCAATGCTTGGCTCTTCCGGAAAGCGAGGGGATAGCCCGGCACTGTTCCAGGTAACGTGAGTCCCGAAGCCAGACGGCTGTGATGTACCGGGAAGGCCTGGCAGCGTCGCACCGGTCGCCTTTGAAGAAGGCATTTGCAAGCCAGCGGGGCCGTACCGCCGGGAGTAGGGGGCCCTCGGACAATTGGGGCCCAAGCGTCCCCCCCCCGTCTGCCTTTGAAGAGGGCATTTGCAAGCCAGTGGGGCCGTACCGCCGGGAGTAGGAAGCCCTCGGACAATTGGGGCCCAAGCGCCCCCCCCGTCCTTCAACTCCTGAAACTGGTTGGCAGCGGTGAGATCGCCTCCGAATGCAACAGCTGGTGGCAGCGCTACGGATCAACCTTCGTCGAGAGAGATCCTAAGGAACCAGGAAGAGCGAAGAAGAGAGAGCCTTCGTCGAAAGAGGTCTGAAGAAACTGGGAGTGTCGAAGAAGAGCGAGCCTTCGACCCAGGGACTCCGGAGGAACCGGGAACAGCGGACAAATGAACCGGATGGCAAGGTGCTGCAACCGTAAGTGAGCGCGTGGTTTTTTTCCTTTTGATTCGCCAGACTCAAATGTTGTGTGTTCATTTTGATAGTTCTGGGAATCGGGAATTTGTTGCATTGTGTGTTTGCACAAATTAAGGAAAACGGTTATAACCACCTGTCGGGGCAGCTGCCATGGATCTTAGAAGGTTGACAAGGTTAGACTTGTTGTTGGTGTGCGACGATTTGGGAGTTGAGGCGGACAAACGGATGAAAATGCCAGCTATCATAAAGGCGATTAACGATAGTGGCAATGATGGCAAAAGCATTGAGCTTGCTTGGGAGGTGATACAGGAACCACGGGGGCGTGAGCGTCGTGAACGTAAGAGTGAGCGTAAGCGTGAAGAACGCGAGAATGAACGGAAGCGTGAGCTTCAAGAACTTACTCTTAGCTCTGAGCGTCACGAATGTGAGAATGAACGCGAACGTGAGTATCAGGAACGTAAGCGTGAGCGTGAGCAAAAGTATGAGAGAGAAGGCAGCACTGATAAAAGAGATACGGTATTGTGATCAGTTAATGGCACAGAGACAACGCCTGTCTAAAAATTCTATAGGCAGTACAGAGCACAAGAAGGAAGTGTCTAGCGGATTTTCGCCAAAATCCGACGAGAAGAGTAGTGCCTGTAAGATTGGCTGCACATTCATAGGTGAAGGGAAAAAGCTAGCTGCTAACGATGCCTTAGTGGCAACAGAGGCCGTTAAAGGCCGCAGTGAGAGCGATGAGGTGCTGTGCCAACAGATGACTGTAGAGACAGCTAGGCCAGCTGCAAACAAATTGGCACAGTTACCGCGCGTGTGCGTCGCTGGTAATGTTAGCGAGGTTGCTAGCGAAGAAAAGGGTACTGCTGACCCGACAGACGCGAGCACCCATGTAGAGCCAGATCTGCGTGCAGAAGTGAAGTGCGAACTGGACGATGCAGTTGAGAGTAGTTCTCAGGATGGCGAGCTCCGTAGTTCACGGGAGAACTGCATTGTTCAGGGATCGGTGCGGCTTTCCGCCAGTCTAGATCATTTCGGACTGTGCGCGTCAGACAGCGATCGATACCGACGGGCTGTGTGCCGATGCACAGCGTGAGCTGGGCAATGCAGTAGAGGGCAGTTCGCAAGAGTGCGAGTTGCATAACTCGAGTAAAGCCTGCTGCATTGTTCCAGAGTCGGTTGGGCTGTCCGCCAGTCGAGGCAAAGTGAGAGTAGATTTAAATGTAAATCACTCAGACTGTGCGGGTAAGAGACCGATCCGGGCCGACGAAATGTGTACCGGCCAGCACGAGGCACGAGAAGGCGACATGAAAGCGAGTGCAAAGAGAAAGCGCCGTAAAAAGAAGCGCGGTAAAGACCGAAAGACGGTAACTAATGTAGCGCCGCCAAAGATGGCGAGAAACCCAAAAGGGCAGGGCGCGAGGAAAAAGGTGCGGTTGTCAAGGACGATGTTGACGCATCCAAAGCGTTAGAGCCACCGGTCAAAGGGGGACCGCGAAGCATGTTCTGCACGGACGCGGACAAAGGGCACGGGGCAGTTAAACTCCTCGTCGTTCCGTAGTTCTTTTCAAAGCTCAGCGTGCAGTACGAAGAAGCACAAGGTGGCAGGACGAGACCAGGTGGGGAGTAGCGACGCGGTCAATCGAGTTTGTGAAGAAAGCGGGGCGCCAGGACGCAAATTGGCAGGAGACCGTAACGTCTTGGGGGAGCTGATAGTGAGTCAGCCCTTTTGTTGTTCCTCGGCAGCCAGAGTAGCTTTCAAACCGCGACCACCACGGGTACGGCTGAAAGTATGAGTCAGACGTAAACGTTTGGAATGGGAGGCAAACAGAGCTTCCGTAGAAGTAAAACGTTCTGTTTTGTTGTATTTTTGAGCACTTGGTAATTTTCGCGATGTAAGTTCCTTTCAATATGTAAGGTATGAGCTCTGTTTATGTTTTGTTTGAGAAGCTCAAGATTTGAAAGAGGCATTTTTTTTGTAAACATGGAGTATCGCGAGGTGTTCATTAATAAGTAGATAAGCTTTCTTTTTTTTGTGTGTGTGTAAGTAACCTGAGTGTCAAGGTTATTGTTGAGAGGCCTATCGTAACGCGTGTGTTTTAGTTAACCTTCTTTTTTTTATAAGCGTTTTTTTATTTTCTAAGGTTAACCGCGTAGGTTTTCAGTGAGTGCCTGATTTGCACAAAGAAGCGTTCTTAGTTCCATTAGCGCGTGTCCTGTGTGGACGGAAGGAAGCAGATTTATGACTGGGTTGCTTGTGTGTGTTGAGGGCAGCCGTATTCTGACTTCTTTAGTGAGCGTGCCTGGAACTAGTTATTAGAAGACGCATTATTTTAAGGGTTCTGCGGAGTGTGTAAGTCCCGCAAATTTAATTGTTCGTTTAAGTCACGTGTCCTGTAGGACTTTCAGGGAAGAAACGTGAGTAAGCGTAAATGAAAAGTTTGCCTACAACGCAAGTACGCGTTCTGTTTAGTGACCACAAGGCTAGTGCGCTTGTGATTACGTACCGTATTTACACGATTGTAAGTCGACCCCTTTTTTTAAATTTGAAAGTCTGAAGTTGGGGGGTCGACTTACAATCGAAACCAAAACATGGCGCCGCCAAAAAAAACGATACCAACGGGAGCTACAATGTAGTTACAATTTTATGGTTCCTCTATGGCCCTACCCGTATCTTTTCGCTATCCCGCGTGTTTGTTCGCTTTTCGGAAGGGTTTTTCAACATTTTTGAGAGTTTTACAGTGCATGCAACAATGATGGGTGAGGGGGTGTCGATAGTTGATGGAAGCGCCGCTGTTCCCATTTGCGGCGGCACCCTCAGAACGGCGGCGCTTGCGGGGAGCATCGGTAGTTCATGGAAGAGCAGACAGCGCTTGCGGGTTTCTCTTTTCTGTTAAAAGGCTAGACGCGTTCCACTTGACTGCCGGCTACGTGCTACTTCTATGCTTCCCCAGTAGTCATGAGTGCTCCAGGCCCACTAATCGTTCGAGACTCGTTCACAGCAGCGTTCAAGAGGGCTGCCATCCTTTACGCCGAAGAAACAAATCGCTGCGCAGCGGGCCGCAATTTCGATGTTTCTAAACGGGTGGTGCGAGAGTGGCGACTGCAGCGAAGCGAAATTTTCACCTGTGACGGCAAGTGAGAAATTTCCCACGTGCCGAAGTCTGGACGCTTTCCGGAGCTGTATGCTAAGCTCGCGGCGTACGTCGCTGAAATGCGTGATCGGTCCCTGCCAGTGAAGTGCGACGTGGTCATGAAACAAGCCCGGACCTTCGCCTTAATTTTAAGGTTCTGCTCCGCCTTGAGTACAACGAGTGGCTGGCGGCAGAAGACTGCGAAATTACGCTAACCGGACCTGTCAAAAGAGCCTCCCTGACGGCTGCGTGTGGTTAGATGCATTTGGCGTGGGCTGCTGTTCTGCAAGATGTTTGCCAAATTTGAAATTTCGCTGGACCACGACGCGCTGTGGGACCGCAGCAACGATGACGATGGCAGCACTAGTGAAGACGAGTAGTCCAGTGACCATGTCAGCTACTAATAAATTTTCGTTATTGAATGCGCCCTCGGGTATGCACTCTTATTTTTTTTTTTTTCGGTCACGCGATATGGGGGGGTCGACTTACATTCGAGTCGACTTACAATCGTGTAAATACGGTACTTGTGAGGTTGACCAGATTGTTCAGTGGCACCAATACGTGCGATAAGTACGCCACTGCGATAGATTGGAAACATGCTGTTCGTGTAGTTAGGCCACTTAAGTTATGTTCGGCTGTTTTCATTTGTTGTTTGCAACGTCAACGACCCTTTGTTTTGCTACAACAATGGTACTCTGGTCTTGTAGGCATTCGAGGAGAAATGGATAGCGGTTTGGAGGGGTGGTTGGAACTGTTTTGTCAAAATTGGGGAAATAAAAGATCAGGGTTCATTTTGACTCAGTAATAGCCTGGCGAGTCAGGGGTGAAGAGCCTGCGCTTACACGTGGTGCAGCGCTGTGTTGTTTTGTTTGTTTGACGTATGTTCTCCAGGGCCCAGGATCCCGAAGTTCGTCAAACGAGGCTCGACACCAATACCCTGCAGGTTCTTTCAGCGTTCCTCATGGCCAGCAAATTAAGTTCACCGGCCATTCAGAACATCCGGGGCGAGGACGAGCTGTTAGATATGGGGCTGTTTCCTGTGCCTACTTCGAGTTCCCCCGACCACATCGAATCGCAGCACAGCTAATTGAGAAGCGCAGAAACACGGAAAGCACATTCCAGAGGAGCGCACGTGCAAACAAGTTGAAGGCCCCCACTTCGTACGCCGCCGGTGGAGCTATTCAATGCTTGGCTCTTCCAGAAAGCGAGGGGATAGCCCGGCACTGTTCCAGGTAACGTGAGTCCCGAAGCCAGACGGCTGTGATGTACCGGGAAGGCCTGGCAGCGTCGCACCGGCCGCCTTTGAAGAAGGCATTTGCAAGCCAGCGGGGCCGTACCACCGGGAGTAGGGGGCCCTCGGACAATTGGGGCCCAAGCGTCCCCCCCCCCCCGTACGCCTTTGAAGAGGGCATTTGCAAGTCAGTGGGGCCGTACCGCCGGGAGTAGGGGGCCCTCGGACAATTGGGGCCCAAGCATCCCCCCGTCCTTCAACTCCTACAGCATGTGCAATAGTCTGCTTTGACAGAGAGATTGTACTTGTATGAGTGGAACTCAGAAACTGAAATACAGCCTACTTCCGTTAATTCGACCCTGACAAATCGACAAAACAAGAGAGATAAAAAATGACGAAACATACTAATGATTCATTCAATAATGATTCATAGTCTGATTCTAACACGTCCCCAAATCAAATGCACACCCACATTTTATGGGTTCAATGCAGTAAACTAAATGTGGAAATGACAGAGCTCCTAACACCCGACTCTTTAACAGGAAAAATGCAGCACGCCTCCTATTCTAGTAGTCATAAAAGGATGAAACCAGCAACTTTACCTTCACAGAATGGAAATTTATTTACACTTATTGTCCATCGTCATCACTTCACACAGCACTTTATTATTGCAAAAGCAATTATATGGATACCCCAGGTGAATTTTCGCTATCAGCATCGTGGTGAGATTCCATATAAAGTGCAAGTGCAATAAAATTATATCACACGCCACACGCCGTATGCTGCGAGTGCGACGGAAAGGATGCAACAGTGAGCCAAGAAGGATGCTGACAATGTGTGCCCTATGTTGACGGTCACGTGATAAAGAGCGGATAATATGGAAGAGGGGGAAGAGGTGGGCATGCGTCTCCACTAGCCCAGCCATGGCTGCACATGGCTGTCTGCATGGCTGAGCACATACACTGCCTTATCACCGCTGGGTGCAAAGTCTGGGTGAGCCAAGATGGCTGGTGACTGCATGTGCACTGTCTTTCCGCACACCTAGTGCTGGAGCTCACGTAATCTCAAGTTCTGGAGACATGTTCAAGCAAGAGGTAGCAGAAGCATTTACTCCCCTGTATTTCTGCTTTTCATCATGCAAGCAATGTGACAGAGTGTTTGTGGTCATTGAGCGAGATCTGTTCATGTCTGCTTTCTACTCGATGAGAGCCGCCTCTGAAGCGTGGGTTAGGGCAACACGTATTCAGTAGCCCAAATATAGCCACCTAGCCAACTCACCCAAGTCGACGCAAAGAATTTTTTTTTTTCTGCAGCCCAATTTGGCTATATATCGCCAAACCTGGCGAAACTGCCACAGACAGGCGAGCCACATACGCCTAATCAAGTGCTGCTGCCCCTTCTTCACGTCGGCGTAACGTACGTAAACTGTATGTTGCAGAGAGCTAGTTGCGTTCTTTTCTCTCTCGAATCTACGAGGTGCCTTTGAACCGGCACTGGCGGAAAGGATGCGTTTAAGCACTAAGTATGCTTGCTTTAAACACATGTGTGAAGAGTCAAAGCTTGCAGTTTCTCTGAAAAACTACAGCACGGCCCTTCGATCGTGGATCCTCTAGTGTTTAATAATCGACGCTGTAGTTGCCAAGTGCTTGTTCACCAGCCTGCCTTCTCCCTACTTTTGCATTGAAGTCGCCCATTACTACAGTTATCACTAATTCAGCATTTTCATAACACTTCTATATCATCATCATCGTGAGTGAAGGTTGGAGCGGAGGCTTGTACTACCTTTATTCTATACCTCCTATTTAGCTTTATTACAACTACTGCTAACCTCTCATTAATGCTGTACAGTAGAATCTCAATGATACGAATTCCTTGGGAGCACGCGAAATATTCATATCATCCCAAATCCGTACAAGCAAAAACAAGCCAATCTCGACATGATAATGAACACAAACTTTATTGGCCACAACTACTTCTGGCCGAAAAAATCCGTTATGCTCGCTTGCACTTTTTTGCCCTCGAGATCGCTGAAGAGACACGCCTGAAGGGTATAAAATCATGCAGTGGTTTCGTCACTCACGTTGCCGGCACTTACGGTGCGGCGCAGAACATCGAGAGCGTTAAGGCTTTCTGACGTCGACGGCAGCTGATCGCACACGTCGGCGTCTTCACCATCACTCTCAGTCTCGACTTAATTAACTTCGTCGACTAATTCTTCAATGGTTCTTAACCCACAGGTTGCGACGTTGTCGTCTGCGGTGACGAAGTCGTGAGCGGAAGCTTCAGTTTGCCGACTCCCCCAGCTTTCAATTGCAAAGTCCTCATCGGGCTCTTCATATTCTCCCATCGGAGCCACGTCCCGTCCAGTTTTAAATGCACATTTGCGAAAACAGTTTGCGATGGTGTCTGAAGTCACATTATCCCAAGACATGGCCAAAGAATGCAAAGCATCGAGTAGGCTGATCCGCAAATTCTCATCTTTGCGATCAATCTTTGCCAGGAGACGCCTTACTAAGAGTCCTTTGAAATGCTGCTTCATGTTCCGAATTATTCCCGCGTCCACTGGCTGCAAATGGCTGGTAGTGTTGGCAGGCAGGAACCTTACGGTGACGTTGTTAAAGGCTGTTTCCTTTGGGTGGGCCGAACATCTAAGAAATGCAAGATTTTTCCGTTTTTTTGCAGCCATTTTTTGATCCAGGATGGTGAGGAACTCGCAGAGAAATTCCACGGTCATCCACGCTTTCTTGTTCCCTTTATACAAACAAGATAAATGTCCTGCTGATTGAAAGTATTTCGGCTGTTTGGACTTGCCTAGGACAGTAAGCTGCATTTTCTCTGAGCCGTCAGCATTCACGCAAAAAAGCACAGTGATTCTCTCCTTAATTATTTAGCCACCTTGGCAAGCCTGGCCCTTCACACACAAGCTCCTGTCTGGTTGCAAATTGAAAAAGAGGCCCGCCTTGTCAGCATTAAATACGTCATGCGGTGCATAGTCCGAAATCAGCGCCGGCAGCGTGTTCAGCCAGTCGCTGACAGCTGACTGGTCCGCTTCTTTTCCTTCACCGCAAACGACTCTGTAGACAAGTCCATGTCTCTCTTTAAAACGATGCAGCCATCCCCCGGAAGCTTGGAAATTTTCAATTCCCAAGGAAAGCGCAATGTTGTCCGCCTTCTTGCATAGCACCTTGCCTTCATGTTGACGCTGGCCACTGTAACTTCACCAAACCATGTCAGCAGGACCTCTTCCAGCTTCACGTCTGTAGCCGTCTTCGCGTGTTTGACGTTCACGCCGAAGTGCTGGGCATTGTTCATCACAACGTCTCGCTGCCCAACAATGGTGCACAGCGTCAACGATGCTATGGCTAGCTCCTTTGCCAACATGACACGTTTCTTCTTCAGGTTGTCATCGACCTTCTTGAGTATTTCAATGTTCTCCTTAAAAGAAAGGGCTTTCTGTTTTCGCAACATGTCGAACAGCGAACGCTTCAGTCTTTCCGTGTGCACTAAACTTCCGTCAGTCACGTTCAGGTATTCCACGTTGCAGCGCTCTTACAGTTACCCGAAACACACAGGGCAGCAGCGGCAGAGAACACTGAACAGACGCATGCAGCGATTTGGCTTTTCCTTTCAGATCGGGTTGCCTGCGCAAAAGCGCGGCGTAGGTAACAAAAAAAAAAAAAGCTAGTGTTAGCCGATGAGCTGCCAGGAAATGGGCGACGCAGAGTTGTCAGGCACATGACTCACCCTGGCTTGGCAGGTTTCGTACCGAGCCATGTGCCGAGCGCACTACGCACATTACGCTATGACGGCAGCGACGTGGAGGTGAAGGGAGGCGTGTGGAGAGGAGGGCCTGTGGTCGCTGCCGCTCCGCCGGCATAGGGTGAAGGGAAGCGGGCGTGAAAATACGTGGAGGTGAAGTGAGACCGGCGTGGACAGGAGGGCCAGTGGCCGCTCGGCCAGCAGATACTGGGGGTGAAGGGAAGCGGGTGTGAAAAGGGCCAGCAGCGGCACATTAGCCACGGTGGCTACTCTCCCCCTTCGAGACTAACCGCATCGCCCCGCTCGCATGTGCCGGTCATTGGCGCGTTCGTATCATCCGCAAAGGCTTGAGAAACTGTTCATGTAATTCCATATCATAGCACATTCTATATAACGTAGACCATCCAAAACACTTTTTAAATTCGTATCATCGAGATTCTACTGTAGAATTCGTCAATGTTGCTCACTATGTCCTCATGGATTAGGAATTTTACACCGTACTGCTTCTTATCTGGAAGTCCTCTACAGCAGAAGACGTGGCCCTTAGTGAGCACTGCATTAGCCTCACTAGTTCTTCTAACCTCACTAAGGCCAATGATATCCCGAACAATGCCTGATAGTTCCTCGAAGAGGCCTGCTAAGAGTTGGCTTCACTTAAGAGAGTTCAGGTGTTAAATGTTACCAGGGTCAGTTTCCATTTGCGGCCTATCCGGGCCCAGAGATTCTTGGCACCCTCTGCTGCGTTACAGGTCTGACCACCGTCTTAAAATCGCGAACAGAGCTTTAGTAACCGAGAAATTGAGGCAAATGCATGACACGATTTGAGACCCCCCAACCGACATTGCAGTGCTAGCCCGATGACGAAGGCACTCCTCATCATAATTTATGTCACTAGTACTCAGCTACTCGCATTAAAAAGATCATTTCATTAGGTTATAAGACGAAAGAAAATGCTACTCGTCTACTTCTATTGGATTCTAAGAAAAAAAATTTTGACGTTACCCTTCAGTAGTATGGGTGATTGAGATGTTTCGTTTTTGCTCGACTCTGCACCACGTGCGCTTTAGAGTTTCATGTTGTTTCGTTATTGTGTTGTGCTGCGCTGGTTCTGCTGGCTCGCAAAACTTGCATTTGGAACAAGTAGTGAGAATGCCAAGTCCATGTGAGGTCGTGGGATGCGCGAATGGTCCACGGAACTTGGCCAAGGGCAGTTGCAGTGGCGAATCCAACATTACTTATCACTCTGCCACAGCACGTTGGCAAAGAGCCGAAAAATCGCATAGTGTGCTCGCTACACTTCCATCCAGAGGATTACGAGTTCAACGCTGACTTACTGAAGTCGTGTGGAGTGCCTTTCAAAACAATGCTTTCCCGTAGCGCTGTTCCGTCGGTCTTGCCTGCATTCTCTGAAGCGCATGAAAAACTACAAGTCGAAGACGGGGCGGTGAGTCCGGCATTTGGTTTTCACGAAGGAAAATAAAGTTACAAATATGCGAATATATACAGCCATGACATACAGTTGCCGTCGTAGTAGTACGCAACGACCCCGGCAGCGCGAGCCCTCAGCAGCAGGTCACGTTCATCAGTGCTTATATCGCTGAAGTCGAGCCCAGCATCGCGAGCCAATGTGTCGTTGTCAGGGTGGTCCATTGCAACGAGCGTCAAAGTTGGCGTCATAAAATAAATCGTCG
Source organism: Dermacentor albipictus (assembly GCF_038994185.2). Taxonomy (NCBI): domain Eukaryota; kingdom Metazoa; phylum Arthropoda; class Arachnida; order Ixodida; family Ixodidae; genus Dermacentor; species Dermacentor albipictus. Next base: position 255,550,399 of record NC_091821.1, read on the forward strand.
CTTACCGCAGCTTACCGACGGCGCAGCGTCACTATGAGACCATGACGTCACCACTCCTCGATCGGATGGCAGGCGATTTGAACTGCGCGAGAGGTATGCGGGTGCTTCAGAACGCATTTTCTCTTAAAATAAGTCTCTTCTTCGCATGAAACAAGCGTTTCGAGGTTTCTGGGATGATGTTTCATCAGTCCACGACTAAATATGAACCTTTAGTGTCCCTTTAATGCATGGACAACAAAAAAATATTAAAATTGAGATACAATAATCTGGTCCTACCATTGTGTGCATTTTCATGTAGCTCAGCACTGCAACAAAAATTACAATTCTAGGTGCTCCGATTACTGCGAAATCGCTTCCGGAAGGACGTAAATATTCAAAAATTGATGTTTTAATAAAACGCAAAAAAATTAACAAGCTCATTTTTATTCAAATATAACAAAAAGTATTGATATATCCACATGCCTAAATGGTCAGTAGCCACCAGGCATGTAATATGTCTGCCTACAGCTACCCAAATGGCATTTTTTAAAGGCTTGTCGCAGATTTTCTGCAGATGCACGCTTGCGGGCTGATGCTGCTGCTCGCCGGTTATCTTTCTCTGCCATTCTCACACTGTTCGGTAGCTCCGGGTTCAAATGAAGCTCCTGGAGTATGGCAGATGAAGCTCTCTCGTTCCCCGAATCAAATTTCATCACTGCCTCAGCCACAGCAGCTTCAACCGCAAAAAGCGAGGCATGCTGTTCCTTAGGTGCCAATGCCCAAATCATGGAATGCAAGCATTCATTATTGCTTTGGGTCATGCTGCACTGGCACCTTTGAAGCAATTGTCCTTCTGAGAGGCGCTCATACACTGGTAGAAGGGCTTGAAAAACATGGACAGGCAAATTATATCGATGCTTTGAGATGGGCTCATTTTTTGCTTGCACAGCATTCTGAAAGCACCAAAAGTCTGGACCAGATGGGCAATGACTGTGTCGTTTGACGTGATGTGGTGGTATGTTGCCATCGGAGTCTTCTGCATAGCTTTCACATCCCCTCTGTTGGATTTTAATGCCCATCCATAGTAGGCACTGAGTTTAGTAACCAAGTCACCTGTCAATTTTCCTTTGCCACCAGGTATTTCTGAAGCAGAGCACTTGTGTTTGGCAATAAGAGTGCGCAAAACAGTCTCCATCCTTTTTTTGGACATTTCACACAATCTTCCTTCTGGACTGACACAAAGCCATTCACTTTGGCTTGTCTGAGAGCAAATGCGCGACTATCGCCATCTGAGAGGACTGTGGTGCACCTCAGTTTGTGCAGCTGAAGTGACCTCATGAACAGTATAAGCGCCGCTTGAACTTCCATCTCCCCTGCTTTCTTTTTCTGTATTTTTTTGGCACATATGGCTTGCCTTCCAATCCTGGTAGTACGGGTCACCAGGTTTCGAGCTGCGCACACACCCAGCACAGAAATTGCTCAGGACAACATAGTCGAGCACAAGTCCGGAGGACAGTTCGATGACCGTGCCGACTCCTATGTGCGATGAATGGCCGCACATCATCCACGAGCCATTGTAAAATACCACTATATTCACGGAGTTTGCAAGTTTCAAGTTAATAAACAATGACTTCACTGATAGTGGACACGTGCCCATCTGCTTTTGGGCTGCAGAGGACGACGCCGGCGTCAGCTTCTGCTTGAGATAGCCTTGCCACATTTTGTTATAAAGGCCACGGTGCGAAATATTCATTGCAGCAAAAACCTTGTTCATCGCTCTATGTCGATTTCCAGTGCTAACCATCGCACAAGCGTTGAGAATGTTCATGTACGAAAGGGTTGACCGTTTTGCTGTTTTTCGTGCGTGGCGAGCTCCACTCGGAAACAACATCGCCGCAGTTTTCACAAATGGCGAGAAGCTTGACGGCAAGGCCGTATTCTCACTCCTCTGAGTCAAAAGCCACACAGTCGCCACAGAGACTGCGCTTTAGATGCGAGACCAAAGCGCTGATGGCTTCCGCACTGATAACATAAAAGCGTGGCTCCATCTTCGCCAGCCCGTCCGCACCGTCGTTGATGCTCATACACGTCCAATTTCCGCTTCGTTGCTGAAGTTCTTGCCAGTTGTTGGAGGTTTTGCCCTGCTTGTTTCTGCTGCTGGAGCAATTCCGCTGGCTGCACCATCTTTGTGTCGTGCCGAACGCTGCTCCTGTGATCACTATCGGTCGGCGACGTCGTTAGGCCTCGCCTGCTCTCGCCAAGTCCGTTGCACCCCACGTCGCAGCCGTCGCTTGAAACTGCCGGCGGGTGGTCGTCGCTGTGTTTTTCGGCAGGGTCGGAGCACTTTTCGAAGTTGTAGCGCGCTCGCTTTCTTTTCTTGCCAAACTTGTTTCGAGTGGCAAAATTCCGACATCACTACACGCTACGCTAGAGGCTTTCAAAATGGCGTCGCGGTTCGCTTTTCAAGCGCGTCCGCGCGCCGCAGCAGACGACGCCAGCCACCTAAGCCAATTGCAGGACTTTATTTAGTCATGTGCACTGAATGGGCGAATGGGGTCGCACATTGGGACTTTTTTTCGGTGCGGCATTTCTAAATAGCGAATAGGGGGACCAACAAAAATGCGGTGGGAAGTTGAAGAGAAGAGTTCTTTCCAACGCGACCAAGATGGCCGTGACGGCATACGTCGTTCAGCAGCAGCGTGGCATGTAAAAAAAGCCCCCTTTTTATGCTTCTTTTTGTCAAAATATAGCTCGCGGCGGTTACATAAATTGATATTGTGGCTAAAATATTGATCGATGACTTGAGAAACTTGGCCAGAAAAAGCGGCAGTGTTTGTATATTACGAATATACCACTTTCAAAAAACCAATTTTTTCGCGACTTTTTGGTTTTTACTTCCGATAAGTGTCCTCTTGCTGGCGCATTGTGAAATTCACTAAAAGAAGATTTTTGGCTACATTCTGTAAGGTTCTCCTTCATTTGTCCGCGTGGACAAATCTGTGCAACATGTATTTTATGGAAATGTACCGTAGTGTATCAGGATAGTATTAAAATTTCATGGCGTGTCCTCAACTGTTGTAATGCCCAGTGGCAGCCGAACACCGCTATCTTGACTTTATCTCCTCAAAGTGGACTTGACTATGTTAACGGCATGAATCAAGCAACTTACCAATGTTAATCTCATTTATTATTGACAGAGAAGACACTGTTTCAATGCACGCAATGTACTCACAAGTGAAAAGAAAGCCCGTGTGCCTTGCTCCGTCAGTTGCTATTTTTGTTTTGATATCCAGCAGTGTGGCAGCGCCTGCTGCTGGTCGTATTTGCCACTTGTCATCCCGTCGTGAATGCATTCCCATAATTTCTGATATGATACGTTTCCATTTATGTGAGCCGCTGAAAAGCACATTTTCCATTTTTTCTACCACTGCTTTGGCGCATTCTACACAATAAGCATTCCTAGTGAACTACCCCATTTACATGAGATGCGATACACTTGAAAAGTTAATATGGTTGTGTTGTGTTCATGTAAACATGGTTATTTATGCACAGTACAAAACAAAAGTTTCAAGATTTCAAGAGAAGGCACTCGTACCCCATGACTTCATCTTGCTCAACAAGGGAGTCCAAAGCAGGAGGCAGGGGAGAGCTGACTGTCCGCATTGATCTGATGTAATCCTGTGATGGAGAAAGAGTTTCCATGAAACATGATTAACAACAAGGACTTGGCATACATTCAAAGCTGGGCTAGTTCATTCTTAGTCAAGATGGTGAACAGCACACACGACGGGAGATGAAATATACTGTTTTGTTTGCAATATCTCTCTCCCAACTTCTGTGCTGTTTGCCATGGTGATAAAGGAACCAGAGAGATGCGGCATATGAAATACAGCAACTCCTATTTACTAGAAGTCATAAAACCACGCAAAAAATTTGAAAGAACCAGAGATAATAGGAGTTCACTGGAAGTATCAAAAACATATTCAAACAAATCTCTGCAGAGATGTGGTGAAAACTCAGCATATTTGGCATGAGGTAACACCTCTTCCTCGGCATTTCTACCTGTGCCATCAAAATACAGTCAATGATCGATTTTCTGGATGCCAGATTATACGGACACCTTCACGGCACCGTCTATACCCCATAGAGCCAACGAATAAGGACGTCTGAAATTTTGGATGCTCAAACCCTTCGCTGTCCGATTTCTCAGCACTTTTTGTGCGACACCAGGTCTGAAACAACATGAACCAAAGACACCATCATTGCCACTTTGATTACCTTGCAGCCTCTAACCAGTGCTCTCACACGCCAATCCGCTGGCAGCTATAGCCACTATATCGAATCGCAACCTCGAACCAGTGTTCTCACACGCTGATCCACTGTGACAGTAGACATCTGTGTTTTGCCACCTGGTGTTTTGTCCATTTGGTGAGCTTGGTGCACAGTCACGTGATCATGTTGTGGTGTCATGAACTCTGCAATGCTAGGCTTAGCTGCTTCAGTGATCATTACCAAGCTTCCTGCTGTTTAGTGCCTTGCTTTTCATCAAGAGGATACGCATTCTCATCCTCGCCGGTTGCTTCAAATACCCTACCGTAGGTTAATGATGGAAAGGAAAGCCACCATCATCTAGCAAGTTAAGGGCAGCTGGTCACAAGTCAATGTCGGAGTGTTCGGTATTTCCTAGATGATTTCAGATTTCCTCAAAAATTAGGTGAAGGTCTTGGAAGCGGCTGGAAAATCAACAGAGGCTCAAAAAATGAATGCGAGGCAATTACCACTGAGATCACTTTTGAACCATTAGCTGATGCTGACAACGAGTGATGCTGACAATGAGCTCGGCTTTCTTGCAGAGTTAACTGACATTGAAATAGTACACCAAGTGATGGCAGATTTGGATGACTCCCGACTTTGAAAATGAAGAGCCAGCACCTGTGCTGCAAATGAGCTCCGAGTAGGCGTGAGTATTGATAATGTTCTCATGAGCGTACAGTGCTAACATGACTCTAGCCAAAATTAAAGCAGACCTCATCGCTTGCAAGTGGAATACCATACCGAAGCGAACCAACAAATTTTTCAAGCCACTAGGACAATAACGTGCAGTGTTGAAGACCGTAGTTGACGATAGCACCCGCTACTTTGATGGCACCCACTGTCAGCGTTTATTTTTCTTGTCCCCCCTCCCCGCCCCTCCCTTTTTAATCATCGGCTCTTTTCAGAGCAACCTTAACAATGCAATGGCAGAGTTGCAGAGGTCTAATGTTCTGTGCCTGACCCTCTTAATCCGAAGAACTTCAGTCAACGACCGATTTTCTGGACGCCTGACAACTCGGATGCCTTCGCAGCATCACCACATATCCCATAGAGTACCGTATTTACTCGCATAATGATCGCACTCGCGTAATGATCGCACCCCTAAATTTTGTCGTCAAAATTCGATTTTTTAAAATTTCCCGCGTAATGATTGCACCCCGAACTTGCCGCAGCGATATGTTGTGTGCCAAGTCTAGCTAATAATGATCGCGCTTACCATCTGTCGAATGCTACGCGAACGACTCTTCAAGACAAGCCAAGCGGCCTGCACGCACCAAACATTCTTAAGTAGATGCCTCATTTCATTAATTTCATCACTTTCCGCACTTCTATGACATAATGAGGAACAACCAAACTTGCCTTTATTATGGGTTGGCTTTATAATGGTTGATGTCAACAAAAACAATAAAGGCGCATTTCGATTCTTTTCATCTGCTTTTGCACTCGTGAGCACGCAACAAATCGCGCGCGGCAATGATAGTAGCCACATTTACTCTGATACGTTAAAAGTGCACCCTATTCATACGCCGACGCTTGTAACACAGCTAAGATATTCACCCACCCTTAGCGGAAACGTGCCGTATTAGGATAGTAGTGAAGACAGATGCCGCAGTTTCCGCAGCACGTCGGCCATGCGTTTCTATGTCACTGGCAGCTAAGCGCGCCCACCAGTTTCTGTCTCCTCAATGTGGACATGGCTACGTTACTGCCGCAAACTTGCCAATATTAACGATAGTATTCAGCACTGATACGGAAGAAACTGTTTCAATACATGTAATGTACTCACGAGAAGAAAAAAAATCGCGTTTGGCGCGTTCAGCTTGCTGCGCCGGCCGCCATTTTTGTTTTGGTGTCCCGCACCCGCAATCTCGCATCCCGCAGCAAACGCGGGTTGAAAAAAAAACTTTTTATTTTTCGCGGGAAATTTAACCCGCGTAATGATCGCACCCCTGAATTTGCGTCAATTTTTCTGACAAAAAAGGTGCGATCATTATGCGAGTAAATACGGTAAATGTATAAGTACATCTGAAATTTCGGACACAAAAAACATTCGCTGTAGAATTTTCTGGACTTTTTTCCATGATCACAGGTCGAAAAATCGACAAAAAATCTAGTGCGAAGCGCCACCACGCATTCGTCACTTCACACTTCATGCCACCGAGAGCGAGTGAACGCTGCTAACCGTGCGGTCGACACAGCCCCCTAAGAGTCATTGGGGCCAGACAAGCTAGACTACGAAAGGGACGTCAGCAAATGAAAGCAGAAGGTGAAAATGAGCCTAAACCAATGTTTTTTACCTGCAAAATAGGGAAACAAACTTGAAAAAGTGTGTACATAAGTGTTTGCTGTTAGACGGGACCTACCGTATTTACACGATTGTCAGTCGACTCGAATGTAAGTCGACCCTCCCATATCGCGTGACCGAAGAAAAAAAAAATAAGAGCATACCCGAGGGCACATTTGATAACGAAAATTTATTAGCAGCTGACATGGTCACTGGACTACTCGTCTTCACTAGTGCTGCCATCGTCACCGTTGCTGCGGTCCCAAAGCGCGTCGTGGTCCAGTGAAATTATAAATTTGGCAAACGGCCGCACCAGGACATCTTGCAGAACAGCAGCCCACGCCAAATGCACCTAACCACACACAGCCGTCAGGGAGGCTCTTTTGACAGGTCCAGTCGGCGTAATTTTGCAGTCTTCTGCCGCCAGCCACTCGTTGTACTCGCGGCGGAGCAGAACCTTAAAATTAAGGCGAAGGTCCGGGCTTGTTTCATGACCACGTCGCACTTCACTGGCAGGGACCGATCACGCATTTCAGCGATGTACGCCACAAGCTTAGCCAACAGCTCCAGAAAGCGTCCAGACTTTGGCACGTGGGAAATTTCTCACTCGTCACAGGTGAAAATTTCACTTCGCTGCAGTCGCCACTCTCGCACCACCCGTTTAGAAACATCGAAATTGCGGCCCACTGTGCAGTGATTTGTTTCTTCGGCGTAAAGGATGGCAGCCCTCTTGAACGCTGCTATGAACGAGTGCCGAACGATTAGTGGGCCTGGAACACTCATGACGACTGGGGAAGCATAGAAGTAGCACATAGCCGGCAGTCAAGTGGAACGCGTCAAACCAATACCATGCCAATACCAATGCTTTCAAACAGAGAAAGAGCAACCAGCGAGCGGTGTCTGCTCTTCCATGAACTACTGATACTCTCCACAAGCGCCGCCGTTCTGAGGGTGCCGCCGCAAATGGGAACAGCGGCGCTTCCATCAACTATCGACACCCCCCCCCCCCCCCCATGAGCATTGCATGCACTGTAAAACTCTCAAAAATGTTGAAGAACCCTTCCGAAAAGCGAACAAACACGCGGGATAGCGAAAAGGTAAAGCCATAGAGCAAACATAAAATTCTAACTACTTTGTAGCTCCCGTTGGTATCGCTTTCTTTTGGCGGGACCATGTTTCGGTTTCGATTGTAAGTCGACCCCCCAACTTCAGACTTTCAAATTTAAAGAAAGGGGTCGACTTACAATCGTGTAAATACGGTATTTAGGTTGCTGCATTTTTTTTATAGGAGACAAGTTGGTATTTAGCCGATACTATCCCTAGTCTGTGACCCTGTGTTTGTTGACGGCTCGCTCCGTTCGCACGCAGCTAAGTTTTTCTCTTGTCTGCAACCGCCTTCGAGCCTGCCTTGCAATCGAGGAAACATGGAAAGCTATTTATGTTACGGCGGACATGGCAATCGTAGCCAAGTGTCACCAACAGCAGCCAAGTGCCAACAACCAAAACTCCCTCCGACAGGCAACTGATGGTCTGATTGGTCCACGCTCTCCGCTGCGCACGACGACTTTTGGTGGCGGCGGTTCGCTGGGCGGCGAAAAGCTGGGAAGAGTGGGTCGGTGGCGAACAGCCAATTTTTGGACGCCGGACAATGGGCAGCTGTCACCGAGGGGCCGCTCAGCGGCGGCCGCCGAAAGTTCGGCGTTTTTTCGCTCCATGGAGGTTGGCCTTCACACGATAAAGCATAGAAGTATTGCAGTGAAGCAGTGAAGGAGTGGGAAGGGGCAATTGGCACGGGACATGGTATGTATTGCTTAGTTTACACACATGCACCCGCCGCCTCCTATCACAGTATGAGCACCGATATGCCTAATATGTGTACCGACAGGTTATCAGAGCTATTTCAGACGTGCTTATGGCAATATGAGCTCCTGGATGCAGTAAAAGGCATGCACTCATTTTTTTTCGGACTGCCCGATATTTTTTCACATTGTTGCGGCCCCTATGCAGTCCGAAAAATCGGACATTGACTGTATCTATAAAATTGCGAGTTTTCTATATGCATTCGTTTCTTCGGACTGCTAGACTTTTTGGACGTTTTTGTGTTCACTAGAGTCCAAAAAATCAGATATTGACTGCCTCTCTCCAGCCCTCTTCCTTTCCATTGCCTTTCCATGCAATCATCATGGAGGTTCACCCGACTTTGCCCCTGCCTTGGAAAAAAAGAAACAAAAGAAGAAAAAAGGAAAAGGAAATCTACCCTATTGAAAACTTGCCACAAAAACCATTTTCCCGCATGTGTTATATATATACCGTAAAAACAGGAATATAGATCGAACTTTTTTTCAAAAAACCATCACGAAAAGTCGACCCTCGACTTATATACCAGACATTGGCGGAAAAACTACGGAAGTCTTGCAACAATGGGTGGATGAAGTAAACAGCCGCCATCGCCATCATCAGCAGCGCGGCGTTGGTTCTTTATTCTATGGCGTGGCGACATTGTGGCACCGGCATTTTGCGTTTCCACTGTCGCAAAGTTATATTAATTAAAGGCTGCATTTTCATTTTGTTTCAAAATGAGCGGAAGCCGACGTCAATTCACTGTCGCCTTCAAGAAAAAGGCGATTGAGTACGCGGAAGCCCACGGCAACCTGGCGGCACAGCGCGAACTTGGAGTATCCGAAAATAGCATTCAGTAGTGGCGAAGGTAAAAGCAACGTATTACAACTTGCAGCAACCAAAAGAAAACGTCATTTCGTGGCCGGATCGCAGCGGACTGCAGAACTGGAAGGCAAGGTTGCGGAGTCCGTCCGAGAGCTGCGTGTAAGATCACTGCCTGTTGTCGAATGCATTCGTCATCCGACTCTGTTCGAACGTGTTGCTCCGATTCAGAGTAGCGCTTGCGGACTTCATGCCCTTCTGTGTACTGTACACCCGACGAATTTTTAACAGTATCGCACGACCGTCGACCCGCGTGTTTGTCAGCACCTTTTATCATCACGTCACGGAGCGGCGAAATAGCGAAAGTAAGGGCATGTGTACACATGCGCGTATCTCGTTTGCTTCGCTGCTCAGCGCCGTTAATACGGTGTTGACAAGCAGGCGGGTCGATGGTCGCACGATACCGCTAAAAACATGGCCAGGTGCACATGCGAGCAGCATTTAAATAAATACTGTCACCATTGTGCAACCCGCTGAGTCGCATTTGTTTATAGGTAAGAGTGTCATGTCTTTCGATACTTTTGCCACTGAAAAAGATTTTTTTTCATTTTTAGAATTCGTTAGTTGAGGGATCGACTTATATTCCGGTCCGACCTATAGTCCGGTTTTTACGGTAGCTAAACATCAATATAACAAAATCTGTAAAATCAGCAATTTGTTTCATTATATTGAAAGTTTATTAATATTGCACTATGACCTTTCATGTAAGTACAGACATTGAAAAATTTTTTCGACACAGAAGGGTCCGTAAAATTTTCTATGTTATAGGGCAATAGCAAAAAGGAAATTTCGATGACAAAACATTTCCTTTTGTTAAATTTGAGTCAACGACGAAATATATGGTTTTATGCTGTGTCGACGGTATTTTCCCGTCGGCGGTACGAAGCAAAGCCAGCATCACTTTGAGGTTCACTCTGCACCAGCGAGTGATAGCGTTGCCCATAGTGGGATGACGGCAGCATGAAAAGCGCCAGCAGAGGGGAGCAGCAAATGCTTCGTCTGCCTCTCGCTTCAAAGCGTCTTGGAAACTCAAGATTACACAACCTCCTGTACTGAATGCATGGGCGTGCACTTGATGCAGCACCTTCTTGGCACGGCCACTCTTAGCAGAGACACACCAATGTGCACCCCCCCCTTCCTCCTTTCATGCATGCTTGATCGCGGCACCTCGAGCCTCACTCTCCTCCCCCATTTCTCCTTGCTTGCGTGGGAAGACGGGTCTCAACAAACTACCATCCTTCTTGGCTCACCCTCGCACACTTTCACTTGATAGGATCTTATCACACTTGGACTTTATAGGCAATATGATGCTGCTATGCATCGCCTTGGTGGTCACTCTTGGTCGTGCGGCATGCAATCCGAGAGTTGTGTTCACAAGCAGCAGCTTATAATTCAACCATATGATCATCTGCGTCCACAAAGGTATTCATTTATTGTCTCAGTATTCCTTCATAAAGGCAGTGAAATTATGTTATATATAATCATGTATAAACACACTTCGTTGCACTGAGGTTCAAAGTACGTGGTGTTCTGTGGGCAAGTTACAAAAACTTCATTATACAGATAATTTTGTTATATTGAAATTTGCCATATTGAGGTTTAACGGTATAGTTTTCCATATGTGTTAAGGTTTGTTCAGTGTGAGGGTTACCCATCATCAGCAGCCTTTCCTAGTGAGTCAGGGCTTCGAGATATCCCTACCAGAAAAAGCACTAGACATGAGGTGGTGAAAAATACAGGGTGCTTATGGCGGCTGACCGTACACCATGAAATTTTTTTATTTTGTTTATATTTTGAGATTTGAACTAATTACTTTACATTAATCATGAATGCATAGTGAGCTTCACACATCAAGTCTAGCACAAAGAATTCAAAGAATGCTCTTGTTTACCTTGAGCAAGTTGATCTCTCGCCACTGTTCTCTGATCTCCAGCTGGAACTCATTGAGCCTTTGCTGTTGTGACTGCACCAGTGATCGAAGCTCCTTCACACAGTTGTGATCCTTCGGATAAAGAACAAACCAGTGAAGAGCAGCACAAATTTCACAAAAGTAAATATCAGCAAAACATTTAATCAAGCCATGCTCTTGATTCGCACCAGAACATCATTAGATGTGCTGACATGAGATGCTCAGTACTGAAAAAGGGTACAGTCGCCGACCAATTTTCCAGACTCCAAAAATTCGGACATGCCTGATTATTCGGTCAGCTTCGCAGCACCGCCATTCTCCCCATAGACCATAATGTATAACAACTGTCGAAAGTTCGGACACCTTGCAACCTCTCGTCCGATTTTTCGGACACTCCTTGAGCCAACTCGGTTGAGAGCACCATACACCGACTCTGACCGGTGCATGGTTCGACTTGCTGAACGCCATTTTTGTTTTGAACGGAACTTCTTTGCTGCCCCACGAAGTGGCGCTACTGGAAATCCCCGCTCATCATCATCGTTTCTGCCTGGTTTGATAGAGTGGCTCTGCAGTAGTTCCGGTTTCAGCTTAGTAAGCCATGTCAAGACAATCCAGCAGCTGATTTGTTTCTTAGTGCAAGACGCTGCGAGGGCCGCGTTTTTTTGTTTGTGCGACTGGTGTCGGCACGGTGGTGTTTGCTTTGTGTGCTGTGTCGAGGTTTTGGTAATCCAACGCGGCATACGTAAACATCGCGTCAAGTGTCTAATGGCGCCGACAGTGCCCGCGCATACTTCGCTGGGGAATGCCGGCAAGCGGGTGCCGGAAGGCCTAAGACTTGTCGCCTTCCGATGTGCCCCCTACTGACGCGGGAAATGTTCTGCCGAGACCTGTGCAGTGGTTGCATTGCGATTCCGGACAGCGTCTCATTTGACAGTTTCATAGGTACTGACACTGCTGTATTCATTCGTCAGGTTTCTGCTACACCGCTGGACGATGACTCTGAGTCGGAAGATGACGCACCATGTGCTACACTGCCGTCGCATGCGAAGCGTGTACAAGCAGTGACTGTGCTTTCAGCCGCTAATAGTGACCGTACGACCCCCTCCGAGATTCAGGCTTATCTGATTGCGCGTAACGGAACAGCGTGCAACGGCGCATTCACGATTTCTTCCAAGCCTACTGCCGAGCCCGAATAAGTGCATGGAAATAAAGGATTTCATTTTTTTTTTCTTAATCTGCTTTTTCGGACACCTGTTTATTCGGACATTTTCGCAGTCCCCGTGAGGTCCGAATAAACGGTCGGTGACTGTATACGCAAAATTGTCAAACAGTACTACCGTATTTACTCGAATCTAACACGCACCTTTTTCCCGATAAAACGGGTCCAAAAAATTGCACGCGCATTAGAATTGAGTCCGACCCTAAATCCGCGTTACCATATCGCCATCGGCATTAAAAAAAATGACCGCCTCATACACGCTTCTAGCCTAGCTTCCTCCATGTGCATACCTCCATGTTGTAAGTGTAACCAGGCACTGGTGTAACCTAGTCTACCGCCTGTCTTCCTGTTTTCTGCATTATTTCAATCAGCATGGAAGCGCCGACTGAGAAGACACACCGAATCCACCATGCTGCCGCACTTAAAAGGAAAGTTATAATGTGTGTGGAGACGGACGAAAATTGGGCCGCATCACGGGCGTTCGAAGTTTCCGAAACTTGTGTGCGGGAGTGGCACAAGCAGGAGGATATTTTCGCCGGCAAAGCAACAAGGAAGGGTTTCAGTGGACCGAAGCAGGGCCGCTTCGCCGAAATAGAAAAGTTTCTCACGGAATATGTGCAAGAGCAGCGAGCGGCACAGCGGCCTGTGACGACCGATCTGCTCAAGGTACGGGCGATGCAGTTAGCCCTACAGAAAGGGCGAATGCGGAGCGACTTCAAAGCGAGCAGGTGCTGGCTATCAAATTTTATGGAAAGAAAAGGCTTTTCTCTTCGAAGGCGGACAGGGACATGCCAAAAACTGCCCGAAGAATATGAAGGGAAATTGCACAGTTTTCAGCGGTACGTTTTGAAGTTGCACCATAGAAACGGCTATCACTTCGGACAGATTGGAAATGCTGATCAGATGCCGCTCTACTTTGACATGCCTGCCACCACAACCGTTGAAAAGAAGGGGGCGAAGCAAGTGCGCATTTTGTCTTCCAGTCACAAAAAAAACTAGAGTCACCGCAATGCTTTGTTGCACTGTGGATGGGCACAAGCTGCCCCCGTATCTTATCTTCAGATGGAAGACGTTCCCGAAAGGAATCGTGTTTCCGAGTGGCACGATTGTGCATGCAAATGAAAAAGGTTGGATGACCAAGGCCTTGGACGCTGACTGGATTGATAACGTTTGGCGGATGAGGCCCGGCGACAGTTTGGGTCGGCGTGGGATGCTTGTGTGCAACGCATTCAGGTGCTACCTTGACCACCCATCAAGGACACGCTGCCTGCATGCAACACCGACCTTGTTGTGATACCCGGTGGCATGACATCGCAGCTCCTGCCACTCGATGGTTGTTTTGAAAAGCCAGTGAAAGATTGAATTCGGTCGCTCTACACCAAAATGGCTTGAAAGTGGCTGCCACGAATTCACGCCTGCCAACAAAATGAAGCGTACCTCGCTGCAGGGCTTTGCTGGATGGGTGAAAGATGCATGGTGCATGATCCCATCTTCCATGGTCAACAAGGCCTTTAAAGAGTGCGGGATTTCGAATGCCATGCATGGCTCTGAGGATGAAATGCTTTGGTCTGTTGATACCGATAAGGAGTTGTCTGATAGCGACGATGAGTGATATCTATTGCCCCACGCAACTCGTACCGGTGCAGTGAAAATCTTGGCGGCAAGGTATGCCACTTCCATTTGAGTTTTTATTCATTGCAACTTTAGTGTATTGAGAATAAATCTGTTTTTTCCAAATGAGAGAAAATAGTATTTCTATATGAAAGCACAAGGTGCACGGTATTGTACTCCCCCCTTTTCTTTTTTGGTCATGGAAAACGGGTTCGCGTTACAATCGAGGTTTTCTTTTCTTTTTTTTTATTCACGGGAAACGGGTGTGCGTTAAAATTGAGGGTGCGTTAGAATCGAATAAATATGGTATTTTGAGAATAGAGTTTTAAAAATATTTTATCAGTCTAAATTGATTTAATGATGCTCTTTAGTGTCCCTTCAATTCCCCTTCACTTTTTCACAGAAACCCATTTATTTAAAATTTTGTTTAACAAAGCAAGAATTTTCCAGAAATGGACATCCTGAACCCCCCCTCCCGTTTTTTTTTTTTTTTTTTAGTTTAGAATAAAGCTTCACCGATTACTTTGTGCCGGTGGGATCTAGCAGTGCCACACCAGGAGTAACATGCCTGATCTGTCAGTTTCAAAGTCGAGTGAGGTGTCTGCCACCTGGCATTGTGTCGTAACGACCATGCCTTCTGAGTCGGTAGCCATTTTACTTCTGCGCTGTACTTACTCAGTAGCATTCTGAATCTCACGCTGAAACACCAGCACTGGTACATTAGTGTGATGTCATAAATTTCAAAGTATTTTTTCTTAACTGTGTCGTTCAGGAGCAATAAAAGTTCTTTAAATTTGCTACCATATTTATTCCAATCTAGGCCGATAGTTTTTTTTCAAATAATCATATTCCAAACTCTCGGGTCGGCTAAGATTCGAGGCTTTTAAAAAACGCGCCCGTTTTTCAATGAAACTGCTAAATATGAAGCACAGCTAGCGCCATCTAGAAAAGTCAGTATCGCAGCCGCTACTAGCTGTGCCAGTAGCCAACTGTACACAAGCGAGGTCGCCATTTTGACCTGTGCCGTGTTGGCCGTATCGGTGTGCGGCGTGGTGTTATCGCGATGGCACCAAGCAGGAGATGCCACTACACTGCCGCTTTCAAACGAAAAGTTGTGATAGCCGCAGAGGCATCGTCGAACCTTCAAGCCGGGCAGGGCTTCGGCGTCGACGAGAAAAACATCCGTCGTTGGAGGGGACAACGACAGCAGCTTTTTGCGTTTGCCGCAACGAGGATGGCATTTAGTGGTACAAAGAAAGGCTGTCACCATAAAGTGGAGACAGTTTTGGCCGACTTTGTTTGGACGCAGAGAGCAGCTGCCCTTCCAGTGACAACAGAAGTGCGCCAAGCGAAAGCTAGGGAACTTTCGAGGGAGCAAGGCCTAAGGCCAAAGGATTTCAAAGCCAGCCAGGGCTGGCTTCAGAAATTCATTAAGTGCTTCGGCTTCAGCCTCCGACGTTGCACTTCAATCACCCAAAAGCTGCCAAGCGATTTCGAAGTGATAGCTTTTCAGCGCTACGTGCTGCGAAAGAGAGAAGCGGCAAGCTACAACCTTGGGCAAATCGGCAACGCCAACCAGGCGACTGTGTATTTTGAGGTCTCCTCGATTTGGCTGCACTTTTTGCACTAGTTCAGAAAAGTGTCGTGCCAGTGCAGCACCAGTTCTTGAAGTGTGAGTGTAGCACGACACTAGCGCTTTCGATGCAGCGGTCAAATCGAGTACAAAAGTGCAGAAACCTTGGCAGCAGGTATGTATTCCTGTGCCAAGAAATAAAATGCTCAGTTAGTGCGCCTACAGGGTTGTCTCGTGTCTCCTTCCTTCAGCCGTTGTTTTATTTGGCGCCTTTGTTGTAAGCGTACAGGCCTTCGTCTGCTGTGACTGGGCGGCTGTGGCTTTTCTTTTGTTGGTGTGTGCCGTGAGCGTAAACATGTGCGCAATGGCCTTCTTGGTCCTGTGGAAAGAACTTATATATTAGTACCTGGAAATTAGTTCAACTTCAGCATCATTATTCAGAAAGCATGGCCAAGCATGGTTTCCACACCTTTCTGAATCATATATGGCACAATGTTTCAAACGATGGACCAATGTGGTTTCGCGTAAACTTAACGTCGAGGTAGCAGTGAGCTCGTGAAAATTAATACGAACGACAGTGACCTGTGGAAACATCCCCGCCTTCAGTGCACTTAGCAGCAGCTGAAACTGGAAAGCACCCTTAACAAGATGCTGCGTGCACATCCTGAAGAAAACTGGCATCTGCGCTGCATTACTAATAACAGGCACCGTTGATGCCGTCTACCAACACCCGCATGGCCACAGAGCCGCATGTGTCGTCTGCTATCAAGAGCCTTGCACTACGTGCACAAGAAAAGAACTTGCGGACAGTCTAGTGCCAAAGTGTACATGAACTCATGCAGCACGACGTCAAATTGAGTGCCAAAGTGCAGGTGGCGCTAGCTGCACTGGCAAATCGAGTGCTAGAGTGCTGCACCCCCTGAACTAGTGCAGAAGGTGCAGCCAAATCGAGACCTTTGATATGCCAATGGCGTACACCATGAATGAAAAGGGCGCCAAGGAGATGAAGGTGCGCTCTGCGGGCTACGAGAAGCAGCGCGCAACTGTGATGCTGTGCTGCACAGCTGATGGACATAAACTCCCTCCTTATATGATATTTAAAAGGAAGACACTGCCTGCTTGAGAAACTTTCCCAGAAATGTCATTGTGCGGGCAAATGAGAACGGGTGGATAATGGGTGCGATGGTGGAAGAGTGGGTTAAGATTGTGTGGCGACGGCATCCAGGAGCCCTTTTGACAAAGGACTCGCTCCTTGTCGTCGACTCTTACCGTGGGCACTTGACCGACAATGTGAAGGTTGCGCTCGCCCAAGCGAACACGGACCTCGCTGTCATACCGGGTGGCATGATGGGCCAGTTGCAGCCACTTGATGTCTGCATCAACAAACCTTTCAAGGATCGTCTGTGAAAATATTACACGGACTGGTTGACTGACGAAGACCACATGCTAACGGTAACGGGCCGCATCAAACGTGCATCGCTATCGCAGCTGGCGGGCTGGGTAGCTGCAGCATGGGACGACATCCCAAGTACTTTGATCGTGCGCGCCTTTAAAAAGTGCAGCATACCTGATGCGCTTGACGGTACCGAAGATAGTGCACTGTTTGAAGGTGACAGTGACAAGGAAGACAGCGATGACGTTTAATGAGCTGTGCACGTTCATATTCAATAAATGCTGTTTGCATTTTGTGAATGCTGTCCTCGCTTTTTTGGTTCAGCCTACGTTCAAGGTAATATAATTTTTTTTTTGCTTCGGACTTTAGGGGGTCGGCTTAGAATCGGGGTCGGCCTAGATTCGAGTAAATACGGTCGGTTCACTTTGTGGCTTCTTTAGTATACAATGCAGCCCATCTTTAATAAAATTAACTAGGTCCAAGCAGACACCCATCAAAATATATGATGTAAGAGTCAGCTGATGCAGGAACTACAAGGCAGCATCAACCTCTGTCTTTCATTGTTTCAATTTTTCAGGCTTACCAAGCCTCCTCTCACATTAAAATGAGCTTTTGTGGCATTCACTAACACAAGTGGACTTTTAAAGTGAATCTTCCTTTGCCTCTTCTTTCAATGTTTGCGCTGCTACTGCTGTTTCCTTGCACGGCACATGGGTGGTGGTGCCTGTATATAAGTCCTGGCATGTGCACAATGCCCTCTAGAGTTCCCTGGGTGTCGCCACATCAGCTTCTTGACAGCTGTAATTACAGTCGAACCCAACTACATAGAATTATTCTGTATATCGAACAATTTCTGAGCATGGTATAGTTACGAGTATATATAGCAAAAATTACGCTTGCATCGAACAAAAATAGCAGCGACTCCTGATATATCGAACAACAAGCGGCGCAAGAGTGCCCACAGAAGTTGGCTTTCCCTCACGGCAGCGTGGCTCCACCCAACCGCTCTCCCTACCGTGACTGCGCTGCGTTGGGTGAGCCGTTGACACCCCCCCTTGCAAAAAATTATCCTGAACCACCCGCAGCACTTGCACAGACAGCCAATCAGAGGCTCTTGGGCTATCGTCGTGCAAGATGGCGCAAGTGCGAGTTGTCTCGCAGCTTTTTTGGTTCATTGTGCTTGCACCTTGTGGGCCTTCTCAAGCAGTGTTGCCGTGATGAAGCGGCACAATTCGATTTTTGCCGTGTAGCTTGAACTGATAAATCAGGTCGAACATGGTAGAAGTCGCATGACCCTGCTACATGCAAGATTCCAAGGAGCACTCTCGGCAGGATCTTGAAGAATAAGGGGGAGATTAGGGCTAACCACACAAACTCGGGACTCGGTGCACATGGCGCCCAACATGTACGCACGGCCGTGTGCAAGTGGTTAATCCGAAATTGCTTCATACGTGCCACGTGCCCGCGTGCCCGGTGATGACTGTAAATTCTGATGAATGCGACGAAGCCGTTGCTGGTGTTGCGGAAGTTTGGAGCGAGCTGTTGGAATTTCTGGAAGCCGTCGACGAGTCAACGGTCGATGAGTTTGTGAGTACAGATGATGGTGTGGCGACCACGGGAGATCCCGTAAACAAAGACTACATTGCCGACATCGTACTGAGCACAAGTGAAAGTGGGCACAATTAGGAAAGTAACGATGGTCCTTTGCCCACATCCTCCGAGGTGATTGGTGCACTCGCACTAGTCCGGTGCATCTGTGCGAAGTGGAAGCTTCTGGCCTCAGCTGCTTCGACCCCTTAGACAATGTGGAGAAGTTGCAGCGGAGAGCAGACAATGTGGAGAGCAATGTGGAGACAATGTGGAGAGCAGCGAAATTGCCCAAGCAGAAGTAAATACAGCACTACTTCATGCAAAACTAAGCTAGTTTCATCAATAAAGTGATTTTATAAATGGTATGTGCTTTTATGACGTCCCATTCTTTAGCAGGCTTATATCAAATCATGCCCTATATTGAACTGACAGGTGTTTTCTTGCAAGTTCGGTATAGCCGGGCTAGACTGTATTCATGACCCCCCTGAAAAGCATTGCAGAAACTGCAGCACTTCCCCTTCCCCTCTGACTGCCCTGGGGGATGCTAAAATGCCTTCTGAAGCTCCCTGAGGGATGCAACAATGCCCTTTGAACCAGGCGTAGCCAGGACTTTTTTTTTTTTTTCAGAGGAGGGGGTGGAGGGCTAAGGTTCAACTATTCCCTGTTAAGTGTCCCCATGCTTGGTGCATAATAATACAACTACTGTATTACTTTGAACAAGCCTTTGGTCTACCTGAAGGCATGTACCATCCTGTACTTGTCTAAAGGCGCATTCACAGTGGCGGGAAAACGCGCAACGCAGAATGTTTTCTGCGCGCCGCTTCCCGCACAAACCGGTTTTTCTCCCACAGACAGGCTGCTGTGTTGTCCTGCAGAGCGATGGGTCTGGTAGCTATTTTTCCCACGCCGCTGACGAGAACAGCCAATGGGGGCCGACCGTGAACCGTGGCGTCGGTCCCAGTTCAGTGACCCCGTTGGCGGAGGCTGCGCACGTGCTGCGGGACACTTGGCGGTTGCTTTGCCAGCATGAACATGCAACTTGAGGCGACGGTGCAGAAGCAGCGAACAAGCAAGTATGAGTACGTTTACCGTAGCCAACAGCTCATCGTTCGAACCAGCCATCCTCGTGACAAAAAATTGGAGGACGCTTAAGCTTCGCCTTCAAGAGTGGAACGCGACAGCGTTCCCGTCGACCCGCCAAGGGGTGTGAGACAATGGGCTACAGGGCAGCCATCACTTACGAGGCGCCCCGCATCGGACGCGGTGAGCGTCGAGCCATATGGTCGAGCAACGCGGCGTTCGGCGCAGCAACGAAACGTGCGCCTGAGCAAGCGGAACGAACCAAAGAACTCGGTATCTCGGAGGGGGAAATGATGCACACCAGCCAAATGTCGTGATCGGCACGGGCAGAGAGATAGACAGATAGTGATCTAAAGAAAGGAAGGACGCTTGATTCTACAGAGGGAGCAAGGCGAAGCGTTGTCAGGGGAGAGAGAGAGTCCGGGCAACGACCCCCCTCGCACCGGTCCTTCCACAGCTCCAATGCGCGCGTGGCGCGCCATCTGTCGAGGCAGCGCCCTACATGGAGAGGAGGGGGTCTTCTGTGTTTGCCGCAAGATGGCTCTGCGTGTGCGGAAAGCGCAGAAGAAATGCAGCGGAAACGCACTTCGCTACTCGTGTAATTGCGACTTCTGTAAGTTACATGTTCATAATTACCTATATACACTGCAGTATAACTTTCCACGGCTCGTTTCGAAGGCAACACCGCATTCACTAGAGGCGCGTTTGTACCGCTTGGAAACATCAAACTCGTGGCTGAGTGGTAGCGTCTCCGTCTCACACTCCGGAGACCCTGGTTCGATTCCCACCCAGCCCATCTTGGAAGTTGCTTTTTATTTATGAAGTGCCTGCCGTTATTTATCACTCACGGTCAACGCCGCGGACGCCGACACCCGCCGCCGACGACACCGGCTTTTCTGCGACACGAGCTCCTTAACGCTATCGCGTTAAAAGGGCGACAGGAGGAGAGCTAGCAGACGATCAAGACGATGACGCGAGAAAAGAGCACGCTTTCCAGTCTTCTCTGGTGTCACGTGACTATCCCCTTCTCTCTGCTCATTAGGGTCCTCCCTCAACGCCTCCTCTCTCTACATTCCAAGACAACCGCAGTGAGAAAACGCACGCAGTGTGAGCGTCATTCGGAGGAGCTGCGACGCAGCGTTGACGTTGACGCTGTGCCGCTGCGGGAAGTCTCTCGCTAGTGTGAGCACGCCTTAAGGCAGGCGTCCAAAGGATATTTGCCTTTGTACATAGGCGATGTGCCAGACATAAAAGGGAGCATGGCACTGGCCAGAAAATTTTTAGGAGGGGGGAGGGGGCTGAAGCCCGATAGCCCCCCCTGGCTATGCCACTGCTCTGGACGCCATAATTAGGTGTGACCCTCGCAAAAGCATTGTAGAAGCTGCCACACTACAGCAAACACAGTACAAGGAGGAAGTAGGGAGTAAAGAGAGAGGAGGCAGGGAATGGGTACAATTAGTGATAAACCTTACCTCTCTCTGACTGTGGCAGTTCACCTAACATGACACGGGTGTAATCAGAAAGCATTGTTCATTTCAGCTCTCTTCAGTAAAGAATTAGTGAATGAATGACATGTCTCTGTGTTCTGTGTACTATGTGGACAAACACAAGTGGTGCAGGCAAGGTAACATTTAGCATCACATCACGACTGTTGTATGCCGTCAACGACGAATTGAATTGAATTCTGGGGTTTTACATGCCGAAACCATGATCTGATTATGAGGCACGCCATAGTGGGGACTCTGGATTAATTCTGACCACCAGGGGATCACTAATGTGCGCCCAATGCACAGAACATGGCATTTTTGCATTTCGCCTAATCAAAATATGGCTGCCATGGCCAGGATTTGATCCAGTGACCTTGTTCTTAGCATACCAACACCAGAGCCACTAAGCCACCACGGTGAGTCAGCCATCAACATCACTGCCAAATACCATCGATCAACACAAATAGCACAGATAGCTTAGCTTACACCAATTCCCACAGAGCAAGGGATCTGCATTTTTTTTTAGATTTCTTTTCATATTAGTTAGGTTGGTAATTCGAGCGAGTTACTTATTCCTGGTGAACTTGTTTTAGTGCCAACAGACAGACACATGGTAGAGGGGACAGGATACACAAAGCGCTTTGTGTGTGCAGCCCCTTTCTCATGTGTTCATGCCTGCAAGCAATAAAACAAAATCCCCTTTTAAGGTTACATTGTTAAATCCATTAATTTATTACAACCCATTTTTTTATAATACCAGGCATTATTCGAAATTTCATCCAGGCAGTGCTCTATGGCAATAATTCTTTAAAAGGGCTTAGTAACAGCAGAGACAGAAGCAAATAAAATGTTGCAAGGCAATGGTGCAAGGAGGCTCGCTACCCTTCCCACAGCAGAGGCTCTCTCCCCCATTGCTTGGATCAGTAGCGGCATTCCTCATAGTTTGAGAAGGCCTGTAGGCCTCTGGTTGAATCTTCAGCTGTGTTTCTTTACAAGCGCTTTGGTGATGATCATGGAAATGTGCGCTGCCCCATTATCATCAAAGCAAGTCATTATTGTGCACAATGTTAGGGTGATCTTGGTCTTCCAACATGATTGTAAACAAACGAAATGGTGTCCTAGCGTTGGCATGCTGTGATGATGCACTTGTTCACACGATGGCTGACAGTGGCAACTAGTACTAGGCACGGAAGTTTTGATCTCAGTGCAACCTCTACCGTATGTGCCAATGCTCTTTATCCTATAATTATCTGCTATGTTTCTTGCAGGATTCTGTTCGTCAATAGGTATAAATAAGATATTACCTACCAGGACTGCTCTGGGAACATGCGAAGCAATTTTTACTGCTGAAACATAAAACCTCGGCTAAAATTCATGTTTTAGCAATGTTTTTGCTACAAGTACGACTTTGGTAAATTGAGCTTCGACTGCATTGATTTGTCATACACCCTATCACAAAACACACCAAACCCCCTTCCCCATATGAGTTCCTCAGAAACCAAACTTCATAGTTCAATGTCCATTTTGGGAAAATTGAAACCTGATGCAGCTAATATCATGGATTAATGGCACTGCCTTGCTCAGTGATGCAAGTTCCTTGCAAGTTACAGGTACGAAAAAAAAAAAAAAATGCTATTCAAAAATTTTCTCACATATGTCAGCATATGCTCAACTTCACTGATGCGAAGTTATTTCGGGAAAAGCAAGAGACTTCTGCTTTGGGGTATGAAATTACGAGAAGTGATTGTTATAGTGTTTCATAAACGTTTTGTTAGACGTCCAAAGGTGAGGGAAAAAGCTCCAGCCAGGCAAGGCTCTCTCACTGCAATTACATTTCAGTTTTAAACCAAACTCTGAATGACGGTATTACATTCTAACAATTCTCAACGAGTCTACAAGTGCAGGCCAACACACCTTCAGTTCATCTTTTGGAATGACAAGGCCACAGCCCTGCTCGCATGGCACTGGCCGCCGGGGATTGTGCTCACAAGTCTCTCGGTGTGATGTCAGGCAGTCAAGCTTGACAATGGCACTACAGCCAAACTGGGCATTGTCGCACGACATCTGCAACCTGGACAGCAAGTTTCGCAGAATGCGCGGCACGGGCTTAAGCTGTGCTGCAGTGATGGACTGCCGGTCAACAGGACATGTCTGCTGGCGCGACAACCATTGGCAGATGCAGCCCTGGCAGAAGGCATGCTCACACTGCGGTGCCTGCAGAGAGTACACATCTTTAGCACAGGTCTGAAGTTGATGGCAATAAAAGTGTGCAGCAAGAAACACATATTTAAGCTCCCAAATCTCTGAATAGAAAATGAACAGTACCGTGACCATCTCATGCAATTAAGAACTGCATAATACTGTCTAAATACTACTAGAACCCCATGTTGCACACCATTGTTTTGCATAAGTCCAAATATTGGGAGGGGGGCGGAGTAGAATGGAACCACTAACAAGGAATAAAATCTATGGTAGAGTCACCAGTAGTGTTTATTGTAAGACAATGGTTGCATGGCTGTTTTGCTGCAATTCTTCTACATAGGGTTGTTGCTGTACAAACTACTGATTAGTAACCTAAAACATCCAGACAGACATTCAGAGGCAAGAACCATTGTTGTATGGAAATTACTATGTTTATACCAAAACTTTGGCCACATTTTAATGAAAAGCAAGGCGATCAACCAAGGTTATTCATTTGTCAAAATTACCATACCTGCTACTGCCAGATCCATGGCCCAACTTTTGCTCCATACATTCATTTCTTTCTACTGCTGCATGAAATGCATTACAATATCTCCGCAATCTGACAGTGTTATGAACAAATAGATTAGTCACTTGTTCTAGTTGAGGACTTAATTGGGCAAAATTATTGCTCCCCACTTTTAACCATAGAGGGAGTTGATCAACTGGGTTGTGGGCTTCACAGCAAGGATATCATGTTTCCAACACAACTGAGGTGGTTGGGAATGCTCTTGTTTGCTGTAGGCATTAAGGTAAATTTTTCAGCACTGCAGGGGCAGCCTACTTCAGTTATGTTGCCTGCAGCTGCCACCACAAACATCGGTACTGTACAAGTCTCCTGTTCCCTGAACAAGCAGGACAGATAAGCCAACATTGCACCGCAGTTCGCTGTAAGCATAAACTTTATACATGCCAATACCAAATCCCTCACTGTGACCAAAGGCAAAGACGAAGCTCCAGTTTGAGTACACCCTATAGCGGTAATTAGGCACAAGTGCACTATTCGTTAATCATTACAGACAACAAAATGGTACCTAAGCCCATGTCAACTCATTGCTAGTGCAACCCTCTTTCTTGTAATAATGTTAACGTTGCTCTGCATAAACACATCTTCCTTTTAGCTGGCCTTGGTCCTCCTGCCCATATGAACAACAAAACAGTGACATAATGCGAATTATCAACAAGCACGAGATCCGAGCCCGAGTCTGGGCCTCTGTCATGGCTAGCAGACTAAATAGCGCAGTTACTAAATGCATATATGCAAAGTAGCTGAGGTGGTGTTAAACCTAATGCTGCTGTCAGACTAATTTAGCATCATTTTGTGTATGCACAATTTGCCTGAGCAGAACTTTGGTGTTATGGTGTTATATGGTGAAACAAGGCGTAATTCTAAATTTATAGCAACTGTGACTGAAAGAAAAATACACTCGCTAATGGAAAAAACAAGTGTATTTTCTCCTTTTCTTCTCCCATTGGTGATGGTACACTTTTCGTCAACCCTGTCCTTCCCTTGTCAGACAAGCTTCAAACCCTTGTTTATATAACAATCACGAGCAATAATCACTAAAGATAGCTTACGATGTAAATAATTAGGTTTGCTTTAATATAGTGGACATTTTTATCATTTTAAGTAAAAACCAGCAGAGTGAATGAAATCCCCATTGATTGCAACAAGGAATACTGCCACTCTCTCTTCTAGGTGGGTGTTGCTGACTGCCATGTGCATCTGTGGCAGCATGTATAATGAACACCCTTTGTAGAAACCTTAAAGGGCCCCTGAAACGGTTCGGACAAATTTTGTAGGTGCGTAGGGTACAGCTTAAGTAGAACATTCGCACCACAATTTAAGTGAAGCGTTACGTATTAATGGCGCTGCAAGCGATTAGAAGTTACCCTCCTCCCTAGCTATGCTTTTCCTCCTCAACTCGCTCGCCGAGCAAGCGGCGCTAAGCTCCGCCTTCACTGGTTCAGCGTCACGATGCGACGTCACATCGCTCACTTCCGGTTGTTTAGGAGCACGCCCCCTCCCGCGCGAGACCTCTCCGCTAGCCGCTTGGCCGTCGACCGAGAGCTATCGAAGCAGCGTGCGTTGCGAGCATTCTGTCGTAGCGCCGAACGTGTCCGGTACTCCGCTAAAAACAGGCAAGCTGGTCATTTCGGCAAATGACTGGAGGCATAAACTCAAGCTGATGAAGGAACTTTAGCGTAGACGTACGTGAGCAGCCTAATCGGTCTGCACGGTCCAGACACTTGCTGGCGCAGCGCTTAACCAGTCAAACAAAGCGCTAATATTGCTCTAAGCAAGTGTAAAACATTTTAAACATTTATAAATCAACGTGTTGATGATTACACTCCTGCGAAAAATACACACCAGCAGCAAAGAATACACTTCGTTGCTGCTACTGTGTATGGTTGAGCTCTGTGCCACCAGGTGGCTGCACCGTGCAGACCGTTCACATTTGCCCTTCTGCTCATCTCGTGACTCATCCCGGCACAGTCAAGCGGCCAGACCCTGTCCCCCTGCGCTTGCGTTTGCCCTAATACTGGACTCGCGGTTTGCAGGTCGCTAGGTTTGCAGTCCACAAGGCAACAAAGTCGAATCATAGTGCTCGCGAAAAGACTGAGACCGACTCTGACCGCGGAGCTCTCGTCAAAATGGAGTACGTTGTAACACAAGCAGACGACACTTGCTGTGTGCCGGAAGTGCTGAAGTGTACTAAAAAACTATTCTTGTGTATTCTCTTTAAGTTATTTTCTTTTTACAAAAACAAAGTAACTAACATTCCAACTATTACGAGCATCATTTGTTCACCATAAAGTTGGAAAAATTATCGACCACGCGCCCTGGTCAGCCAATCAGATAGCTCGCCCATGTGACGTAATATGGGTTATTTGCATCATATGGGTAGGGGCGGCTTAAAATTCCGCCAAGCAGTGCGCTGCGATCGGCAGCGATGGGTATTTTTAAAACCTTATAATAAATTACACGCTTTACGCAGAGCACTTAGATGCATCAATTAATGATCAGAAGAACCTACTCTAACGACTCAGTACGTTTGTAGAAAATCGCCAAAATCGTTTCAGGGTCCCTTTAAGCATGAAGCAGTAAGCAATGATGATGCACTGCCACCAAAAGAATGTTGCATTTTAAAGCTATGCTTAGAGAATGTGCTCCAACTTTTGTAACTCATTCAGATAAAGCAGCAGCAGGCAGTAATTGAATCAAAGCTAAGTAAAGGTACCAATGCACAGCCAATGGCAGGTAAAATGACACTTTGAACAAAAAGTGCTGTACCAAAGAGATGGGTGTACATTTAAGAAAATTGATGCTAACGAAATGCAGTCAACAGCTCTTCATTCACAGTTTTTCTCCTTCCATCCCCACTATCCACCATGAATAATCACAGCCTCCCAGTGTTCAAACCTGCATGTTTCTTGGGAGTCATTCTAGATTCATGTTTGAAATACAATCACACAAAGGACGCACAAGGGAAGCCTCAGGCTGAAGCCAATGTTTCGAGAACGGGACTTCTTTTTCATCAGGGCAAGTACCCTTGTCAAAACGTTTGGCTCTAGCCTGAGGACCTGAGGCTTCACCTTTTTCACCCACTGTTCACCACTTCAAACGAGCCCTTTATCACACCTGGATTGCAATCACATTTTGCATATAAAGGAGAGAATCACTCGCGGACATCAAGACACAGAGTATGTCCACATATTCAATTTATCGACCAAGCCATGCCTGTTATAACATTCAGTCCACTTTGCACGAATCATTGGTTGAACCCCAAACAAGAATTTGTTCAAATAGAGCCTTTAAATTATTGTCCACAAATAATTAAATCAGACTAGATTTGCTGCCACCAATTTTCTCTTACTCACTTTTACGAATAAAAATTTACATAAAGTTACACTACTGCATAATCATGACCTAATATGGCAAGACTATTTGACCACAAAACCGAGAATACAGCAGTGAGAAACATACAGGCTTGCGGCTCTCTCTGTTCGCACGAACATCCAATTTGGTGTTCTAAGGTTCAGATTTGCATAGGGACAGATTTGTAGAGCAGACCTCCAAGAACAAAGTGAACTATAGTGTTCCCTTGGTTATTACAGTGTTTCTGTTTACTCAGAAATGTTCTAAGGTGTGTTGTGAAACACTTGGTGTCCTTCAAAATGTTCCTTCATACAGCTATGTTTTTGTTTGTGCAGTCCTGCATCCTTACATCGGGCATACATAAGAGTTTATTATCGGTACGATAAATTTGGAACAGGTGTACACAATAGGCATTAATGAGAATGCATGTCTCTCTAGATTTAGTGGAATATAAGAATTGTGTTCTATATGGTACTGTGGCACACCACTAGGGCATCAAGACAAATATGGCAGCCTCTATTGGGAAAGTTGGTTGAAGCATGGGCAGTGATCAACTTACTGCATTTTGAGGGACACAATGCTAAAGAGGTTCATGCCACGCTGGTGGCCATTTACTGTGATTATGGCGGAGACCTTGACATCATGTTTTTTTTTTATTTTCGCTAATTAATTCATGCACCTGCGATCGTTCTTCAAAGCTTGCTTGTTACTTTATTCTTGTGCGGTTTGGGGTACCTGTCACATTGAACTGGCGACCAGTTATCACAGGTCGCCAGTTCTGGTTGTCTCCTACCTTGGCTGCCAAAAGGCTGCTCGTAGTACTCAATAAAAAAATAAAAAATAATAATAACGTGCCTGCAGCTGAACGCTCAGTTTTACAAACATATGCCATATATATACAGTGTCAAAGCAATAGCTACACAGATGCTAGCTAAGTGACCATAGCTAAAGCCTACTAAACTTGCACATTTTGTTAACAACACCAGTGCCGACCTCCTCCTGCACAATCAACATCTTGCTTAAAGCGATACCATATGAGCGTGCAAATATTTTGCGAAGATTAACGCCGCCGTTCGCATACACACTACATGATGAATACAGTGGGCAACCGCACACAGCTGAGTAATGAAATGCGCAAAACAGATTCTGCTAAGCACAACACGCTACTCACTGCTAGATCATGACAACACAGAGCAGAGTTCAGCACGTACCAACCACCAATTAATCCAGTAGAAAATGAACAAAAAGTAACAAGGATAGCAAACAATGTTTTGTACCTGAAGGGGTTCCTCCAGAACACCAGAGCAGACTGGGCAGATCAACTCTTCATCAACGTCGCCTTGAAAACGGCAAAGATCGTAACCCATGGTCGTGCAACACGGCAGAAGTCTCTAGAAGTACACAGACTTGGTCAACAGCCGCTGTCAACATCGCTTGCACGAAAAAAAGTGCAATCTGGGCATGAAACATCAGCTGTTATTTAAAAAGAAAACTGGAAGCTTGTCTTCAATACGCAAATCATAGGAGGTTGCCATTGTTAAAGATCACCGCTCTTTCACGCTATGGAACCTCAGCCATGTCACAGCTTTAAGTGTAACGAGAAGAGCCCATTCGGAATGCTGCTAAGATCTGACAGTGCTGAGAGCTCTAGCGTAGAGTAACAAAGTGATACAATAATCTGCTGAACTATCTAGGCTTATCCAATACTCTACTCCAAGATTGGTTCTCACTTACGCTGAACACGGTCCAGAAGCTGACCGCCGTCGAATAAAACAACTTCAGGAGACACACATTGAAAAGTAGGAACAGGTGCAGGCTGTAACGACACGAAATCACGCTCCAATCTAGCACATTTGCATCACATCCAAACTAAACAATGAATTCCTTGACCCGAGGAAGAGGACACCTGAGAAGCACGCTGCTCCTTCGGCCGGTGGTTGTCAACGTCATTGCCGTAAACACATGCCGTAATTACCATTGTTTAAGAAAAAAAGCATTTAATTTTTTACTAAAATGTGCTCAAGTTATGTAGCAACATATTCTTTTAGTTTTGTCAAATAAATGTTAAGCGTGAACAAAATTTCTTGGTACGTTTTACTTGCGTGATTGCGGCTACTGCGCGGCAATCAGCGAGTCTCGTCTCCACAGCGTCCACAGTCTCCGTGCTGCTCGTGCTGCTAAAGCATGTTAAAGTGCTAGCGTGTTAAGGTGATGTAGAAGCGTTGTTGCTACCGTGTAGTGTTGTGCAATGCGAGACGATTCATGCCTGATAGAACTGTAGAACTGCGCTAGTTCTGCAAAAATAGGTGAGCAAACTTTGCTGTGGGTGTTAACTATGGCTTGGAAACATGTATTCTAGGGAACATATATTATTTTGTTGAACGTTCGCCCGGACTTTCACTAGGTGCGCGCCTTTCGAACGCAGATTTTGCATAAGATGTTTGCATTACTATAGTACACTGTTCACTTTGCCATTTCTTTGATGTAGGACACACAATCTGCATATCAGGCTTTTACTTAATACATATTGTTGACTTGTTCGTTATGACCATTTGTTACTCACTCTGTTCGACTTTGATGGGCGATTGAAGTAACGTTATGTCTGTATAGAACAGGATGCCAAACAGATAGCGCAAAAGGCCTTTTTTTTTTGGTCACCTTTGCATTGCCTTGTGTATCCCTCATTTAAGTACTACCAATGAGAGTTTGGGAAACGCTACCTAGAACCAGACCGCACAAAATTTGCGTATCATTTTGCTGACTGATTGTCAACAGTCTACTGTGTTCACCACAGTTATCGTCCTACTGTCTTATGGGCTCAAGGCAGTTATGCTTTTCATGGCTTCTGTTTACAGACTCGCGCAGCCGACATGTCGTCGAACCTTGTGTTGGGTAATGTTGCGAGTGATAACTCACAAGATGTAAGCGAAGCATCGCAAGCACCAGGTGAGCCTACTGTCGCGCTCTCTCTTTCTTCTTTAGTCAGTTAGGAATGTTGAGTAGGAACTACAATTGGAAGGTTAGGCTCCAGCATTGTGCAATGTTCGCAAGAACTGTTTGCAAAATCTGCAGTCTTGCTTGATTTCTTCTTTGTGTGTGTGTGTGTGTGTGTGTGTGTGTGTGTGTGTGTGTGTGTGTGTGTGTGTGTGTGTGTGTGTGTGTGTGTACACCAGTGTAATTAATTGTCATGGTATAATCATTATGAAACCCCGTAGCATTCTGTGCAACCATTAGTGCAAAAGGGCAATCATGTAGGCCATCTTCTGTGTAAAAGTTAGGTTCTGACTCTATAAAGAAGTGTGTCTACATGACTGCAGCGTGGCCGACCGAGACTTCTCGCTCGTTTTTTTTTCTTTTCCTTTTTTGTTTCGGTACTATCAACATGTCATTTATTAAATGAGCAGAGGGTATTTACTCTGCTTTCACACAAAAATCATAGTAATGGGACTAGCGCAGTGTTCCCAGTTTGCAAGAACTTGTAAATGCTGCAACGCCTTCTCGTGCAGCATTCTTAATTGTACATGGCAAGGTAATGCTTCAGAATTGTGAGGACTGAAGAAAACAGGTACTTAAAATGTATCGCTTGCATAATAAGACGTATTTAATTATTGGCATTGGATGGTCATGGGGGGTGACAGTATGTGGTCGTTTACTGGGATCTTTTCTTTTGCCGAGTCTGATGGTAATGAGTTATATTAAGGAAAATTTCTGTTTTCCTAGTATATGGTACAAGAAATGGTCAATTTGTTCTCAACAAGTATCTAAAGTATTTTTATAGAATAGAGTTGAAAATAATAAATGTAAAACAGTTCTTCTGTCTTGTCTGATGCTGAATGCAAAACAAATGAGTTAAAACAGAATGTTTAACTGCTGAATCGGGTGTAATCTATTGTCAGTGGTTCTTATAGCAGTCCTTATGCTTTGCCTGCTTGTTGGAGCCTTGGCAGTTGCACTTTCTGACAATAGGGACTGCATAATAGTGTCTACTGTTGTCTACAACCCAGAAGCCAATGTTCCGTGACATTGGCATTTGCACAAATCTTGTCCCCATGTGTCATGTCAAGTCTGATGTCAGCATTACTTCTTAAATGTGATGAAACTTTAAAGTTGCATAATCTTTTGAAGCATAAATGCAGATATTTTTTCTGCATCATAGTGTTTTTAAATACTGACCTTATGCTGTTAAAATTAAAGTTCTAAAACAGTTATTTCTGTTTTTCATATTTAATTGAAGATGCTAAACTCTGCAAGTGAGCACTTGTGTTAAATGCAGCAAAGCTTGTATGCTGCATATTTTGTAGTTTGCACCACTTAGGAACTTTCATATTTAAATTCGTTGTGATGCCGTGCTACGCTTTATGCTGCTGTGCTATGTGCTGCTTAGGTATGTTTTTTTTTTGTTAAGCATTTGTTTTACGGCTGTGCATGTGTTGGAAGCAGTAGTGTTTGTCTCAAGCACAATGGAGTTTTTTTTTATGTGCCATCTTGTACTTGTATACTTATGTTAAAGCAGCACTATATGAAACTGGATGAAAGCTGTTCTTTTCAATTTTTAGCAGCCATGTCTTTGGTTCTGTAAAGCTGCAGTTGTAGCTTCATTGTGTAAATGTATTTAGCTGCCAGTGGCTCAACAGTTATAGCATTCTGCTGTTGAAAGTGTAAGGTTGTGGGCTAGGGTCCTTGCCATAGCAGCCACAGTCTGGTGGAGGCAAAAGGGAGAAATGCTTGTAGTGTTCCTTAAAGGGCCCCACGCTAGGTTTGGCTATATTAAACAGAAAAACGTTGTTTATACTTCACACACTGAAGATCGTGTCTGCAAACTATTACAGTGCTGCACACTGTGAAAATGGCTGAAATTTCAAACAGAATGCCACGCATCCACCTTTTCGAGGAAGCACCATTTCCAGCCAGAGAGTTCAGGCAGCGTGCACAGACGGTGTGATGTGAAATGCAGTCTTAGCAACGTCACTCACTATGACCTGTTACTTTGTTAAATTATCCAATGGGGAACTTGCAACTGTTCCACCCAAAATGCGCCATGCAGCAAAAAAGAGGCACGGCTCGTCACGTAAACCAGACGCGGTCCCTCAGTTCTGGTATGGGAGAAGGCAGGAACGTCACTTGCAGGTGTAACACTAGGCAGAGGGAGACAGTGGCCAGTATAATGGAAAACTATTCCAATCTGTTTTTATTCCAGATCCACCATTAGCCTCCTACTATAGATCAGAATGGTTCGGGTACAGCCCGTATGGGAGTGCGCCATGCTCATATGAGGCAGAACCCACGCCATTTTGTCTTATCAGAGGAGGCTAATGGCAGACTCGGAATGAAAACAGATTGGAATAGTTTTACGTTATACTGGCCAGTGTCTCTGTTGGCAGTTGTGCTCGCCTCTTGGCGGTATGGT
The DNA here is from genome assembly GCF_038994185.2 of Dermacentor albipictus. Lineage (NCBI taxonomy): Eukaryota > Metazoa > Arthropoda > Arachnida > Ixodida > Ixodidae > Dermacentor > Dermacentor albipictus. The sequence continues at coordinate 255,583,087 of NC_091821.1, forward strand.
AACAGGGCATTCAATTTTTTTATATCTCCTCCAAGAGTAAACCATTTTGAAGAATTCTTCTGGTAAAACGAACCATAGACAGATTCACTGTCTTAGAACTTACTCTGGTTTTAGAACTTCTCGTGTATAGCTTAAGTTTATAATGTGACCTAGTGAGGGGTCTTTTAAATAATTGCAAATGGTCATAATTAATCCACAGTTCAACATTACAGTGTGTCTTACTTTCCTTGAAGCCCTTGGGTGTAACGTAACATCCATACTCACGTTCTATATATAGGGACTTGCCATTGTAGAAATTGCAGTATCATCTGACGTTCACTGGATGTGCATTATCATCTGCACTCGTGTGGGCATAACCATGACAGAAGCACATTGTGTTTGTTTCAGTTGTCATATGTGAACAGATAATTTGCCAGGGAGATATTTTGTATGTAATAGTTAGGGCAGTTCGGAGGAGAAGCAGGTTTGATGAACATAAGTTAACTGCCCTACACTGTCTCTGGAACAATTTACATGCTTCTCTCTGCCATGTGCCCCTGTTGTCAAGCCCCAGGAAATTTTTTTCGACAAAAATCTCTAACAGTGTTGCTCCTGAGTTGCTTTTCAGCAATGCAAATAAGTAACATATAAACCATTATTTAATTAGTTATGGCTCAGTATCTATGGTATTCCGCTGTGGGTCACAAGGTTGGGTGTTCTGTTCTTTGCTGTAGCGGAATAGCATAGCCCAGTGTCTTCTTTTTTTTCTTCTTTTTTGTCATGGTTGTTCATCAAGTTATCATCATTGAATCGGTTAGCATGTCAACAATTATGGTGCTGTGCATGGCCTGGATGTAGCTATGCTGTGTTCATGCAAACATACCTATATTCCATGTAGATTGCACTGATCATGTGCACAGTTCGTTACTGTCTAAAACTTCTTGTGTCTGTCTGCATGCAATCTGCACATGGTGTGTGATTGCCTTTTGAGGCTTGCGTTTTAGCATATTCACATTTCAATCTGCATGTTTCCATTGGTTGCACTCGCTGTTTCTTCAAATTGAGTTCATGAACCTCTTCCGCTTACACACTTGGGCCACGATTTTGTAGGCATGCCTTTTCCCAATGCCCTGGACAGAGCGTTGAACGTGGCCACTCACGAATGTGAAAAGCACCGAAAAGCATTAGCATCAGGAAAGGGCATTGCTGCAAAATCACAGCCTTGGACATACCTGCCATGGTGGCAATGTGGCTCTGACATTTTGCTTCTTAGAGTGAAGTTGCAGATTTGTTTCTTGGCCATTGCATTCTGACGGAGGCAGGATGCAAAAACACTCATCTGCAAAGCTTTGGCTGCATGTTGAAAAACCTCAGGAAGTCAAAATAATTCAGATCCTTACACTACAGCACTTCTCATAGTTGCTTTGATATGTTAAATCCATTTAACCAGCCAATCGGCTTAAAAATAGCCTCGCTTGTGAACAAAAGCAGTCATGGATATTATGTTATATGTTGTGATTGGACCTCTTGCGATTGAAGCTCTTTGTGATTGGACACTACAGGATAGGTGGTGAAACATGGTGTCAGGGTAGCAACAGGTGAAGTTTAATGAGAGCCTGATATCTTTCTTTTGCACTGCACATTTCATGAGTGAATGAAGAGGGGTTGTGCAGAGATAACAGAATTAATAGCTAGACACTAATTTACTTAGTAATCATGTGTTAGCCCAATTTTCCAAGCCTCTCGTTGTGGTTGTTTAACAGGGTGTCAGTTTCCTTGATTATTATGATAGTGCATGCATGTGTAGTTTTTTAAGTATGCATGTGTGTGCGTGTAGTTCTTGATACCTTGTTAACTGCAATTGTTACATCTTATATATGATATGTGTGCAAATGCAATATATTTTGTTCTGCATTTTTTTATTGCACTATGTGGGTTGTACATTGAATATCTGGAGTGCTTCAGTCTGGAGAACTATAAAGATAAATTGGTATAACCATACCTATTGTTAATCTAGTCTTTCGACACTGCAGCAGATTTTTTTTTTCTCCCCTTCTGTCAGCTAGTTTCTACATTCCACCACTTTGTTAACTGGTTCCTGGACGATTAGAAAATCTGATTTCCATATCTGAGTGGAAGTATTCTCCAAAATGTCACCCCAAAGGGGTGCCAGAAAGGTGAAACTAGCACACAGCACTGGTGGGAGGGTAGGGTGGGTGACGCAACTTCATTTATTCTCTCGGTAACTAGGTGTAGAGTTTTTTGACAGCTAAGTGGGACATCATGTTATTGGGACAGTCCAGCATGTTTCTTTCAAATGGCCTCCTTTACTCTAACAAATTAGCGTGAGGTAGCGTTCAGCATTTAGTATTGTCTCTTCCTTTTGTAGGAAAGATTGTACACAACATTTGCAATGCCACTACATTCTACAGCGCAACATTGCTTCACTAGCTTCCGCTCACCTTCACGTTTTGACATTCATAGGAAACATCCTCGATGTATTCATGATCTCCATGAAAGGGCTTGTTCCTATCTAACATTGAATGTGTGAGGGCTGTCGCCAGTCTCAAAAAAAAGGCCTTGAACAGTGCTTCGCCAGAAATTTTTTGCCATATGCCACTGTTGACTGGTGTGATGCCATCTTGAACAACACAGCATGTAGAAACATCAAGTTCTAGGAGCTTCTACACTAAAATGGCAGACATATATAGTTAACTTTGGAATAAATATAAAATGTTCAGGTTATCTGGGCAAAACTTCCGTATTTACTGTACAGCCATAGTGCACAACTTGCTTGAATGTTTTCAACTGTTTGGTTCTTGACTTGGACTAAAGCCATTTAGTAGTTCTCTTCTTTTTGTTATTAGCAATTTGAAATTATGTTCATTGTTGATTTTTGTTCTGTTGTATTGATTGGATGCTGCTTGATTGAATATCGCCCTGTAAGACTGCATAATTGTCTTGGTTTAAATCTTCTGTAAGCTTTCTTACTGTAAGGTGCAATGTTAGGCTGAGCAAGCATGACTGACCTTGTTTAAGAAAAAGAACTTCAGTGATAGTGTGTTTTGTACTGTTATCAAATAACTGGTAACTTAATAGCTGGATAAATAGTAGCTGCAAAAGTCATTTGCGTGTCAGTGTTCTAGGAGGCTTTGTATGAACATGTGCAAAGCCAGAAACTCTGGCATCACATTAATGCAAGCATATTCCTTGTGAACAGAAAGTCCGTTCACTGATAATTTTCGACATTAGAAGGCCTGATCCGTCAGAAGTGCTACACTGCTGCCTTTATCTGTAGCTATTTTAGGTAACCATGGGAGTGCCACCATATTAAAATTCTAATATTAAGAAATTTTTTTTTTCATATCTAGCAGAGTTTCACAGTCAATGCAAATGGAGAAATAACTAGGCAGGTTTTGTTAGGTGTTACATCAGTGCATTAATGAGTACTACTGCATCCAAAAGCCAGAATATGCTTGTACTAAGAGGCTAGCTCATTCAAGCTGGCAGGGAGCAAAATGTAGTTGGCACAGGAAATGGAGTGCCATGTCTGCATGTGATGGGGCGCTGGCTATAAGGGAAACCTGACAGCCGGCGCCTCTTGCTAGGGCCCGAGTTCCTGGGCCTTCGTCCAAGCCTGCAGGAAACAGGGGCCATGGCACCCCAAAGCCCGACAAGCCCAGCTGGTGGAAGCAGCAGTGGGCCCACCGCAGCACCAAGGCGCGAACGACGACGCCTGGAAGAGCTCCAGGAGATGGTGCTGGAGCGTGAGCTGCGTCGTATGGAGCTTGAGGAGAAGAAGCTGCTTGTTGAGACACAGAAGCTGCAGCTCCAGAAGGAGAATCTCCAGCTCGAGCGCCAAAAACTGCAGCTCGAGATTGGCGACTTGGAGGCACGCCTGCGCCATTCAAGGCACTCTTCTGGCCGCTGAGCCTGCATTGCCTCCAGACAATGCTGCTCTGCGGGCCAGCCTGCAAATGGTGCTTGTAGCACCAATTGACTGGGAGCAGTTAGCAGAGATGTGAACAAAAGGTGTCACTTGAACATGCATGCACATGATTGCAAGGCACCTGCTGCTTTTCTCAAGGATTTTTAGGCAATACATGCACGTGGCCGAGAGGTGATAACCTGGCAGATGTAAGCCAAGGAATGTGGGAGCAAATTTTTAATTCTACAATTTACTGAATATAAGTTGCCCACGAAATAGCTACAAATTCCTGGTGAAGTGTTGACACTTTCCTATAAATGGACAACCCCGCATGCATACCTGTGATGACAACTGTCTTAATTTTTTTAATATATGCTGAGAAATCACTGTAGTTAACCCAGCTGCCAAAATGTGTTTGGCTTGCAAAATGATTGGGTTAAAGCTGTCTGTACTACTCTCTTCAGCATCTCATATTTTTATGTACTTTTAGGAATTAATGACAATCCTGCCTTGTTTGGTATTTTGTAGTTCGCCTCTTGTAGGGTGACCATTAGTATGTATGTATTAACATCAGTTGTTTTTGTGAACATAATATTTTGTTTGAATTTGTCACTTAGGTGCATTAATTAATCTCTTTTTGGTGTGAAATAATGGTTGTGCCTGAACATTTTCAAGTCACTGGCCTCTAAATTGTTTTGGTGTTTTATTTATTGTTTTGTCCTCCCATAGTATGAGGAATATAGGGCCGGTATAACGTAAAGCTATTTCAATCTTTTTATTCCAAATTGCCCATTAGCCTTCCGCGACAGGTCAAAATGGTTTGGGCTCTACCCATATGGGCGGGGTGCCCCGCCAATGTCGGCTGGGCCCGAACCATTCCGACTTATCACGGAGGGCTAATATAGGTGATTTGGAATAAAAGCAGATTGGGATAGTTTTACGTTGTACCAGCCTAGTTCACATTCTTGGCCTGTTACCTAGTTTATTGATGTTAGGAAGTGACGCTCCTCATATGTATTGAATTATCTGTATTATTTATCCATCATTAATTTATTATAGTTATTTATTAATTAAGTACTCTCCTATCTGTATTGTTTCTAAAAAACTCAGATGTCGCAGATTCCTAAGTTAAAATGATTTTTTTTTGTCTTATCGTTCCTTGGTTTTCTATAATATAGGCTACTCTGACTGTAGCTTTGGGTGTGAAGGTTGGTAGCCTCACACCCAATGTGTAGTAGAAAGCATTTTCCATTTGCCGTGCACATCACGCATGTGACCCCTTCACGTAATTTCATTGTTACATTTTGAAACATTTGCAGTTAGACAGAGTAAACATTAGGCAGTTTAATTTATGATAAGTGGCAGCTCAGTCGTCCAAGATTGGGATTAGGCACACTTAAACTAGGCATTGTATGGAGTATTATTGGCCTTGGTGAGGTTAGAACTGGTGAGGCTTATACAGTGCTGACTAACGGGCATGTTTGTTACATTACAGAGGACTTCCACATAAGAGGCAATATGGAGTAGGATTCCTAATTCATAAGGACATAGCAGGCAACATCGACGAATTCTACAGCATTAATCTGAGGGTAGCAGTAGTCATAATAAAGCTGAATAGGAGGTTAGAATAAGACAGTTCAAGCCTACGCTCTAAGCTCTAGTCACGATGATAAAAAAAATAGAAGTTTTATGAAGGTAAGGAATTAGGGATGAGAAAAGTGTGAACTCAGTATACTGTAGTCAGAGGCGACTCCAATACAAAAGTGGAAAAAAACAGGCTGGTGAACAAGCAATTGGCAACTATGGCATCGATTCTTGAAACACTAGAAGAGAGATGTTGCTAGAGTTTCCAGAAAGGAATAAGCTCCGAATAATGTATAATTTCTTCAGGAAGTGTAGCAACAGGAAGTGGACCTGGAAAAGTCCTAATGGAGAAACAAGAAATGAAATAGATTTCGTACTCTCTGCCGATTCCAGCGTAATGCAGGATGTAGAAGTGTTAGGCAGGGTAAAGTGCAGTGATCGTAGGTTAGTGAGGTCTAAGATTTTCTTCAATATGAAGAGAGAGAGTGAAATTAGTCAAAAGAAACAGGCCAACCTAGATGCAGTAAGGGTAAAAGCAGACCAATTCAGGCTGGCGCTTGCAAACAAATATGCAGCTTGCCAGGTGATAGAAGTCGGCTGGCATAGGCTATAACGCGATTATGTCCACGCTGGCGTTGTGCTAACCCTGCTCCTATGCCGTGACCACTGGCATCAGTTCAAACTTCGTTGAGGCAGACGAGTCAAAGTGGGCCAGAATTGGAGGCGTGGTAAGGAGAGTAGTGAGCGGCGAAAAAGAAGCGGCATGGTCAGGTCCCCCCAAAAATAGGGAGTCTTTCTTCAAGAGGTCGGTAAAGGGACGTGCGATGGTTGCAAAATCCTTCACAAAGCGTCGGAGATAAGAGCACAGCCCTTTGAAACTACAAACGTCCTTGGTAGACTTCGGAACAGGAAAGGAACAGAACAGGAGATGAAGATGACAGAGGTAATGAATGAAACCGTAACCAGGCTAATCTTGGAAGCAGCAATTGAAGTGGGAGGTAAGGCACTAAGGCAACTAGTAGGTAAGCTTTCCCAAGTAACAAAGGATCTAATAAAGAAATGACAAAGAATGAAAGTGTCCAACTCAAGAGATCAGATAGAATTTGCCGAACTGTCAAAACTGATCAACAAGGCAAAAATAAGGGAAATTATAATGTGAGAAAGACTGAGGAAGCAGTAAAAAATAGACACAGCATGAAATTAATGAAAAAAAAAACTTGGCATAGGTCAAACCTAGATGTATGCACTGAAAGATAAGTAGGGTAATATCATCGGCAATTTACAAGATATAGTAAAAGCTGCATAAGAATTCTGTACTGACCTGTACAGTACCCAGAGCAGCCATGCTACCTCCATTCGAAGTAGTAATGAATAGGATATATAGGCTCCTTCTGTAACTGGCAATGAAGTTAAAAGGGCCTTGCAAGACATGACCCAGAAATGAGCGGCAGGGGAAGATGGAATAACAGTCGATTTAATCGAAGATGAAGGAGATATCCTGCTCGAAAAGTTTGCGGCCTTTTATACGCATTGTCTCATGACTTCAAGAGTTCCAGAGAACTGGAAGAATGCCAACATTATACTAATCCGCATAAAGAGAGACCTTAAAAAATTGAAAAATTATACACCCATTAGTTTGCTTTCAGTGTTGTATAAAATATTCAAGATAACTTCCAATAGAATACTTGGAGATTGCAGGGAGAGGCCTTCGTCCTGCCGTGGACATAAAAATGGGCTAATGATAATGGTGAAGCTAGGGCAAGCTCAGAAATTTCTTTACTTTCTTGATTGAAATTTGGAGCATTGTGCTACTTGCATGTAATTCATTTCACTTTCATAAAAGCTCCAGGAATTTAGGTAGCACTTCATTCACACTCAGTGCTCTGTATGTTGGGTACCATCGCTATTTAGTGTCAGCAGTTCGCCAATTATTATCTCCACAAAATACAAGCAAGCTAGTTCTTGGAGAGGCACTTTGAGGCAACGAAGGGGTTTATCTTGCTGTACATCATAATAGTCACGTGAACTTTTAAGACAAAGGAAACATTGTTTGGCAGTAGAGAAGCAAAATGGTCTAGTATATTATGGCATGTTGCCTCCCCCTCTTACCCTTTTTTTTTTCTATTTCCAGCTTAGCCATTATGAAGCATTTAGACAGACTGAAGAAAGATAACTTTAGGTCAACAAAGAAATTATTTGGCTGAAAGGCAGTGCTTTTGTGCTGGTGATTGGTTTGCAGAAAATACAATAATGCATGCTACTATGACTGTGGGCAAGCTAAATAGCATTTAAAAATGGTTTCCTAATGCAAGGCAAAAAAAAGAGTGCTCCTTTAAAGCTTTCATCGTACACATTACTTAAAGGGGCCCTGCGCTACTTTTTATCGAAGTCTGAAAATATACTTGAAGTTAAAATATACTACTACAGAAATACTTTGCCACGAGAAGTACTTCAATGTGTTCTGCAGAAGCAGAGTTATGGCAACCGAACAGCCCCTACACATTGCTTCCGCTCCATTTTCAATTACTTGTGCTGTGGAGGCTATAGCAGAGTGAGGCCTGTTCACAACACTCTCCCTACAGAATGTCCCCATGGTGTGCAGTTCAAATTTGATTTTGGATGTTCTCGTAGACACCTTTGCTTCCGATTTTGGCTCCTGCGACGCGCCAAACATGATTGTCTTCAGCAAGCCGCAGTGTGCTCAGTCCGCAGACTCGTCGCAGCACCCAGCAAAAGCGATAGTGCACAACAGGGCCTGAGTGTGCCCTCACGCTGATATGTTGCAGTCTGGCCATGCTATGTGGTGCGGACTAGCTTTGTCCTGCGACATCTTGACAGACGGATAATAACCACACCCAACTTGCACATTTTCAAACACTATCAACAACTTAGTATGAAGCGAAGTCTGCCAAGGCATCTAACCAAGAGCGGCCAGGAGTAAACACGGGCTGGCAAGCGTGCATATGGTCTGACCAGAAGTTTGGCATGGTTCGAGGCTAGTGACTATTCAGAATTAATCGAAAATAGCGAGAGCTGATGGCTATGACACCAATAAGCAGCCACGGTTTAGTGTGAGCAGACGACAGTGGACTTCTTAAAGTACATAACTCTTATCGAAATTCGAAAGCATACTTCTGCTTACTTCAGCCTGTTTATTAAACTGCGTCAATAAATATACAGAGTAACAGTACAAAGAAGCACACTGTTCCAAACATCCTTTTTGATTGATGTCAGCTATTGGCCAATAGCAGCCACATATAGGAATTTGCTATAACATAAAATAAAGTGACCAGAAAAAGAGTGAAATGCAGGCCTGTGTTGAAAAGAGAGCCTTTGAGAAAAAGGTGACTTCGCGCTCTGATTACGTACTCTATATGTCCGCACGACTGCAAAATTTGGCCGAGATGGTCACAGCATCATATGCTATCTGCAAACCGTTTTCTTCACCAAGCTGGAGGGGTGGTGCAGGATCTCTTTAACAAAGCTTCTTTTTTATTTTTATCACAAGAAAAATGTGCTTGCGACAGGTGCATGTCTCCTTATTGTATCTGCCGAAAACAGTTATGCTAGAAATAGCTTTACTTGAATAAGGAGATATATTAAAGGAAAAACGTAAATGTGCAGATCCCTCCTACCTCGCAGTGCATTTGCATGCCTGCCAACTCTCCTGATTTACTTGGGAGGCTCCCTATATTCCAACCAATTGTCCCAATTGTATGGGCACGGCCACAGATCTCCAAAATAACCCAACCCTGCTGCGAAAAATGAAAAAAAGAAACCTTATGCAGAACAGTTGCATCATAATTGCCATTATGTAGGTAGCTAGCCTAAATCAGATTTAAATCCAAGCCATTTTTGTGTCTGCAGTGAAGGCCTAACTCAGTTCACTTCGAATCGAGACATTCGTTGAGGAGTGCATGTGAGGCAAGTGTCTGATATATGTTGCGTAATGGCTAGTTCTTTTATGTCAACTACATCGTAATACAGCTGTGTTATGTGGTAAAGCATAACAAGGGTGGAACAGGGCCACTGTTATCGGACCTAGTATGTGTCTTAATTATATACACGCCTGCACCGTCACTGGTCACAGTAGAAGCGTCAAGAGATCTAGTAATTGTACTGGGAGCCATTCAGAGCTGTTTCTGACGTTGCGGTAGGACAGGGAAAAAAAGCAAAATTTTGCATTATGTTCAACAACATTCAACAAGACACTGTAAAAACAGCACATTAAAATAAAGATAAGGCAATATGAATCCGTTAAATGACATCAGCATAATAACACCTTTACTGATTGCTATTTCAACTATGGACTTCTTTTTTTTATCTATCAACCTGAGTTGCTTGCTACTGTCATATTTTTGCTTTTAGTATACGACACTGTTCATTTGAAAATGCAGGCTGTGCAGAATGTTTCTCCAGGCTTTACAGTGTTGACACAGTTTAAAATTGCGTATAGATATAACTGTTCTTATATACTTTAGAACCAGTACACAATACTCAGCAGAGCTTGATCCTCACTTACATGTCTTCAGGGTTTGTAGTAGTTCTTAAGACCCTTGAATTTAATTTTCATTTCTGCATAGCTTAGTAGATTTTGTTTATACATATAGCCATGAAATGTGTGTTAGTAGCTCTGTGGTAGTTCGCAGGGCTAAGAGTATGCTTGAATATGGGCATATTCTAGTACACTGTAGTTAGTGATGGTTTACTTGCTAAGTGCTGTCTCCTACCCCCAACCTCTGCCTTTTTTTTTTGTATTGCAATAGCAATTATATGGACACTCCAAGCGCATTTCTGCCGTCAGTGTCGGCGTGAGGTTCCATATAAAGTCTAAGGGCGATAACACCATCACTGCATGCTCTGTGCTGTATGTGCGAGTATAAGCGTGCAAATTGAGCCAATGATCGCGTCTCAATCACACCCGCGTGAAAGAGGCGAAAGCAGGGAGGAAGCATGCCATCTTCTGTCGCGCAGGAGGCACCCAATGTTGCGAGGCACTGGGGACGGAAGGGGGGCAATGTTCTGCACTGGCTGCAATTGCACATGTGGTGGCTGTGCGCGGTCACACGGCCATATCTTGAGAGCAGTCTGCATTGGGGACGGAGTCTAGGTGTGTCGCGGCAGCTCGTAGCTTTGTGCGTGCTGTGTGTTCTCAGCACTTACTTTCAATGGAAGCGATAGACGGCACAAATGTCACTTCACTCGCTGCGCGGCCGCATTTTCTTGCACCAGCTTTTTGGCAGCGAGTTTCCACTGTCATCGAGTGAGATGTGTTCCGTTTCCTTGTACGTGTGTGACATCATGCTTGTTAATTTAGTTTCCTCATTGACAATTAACAATTTCCTCATTGACACTTTGTGTCTAATCATAACATTTGAGAAGTTGATTAAGTAATTATGACTAATTATACAGTTAGGTAGAATGTAAAAATAATCCGAGTATCTCCAAGCGACGGCCTCAGGCCTCAGCCATGACAGGAAAGGGCACTCATCGAGTGAGATGTGTTCATGTTTACCTGTGCACACGTGACACCGTGCTTGTAAAACATGTTGGTGGGCTGGTTGGCTTGAATCCATGATAGAAAGCGCAAGCACGACTGAACAAGGACGTAGAAAGAAGCAGTCACAAAGACAGCTCTGTCTTTGTGTGTCTGCTTCTTTCTATGTCCTTGTTCAGTCATGCTTACACATTCAATCATTGTTAATTTAGTTTGTAAGCGTATGTTTACAAGCTTATACGGCCGATAAAACTGCTATCCTTACTTCGTACAGCTATCTGCTAATCTGCTATCGCAATCAGTGCTTTGCCTTTCGGGCGGAACTGCGCCTTCTTTTTCCTCCATTTCCCTTTAGTTTGTCATTTTTACACTTCGATTAAGAACTGCAAATAATTCCCCTATGCTTTCCTTTTCTTCAGCATGTGTTGGTTTTATATGGTTCTGGTTAGCAAAAATGTGCGAGGGTTCTTATAAAACAGGGCCCCTTAGTTTCCCTTGTTTTTGTCCATAGTTTCCCTTGTTTTTGTCCAATACGTGGCAACCAGCTATTTTTGCTTCTGGCCTGTCAATTAGTCTTTTTTGCAGTATGGTCATGTAGCAGTTTTATCTTTCACAATACAGCAAGTGATGTTTTCCTTGTAACAGGCATTTTGTTGTGTCTAGGGAACACAACTACTTCATTTGCTTTTTCTTTTCCATGACCTGATATTTTTTTCAAGAACTACTTTGTGTTTTTGGAAAGTTGGTCATACAGCAGCCTGTCATTATTGGAAAGCTTGTTTGCCACCAGGCTCTAAAGGTGTCAAGCAGCTATTCGTGCAGCTCTTTTCATGACGGTTCTAGTGATCTAGTCTTCAAAATGATCCTAATTATCCGTGATAGTTGACTGCCTATATAGTACAAGCGTGTTCCTAATTATACGAAAATAAATATTCCTGCTGTAAATATGTACGTCTGCATTTATCTATTAAATATTCAATTCTGTATTGATTCATGTTCAAAAAAGTCGATATTCGATTGTCTACCTCACATTTACGCTACAGATTATGATAGCTTAAGTTTTTCGTTAACTTTACATTAGAAGGTTACAAGTACAGCAAGATTGAAAAGAACAGAAGCAACATAGTTTTTCTAGCATTAAAATGCACTTATTCTGCATATTGTCCCTAAATTTTTCGTGCTTCTTGATGTTCGTGCTAGCAGAAAGAGGCTCTGTGGAATGTGCTTGGCCATGTGTAGTTAACACGGAGATGACAATTACCCGAGCTTAGTACAAGCTAAATACCACATTTTCGCCTTTGATCTACCTGAAAGCCGCTGTGAAATAATGATTGGTCTGAAAGCCGTGGGACTACTGAAGCGATTTGTTCAGACGCACACAAACAAACTCAGCCGTTCCGACATATGCGCTTTTTTACGCAGTCAATATATCTTATTCAACTGCTGTGTTCTAAATCTGAACACAAAGTTTACTCCATTTGGTTTTGGTGAATTCGCTCTCTGACACTTCTGCACATCTACCAGTCGAATGGATTTGGTGACACCACTGAACCTGCACTGATTAAACACAATCAAATAGGTTTTGTAAATAATAAAGAAACTTCAATTTTATGAGCACTATGATGGCCGCTGTGCTATGGAGCACAATCACAATGTGAAGGCTACCAATGTGAAGGCAACCATTGGTTCATCATGGTCATAGAGCTTGTGCTTCATACATTGAGTTTCGGCCGGTTGCATGTATCTTTTGAATATCAAACTGGGTTCTGGAAGACCATTTTTCAAGCAACCTTTCTAACTTATAAGTTGTTAAAATATCGCCAATTGTTCATTTAGGTCACTAAAAAAAAGTAGCTGATTGCTAAATCGAAAACTTTGCTTTAAACAGACAAAAAATCACTAAATCGAGTGACAATATTGCTAAAATAGCAGCACTATTGAAATACTGGTAAATTATAAAAAGCAAATGTGATTTTGTGTTTTCAAAGGAGGTTAGGTTAGTTGGCCCCAACAAACATGGGATGATGCAAGTGGTAGTAGAATAAACTTGTCTTGGACTGCCCAGTGATGGCTTTCTCCGCAATTCAGGCTTGCAAGGCACGTCCCGCAGGTGTCTCGCTCTGCAAAGTATGGTAACCCTAACTGCTTAGTGTGGCCGGTCGAGTGTCATCTGCTACAGCAAGTGGCAGTGACACCCGAAAAACCATCCTGTTGCCCAAGCAGGGGATACATAATTAAGAAATCGTACCCATGGGCGCAATTCTGAGAGAAAATTTGGCACCAGCTGTTCTTTTGTTGGATTTGTCAGTGTGCAGCTGACAGTGTCTGCTTTCGGAAGTGTGTGTGTGTGTGGGGGGGGGGGGGGGCAAATGACCTACTTCTCCCATTTACTTCTGACTGTGGAGGAAGGGGCATGCCTCGCCCCGAACCAGTATATATGCCTATGACAAGCATGGTGTCCTGCACGCACAGGTAAACATAAGCACATCTCACTCTATAACCGCGAGCGCTTGCTGTCACAACGCTGGTGTGATGAAGAGTGCTGGAAGCGATAAGCGAATGCTTCGTGCTGCCTCAGTTTTACCGCGAGAACACCTTTCACAGCCAAATAAGTGAAAGCAGTCTTGAAAGTACGGAAACTTCAATTGCATTATTGAGGTTCTATTGCACTGTTGACAGACCAAGTAGTCCGAATCAATGCCTAGATCAAGTGTTCAAAGGCTATACTGCAGACTTGCAGAGGTGGGGAAATTTACCAGCTGGAACCAAGTAGACGCTGTGTACTATATACATACCGGAGATGAGGGCACTGCACCAGTGTGGCCGAGACTCCACATGCATCTGGTGGAGAGGCCAGACCTCCGTTATCACGGCTTCAAGCAGCTTTATGTAGGCTCGAGTGGTCTTAGTCGAGACTCCAGGCGCTGTTCTCCCTGATTTCAAAAATGGGGTGGAGGGGGCCAAATGACCTACTCCCCCCCCCATTTCTGAGGGGGGCAGCCTCTCCCCCCCCTGGTAGGTATGCCTATGCTTAGACCATTTAGTGATTTGAGAGCTAGACACGAGCACCTGAGATTTGTGTTCTGCATTTGTAATAGAATGGCCACTTGTTTTTGATAAATGCACGTTTGCACTGGAGCTCTAAATATGGGCTTCTAAATTTTCGGGAACATATTGTTGATATTGTATCATCTTATGTCTGCATATCAAATGTAAGCAAGGTCATTTCACATTCCTGGCTATTCTATAAATATTTTCGCACACATTCCTAGCCATGGCACCATAAGTTGCAAAGTCCTCGTGTGCATCATTGTTAATGCTTCAATGTTGTGGTAAATTATGCTTGTACAGTGTCAGTGTGGTACTTCTGTAATGTGCTGAATTTCAGTGCTCTTCAGAGCTGCTTCTCATTCAAGTTCTGAGAGCTAATAACAATGTATATCATTGTTGCGCACTCTTTTTTTCAGTGATCATTCAGTAGTGGGCCTATTATATGTAAGGTAGCATTATGTGTGAGTAGAGATCAGTAAGTTGTAGTGACCTGTTTCAATGCTCCTAGAATTGTAGTTTGTTATTGTTAAAGTATCATTGTGCTGAGCAGCATCAGCTTTGATTTCATCTGAAAGCGGCTCTGTTGCAGTGCTTGATAACCGTTAACTCTGGTGATGCTTGCTTCTCTTTTGAAGAGGATAGAAAGTGCCTCTGTGATGTATAAGCAGTGGAAGTTCAGTAATATAGTTAGCCTACTGTGTTTCCACAAATGTTTGGTAGTAAGTGAATTCATGCTATAAATTGTTATGGTTTCACTGTTGTGCATGTCGAGAAGATTTTTATTGGTTATAAGGCATGTTTGTGGTGGGTTATTGGCACAGTTTGTTTGCCTTGGGCTGCAGTTCTTGTGACCTTTTTTTCTTCAGTAAAAGCTTTGGTAATGCTTAAATTGCCTGTTTCATCTTTTTCTGAGAGAGCTAAGCTTAAACCCATTACAGTACATTGTTTGTCTGCTTGATGCTTGTGATGTATTATGCATTGTTTGTCTTTTGCTCATGTAATTTGCTACACTTGTCAGAAATAAAAATTTTTATACCTGTATTGTGTGCTGTTATCTCTCTTAACAGCCCTTTGTCTGAAATGGTAATTCTACGGGGGGGACGCAGCACTTGCACGTCTGCTTTATTTGCTAAAATGACGTTGAGGCATATTGGTACGTCAAATTTTTTTTATTATTTAAAGATATCTTTTGCGTTCACTTTTGTCCTCTCTCCTCTTCGATGGGATGACATAATGCTCTTCATTTCAGAATCTCCACCAACAATTGGAAATGTGAAGGGTGCTTTTTCAAATTCTGATGGTGAATCGGCACCTAGGTCTGCCCCGGCTGTGCCCCATTCTAGCCTTAAGGTCAGCACTTACTTGGTAAGGTGCCGTTGTGACATGTTTGTTCCATCAGCATGACTGGCACTTTGTACAGGCATGTGTTTGTTGCACAGAAAAGTCTGTGTCCAGAACACCACAAGTGCCAAATATTGGAGACCTCGGCAGTTGAGAAACAATGTCAGCTAGTTTGTGAATAGTGCTGTTATAATACTTAATGCAGCCACTAAGAACCATTTATTTGTTCCTGGCCCTTATCGAGTGCCACAAGAAGTCACTGGCATGTTTAGTGAGTACGTATATTGGTTAGCCGTTTTAGGTAAGTCTTTAGCAAATTGTGGAAGTAACTCCTGAATGTCCTGTGTAGAAATTTAGAATGTTGAATAGTGGTTGTTGCTCTTAAATAAATGTACTGTATTTGAGCTTTGCCTCTTGGAAAAAAAAGCTGAGCCATTTTTCTGGACTGCTATCTGTATTTTAGAATGGCTAATGCTGTGTTTGCATGAGGATGTAATATCTTTTAGACAAGCCCTTCCAAACCTTTTGTGAAGACTGAATTAGTCTCGCATTAAGGGATGCCTACTCATGAATCTTATCCATCAGTTTTTGGTGTTCCTTCTATGAAAGAGTCACTGAAAATTAAATGCTGCTTCTGCCACACCCTGGTGGCCTTCCTCTACTTTTTGTCGGTCCAACTGCTAATTTTTACCATTGTGATCATGTTCAATGTTGCTTATCATGCTCCATCCATCATCATGCTGAGTTTTTGTATTTCTAGGATCCTTAATGCCATAATCCACCATCGCATTGTCCGTTCTCAAAAACCATTGTATTGGCACAGTGGTATCATGTGCCACCAGATCGTGCCATTGCCCTATCAGTGATACGACTTCTGTTCTTCCCTCAGACAGACGTGCTGCTTAGTCACAACATGTATCCAGAAGTGGGGCAAGGTCTATTATGCTTATAAATGCATAGGAATGTACACATAAAGTGGCAGAGATTTCAGAAAGTTGAAAGAGCAGGCAGTCATTTTAACAAAGTTGTAGGCTCCCTGCTGCTCATACAGGAATAATATTTGGCCTGAATGTTCATGGTTGTATTGTCTAGTTAGTGTGCTGGTTTATTTACCCTGTTCAAAAGGTGTTATGAGGAAACCTTAAGGTTGTGAGAAAATGTTTTCTATTGTGAGCAACTATTAAATGTCACTCACATGAAGGTGCATTCTTCCATGATAACTGACGCTGTCAACACAGATATGGTAAACACCTGTTGGAAGTTCGTATAGACTAAAATGAAACTTCTGCAATTTTCTTTAAATACTTGGCCTGTGACTTTTCCATATTTGATTGAACAGCTCATATCTGTGTGCACAGATTTTGTTGCACAATACTATTATATCTCGAAGCAATAAGCAAAAATAATAAAAATTGCACTGTTGATTTATTTGCGTGTTCCTTAAAGGTTTGACAAAACTTTGCTTGACCAACATTCGCATGCTTTCTTTTTGCTCCCTTGTCTGTATAGCCTGAGCACTTGCAGAAGCGACGCAGCTCATCCCGATCCATCAAGCGCAAGAAGTTCGACGATGAGCTTGTCGAGAGCAGTCTGATCAAGACACCTCGTACACGACCTTTGCCTGGCACTCCTTCAACATCGCTGACTCAAAGTGTCGCCCCCGTTGGTGGCTCTGGTTCAGCGCCAGTGCTGGCGACTTACTCAGACAGCAGTCAGGTGGACACAATTGTCCCCCTTTATTCAGAGCGGAAGAAGGTAAGCATTGGTCTACAGTGGCATTGCACTTAAGATGAGTGATCGTAGGAACTCACGTCAACCCTTGGTGCTGATGGCAAGCCTCAACTACATTCATCTTGAACTAATCTTGCCTATTTTACAGTTTGCAAAGAGCCAACATTATCTTTATTTGTGGCACCCTTTTTGCTCAATAACATGTACTTTAAGTTGGGCCATTTTTAGAGGCTAGGATAATGCAAGTTTTGTTTAACAAAGCTTTTGTGCTCTTTTAACAGATTACAGCACACAGGCACGTTAACTACTTGATACCATTTTCTTTAGTTAAAATTTCTAAAGATCAGAGGATGAGAATCGCTATAATCTCATTATGTGCCCATTGTTTCCTATCCTTTCTTTTTTCCATACTAGGCCATTTTATGATTAATTTAAATAATTGTGGCTTTTCTTTTAGACATCGAAGTCCACACCAAAACGAGTGAAAAAGTCTTCCAAGGTTTGTACTCTAAGAGCCTTTTTATTTTCTCTTGTTTTACTATTCATGATGTGTGCCCATGCGAATTAGTTGTGTGCAGTTTTATTACAGAGACAGTACCATGCTGCAATTTTTTTCTGTAGAACACTCAAGCATTGGTTACAAAGGACCTTGGTCGATGGAAACCTCTTGACGACTATACACTTTGTTTGGCCATACAGCAAGTAAGTTCAGAGTTAAAGAGCTTGTAATTCAGTTCCACTGTGCATGCATCTTATTTTGTATTGCTTCTAATACTACTAGACAACAGACTTGGAGACTGTGTTCCGTGGAGTAAAATTTTCCTGCAATTTTACCCTGCAAGAAATCAAAGAAAGGTGGTATGCACTGCTGTATGACCCAGTTATATCCAAGTAAGGGTAGCAATCAGTTTGCCTTTGGTTATGTTTTATTGTTGATATCCTCACACGTAATTTTTTATCCAGAATGGCTGTGACCTCGATGAAACAGCTCCACCCAGATGTATTGGCTGGTGTACAAGCCAAGGCCCTTTATAGTAAAGAAGAAGAGCGTATCTTGTATACCTTTCCAGCGGTATGTTTGTGAAGATATTTGCATATTACTGTTGGCCTGGGACTTAAATGTTTCCATCCTGTTCAGACAGCACAGCCCACAATTGAGAATTTCCAAGAACTTCTCATCAAACATCCGGATGTGTTTCTGCCCTCACGCACACCGAAGGAGTTGTCGTACCATTGGACATTAATGAGGCAGTATTTCATCTTGCCTGACCAAATAAGTATGTACAGCATTTTGTTTATTGTTCTCAGTAATCTGATAACCTTTGCTGTGCAAAGTTTCAAAAGATATATAATTGCATTTCTTGTGTGCCTATTAACTGAGGTTTGGTCATGTAATAAATAGTATATTCATTTCAGGGTATTCTGAGGGGGGAACATTAAGATAATCTGGATTGATATGTTACAATTCAAGAATACCAGAAACTCTACAGAATGAGTACAAAGATGAAAGATAAGTTTGGCAGAAAATGTCACATGGCTCTTAACTTATCAAAACGCATTTTCATGTCTTTTACACAAGATCAATATGCCTGTCAGTCTGCCTATCGCATTTACTCAATCCCTATAAGTACCACTTAATCTTACAAGTGCCTTGGCCTTCATAGGATATCACCTCTCTCGTAAATAACGCACACTCAAAAGATTCTGGCAGGGCCTGTCTTACAATGAATGTCGACATTAATGCAATTATCATTGAAGCAATGTAGCAACACACCATATTGCCGCCGCAGAGACCCATTGTGTATGAGGCATGTATGCAGCCGGGTTCCTTTCTTGCACTTCTTACTGAACACACTGTGCCATATGGAAACGGCACTCTAAGTTTGCACGCGGCACTTGTGTGGATGTAGGGGGTGTGTTTTTTTTGTTTCTTTTTTTTAGAACCATACACAATTTTTTAAAAATCACCTGTGGCAGGTAGTGTAATTGTGGTCCTTGAAATCAGTTATTCAAGATGGCAGACATTACTTTCACGAGAAATTGAAAGGCATATTTTGACAAATTAACAAGAAATCACTAATGTTTTCAATAATTACATTGTGGCACAAATTGGAATTTGAAAACTGTAGCTGATGAGTCTGCAAGGGATATTTTTTGCAAAGGATACCATTTTTTTAGCAATAATGCACCTGAATCCTTGATCAAATGGTTGCAGCTTGCACGTTGTGCCTGTAGGCAAGACAAAAGCCTTACAATTGCCATTTTAGTGAAAGGTGACAAGACTTTGCATAAAAATTTTGTTTTGTCTGTATTGGTTTCTTCACAATAGCCATCTTTTCTGTATCGGGAAATGTACTGTTGAAGTGAGTGCTGTGGCCAAAATGAAAAGTAAAGTTGTTTTCTCCCCATGTGTGCCCTCATTTTCCCTTGAATGCCCACCAGGCTTACTAGACTTGAACATTTTCTTGGGCTTTCTTTTAAGTGCAGACAAAATACAACAGAAGGTTGGGTATTGCAAGCAACTGATATTAATATATCCTAATATGGGTCACATGCCTGGTATATTGGCATTGTGATCATAAAGAGTAGTACTTCATTAAGAACAAAAATACTCTATAGGCTTTTTCAGAACATTGCTAACTACTTACAGTTGGTTTTGTCTGTACAGAAGCCTTTGCCTATTTTTCTCTTTTAAAACTTGCTCTGTGTTAGCTGGGACTCCGTGTGTATGTGTGTACATATGTATTTGTCTGCATGTTGTGGCGGACTGCACTTCACTAAAACCTTTTTTGTATCTACATCCATAAACCTGTGGCATAGTTCATTGGCATTTCACGTATGATTTTCCCAGAAAGCCTTGCGTACTATGGGACAACACTGTTGGAACACTCGCAGAGCTGATGCAATGTTATTCCAACCTTAGCTCACCTGTTCTTCCCCAGCTACCACAGCTAACTTTGGTTGGTTACAAATATTGTATACGAGGTGTGCCCCAAAAGTTTGTGCAGTTTGTGCACAGACTTTCAGATACATCAATGTGGTCACCTTCAAAATAATCTTCATTAGACACAATACCCTGGTTCCACCTCCTCTTTCTTTGCTGAAACCACCCTTTGAAGCCCTCTTTTCTTAAGCACATCAGCAGCGAGGCCATTTTCTTTTGAATTGGTGTCTCATCTCTGAAATGACACCCCTAGAGCACCATTTTGCAATCAGTAAACGAAAAAAGAAGTCGCAGGGGGCTAAATCTGTTGAGTAGGAAGGGTTTTCCAGCAGTGGTGAAATTACATGCCATAACTCACACACTGTCTGTGCGAAATGCATAAGGGCACTATCATGGTGCAGAATCCAGTGCCCCCTCATTTGACAAATTTGTTTGCATGTGGTGCACACAATCTTTGACACTTCAGTACCTCCACGGTAAAAAGCTGCATTTAGATACAAATTTAGAAACAAATTCCTTTAGATACAAATTCATCATGCACAATTCCATGGCAGTAAAAAAGCACGACCAACGTGGCTGATTTTTGCTTTGTTCTACTGTGCTTTTTTTTTTTTGCCCTGGCTCGTCTTTCTTTTTCATTCTTTGCTCCGTGACTTCAGCTCAATGTATTTGTAAATCCATGTTTCGTCACTAGGCATGACCCTTTGCAAGTACTATTCATTGCTGCTGTCAGAAGTTTTCCAAACAGTGCAACATTCTTTTCATCACAACCTTTGCTTGGGAGTTGGCAGTTTCGGCAACATTTTGACGCAGACCTTTCCTTTTTCCCTGTTTTCAGTGCAAATCTGGTGAATGTACTTCTGCTATCATTCTAATAGTCATTTGGCAATCATTGAGCACTAGAAAATGCACACGATCAATGTTTTCATCTTTGCATGAGGTAGAGGGGTGTCCTGATCTTGTATTGTCCTTGGGGGTTTTCACAACCGTCCCGAAAATGCTGGACCCATTTGAACACAGTTCTTTAGGGCATCCTTTCCATAGGCCTTTTGCAACATTTGATGAATTTCTGTGCCACTCTTGCCTACTTTCACAAGAAATTTGATAATGACCCTATCTGCCGATCTCCATTTCAACAAGACAAAAAGTGGGTTGCACAAAAGTGCATGCACAAAATTCAGCCTTGCCATACAGCAGTCTGGGCTCATACTAGAGGTCAGCTGGGTCCTTTTGAGTTTAAAAAGTAACAAAGAGTGGTGTGACTATACTCTCTCTTTTTGCTGACTCACTGCGTTGGGATCTTACTTTTTTTACCATCCATATTCCTGCCAAGTGGACATGCCTTGAGCACTGGCTGGCTTGAATTCTGCAATTGCAACATACTTTCTAAAGCACGAATAATTAAAAAGTAATTATGATTGCTTAGTTTCCTTGAATTTGCCACCCTGAACAATGTGTAGCCTTTTCCCTCCTTCACAAAAAAGAAAGGATATGTTGCTAATATATATATATATATATATATATATATATATATAATATAGGTTTTTATGTGCCAAAACCACAATCTGATTATGAGGCACACTGTAGTGGGGGACTCCGGATTAATTTTGACCACCTGGGGTTCTGTAATGTGCACTTAAATCTTAAGTACAGCGGCGGTGTTTTCGCATTTCGCCCCCATCGAAATGCGGCTGCCATGGCCGGGATTCGATCCTGCAACCTCGTGCTTAGCAGCCCAACACCATAGCCATTAAGCAACCACGATGGTGTTTTTCTTTTATCTTTTTTTTTCAAGCATCTGTTGTTTTGCAGTGAAATGTGAAGACACTCATGTACTTAGATTTAGGTGCATATCAAAGGACCAGGTGGTCAGAATTAATGCCAAGTCTACCACTAATTCATGCCTCATAATCATATGGTGGTTTTAATTCATAAAACACCAGAATTAATTTTTTTAGCTGTTGTTTTCTACTTGTGCATTACACAACTGTCTCCACTTGGTGCAGTTCCTGTGAAGGAAGAAGGGGATTTTTCGCTGAGCTTCTCTGATTTAGACGATGATATTGCAGATGAGCAGCTTGTGTGAGTAGTCTTTCTTGTATTAAGCCTGTAGTACTGTTGAACTCTGGAGGGAGCTTTAGCTTGGGCCCTTCCCTATTCAAATGCATGGTAAATACATTATTGAACCTATTTGGATGAACCTTGTTACATTTAAATGGAAAATTCTGCTTCTAGTGACTTCTAAGTATTCTAACTTAAGCCCTCAATTTTTTTTTACAAACATTGGCAAAATTGGGCTCATTGGGTACCTTCACTTCGCCCCCCCCCCTTCCTGCCCCCTCCTTGAAATTTCTGTGCACCAGGGATACCTGGCATATTATGTGACAACACCTGTCTGCCCCGCCCCTTTTCCCCTGTCAAGTGTGTGGCCTCTCCACCGAAAAAAACTCTCTTGACTGCACTGCTGTGGTGGTTATAATATTAGTACCTGCTTTGTACAGAAGGATAGTGAGGTTGAATTTAAACAGGATGGCAATTTCTAAAACTTTATGTTGTAGCAGCAGAAAAAGACACTGTTTTAGAATGAACTACATGTTATAAACAGAATCGCGTTATTTTGCATTGTTGAATCATGACATATGAGGACAGGTATTACCCCAAGATGATGTCCAATAGGTTAGAGTTAAAGGGAGCCTGAAATGATTTTGATGAATTTCTACAAATGTACCGAGTCATTAGGGTAGGCCCTGATCATTGAGTGATGCATTTAAGTGCTCCGTGTAAGGCGTGTAATTTTTTATAAGGCCTTAAAGATATGTACAGTCAAACCCACTTATAACAATATTCAAGTGCCAGAGAAATTCCATTGTTATAACCGATAATTGTTGTAACCGGGTTGCATGAAAAAAAGAAATGAAAATGGGGGTGGCGTGGCTGTTCCGAGAAAACTTACGGCAGAGAGGCCAGTTGTCCTCCCCACCTTCCTCCATCCAGCTTCTGATTGTGGTGACTCGTTTAACTATTTAAATCTGCTTCCTGCTTGCCGCTGTCGCGTGTTGTTAACAAGCCTCAGCTGTCGGCGTTCAAGAATGGCACTGCTATAACAACTGCAAACAGGGGTCAAGGGTGGCAAGTGACATACGAGCTCCACCGGGGCATCGCTTTGGTGGCACCAAAAAGCGCCTTTTAAAAAATGCAGTAAGGTTGCCGCAGCAGCACCTTAGCTCGAAAAATCCAGAAAAAACTCTGGGACGAGATAGTCACAAGCATCTCGCCATGTACTTCCCACTGGCTTGCATGAGAAAACCGCATGTCCGTCAGTCCTGCTTGCTTTACGTTAAACTTGCCGACATCCTTCTCCAAGGCATCCAGGTGCTCCACGTAGTAAAGTGGAAGGTCCCTCGTGAAAACAAGCCCATGAGGGATTGGATCATCTACAGGACCTCCCACGGGGTCAGTGTTGAGGCAGCCTGCCCTACCGCGTCAGCGTTGCCATCATCGCTGTCGCTATCCGATGCAACACATTCATGACGATCGCATCATCAGTTAGAAGCACTTTGTTTCCAGATCTATAGCAGTGCGCTTTCTTCAGCAATGTTGTTGTGCATTGCCTATGATCAGCGGGTGGATCAGCCATCTTCTGTTTCAGCAGCGAGTCAAACGAAGCTGGTAAACTACATGGCCAAAAACGACTTCAATGCAACGAACAAACACAAGCATGAGTGACTTAATCTGTTAGCATAATTGCGCAGAACGAGGGCCCAGCAAGCAATCTGAAAGCAGCGCTGGCAGCGTTGTAACATACAATAAAAAACCATTGTAACTTGTCAGTTCAGTTGGGGCAGTCTGTTCATGTTTCAGAGGAGTGGAAGGACGACGGCAGAGATGCGTGCGAGGCAGGTGTGCATCTCTCATGGAGAGAAGCATGCGGCAGCAGTTGCTGTGGCGGGCAATCGTGCAACGGTTTGCATTTCACTTTTTCTTTTTTCTTTTCAAGGATTTCGCATTCCATTACCTTTCAGCATGGGCGCCCAGCAGCCAGACTTCATCGGTATAACCGATAATGTGGCATGGGGACATTGTAGTACGCAGGTTATTTCTCCCCAGAAAACATACAAAAGTTGACTGTGGAGCAGCTTTTCATTGTTATAACCGATATATTGTTAAAACTGGTATCATTATAAGTGGGTTCGACTGTATTGCTACCAATCACAGCGGTGCTGCTTCCCTGTGTTTTCAGCCACCCCCTCCTTATTGTCATAGTTATCCCAATTGGCATCAGTTAAGCCAGCTGTTGGATTGGCTACCCAAGTCGCATCATCTATAATTTTTCCAGCTTCATGGTGAACAACTGTTAATGATAGTTGGAGTGGTCATTAATTTGTTTCTATAAAAGAAAGCAAGAGAATACACACTGACAATTTATCACTACACTGAAGCACTTCCGGCATGCAGCAAGTGTCGTCTGCTTGTGTTACAACAATCTCAGTGTTGACATGAGCAGGTGGTCAGTGCCAGTCTCTGGCTTTCTTTTCGTGAGCACTGTGGATCGTCCTTGTTACATTGTGGGCTGCAAATCCTTTGTGTGTTTATGTCTGCTTGTGAGTCGGCTTATTACTAAAACAGTTAAATGAAGATATTCCAGTTTAGTACAAGCTATGAGGCTAGGTGTAGGAAAAGAAGCTTAAGGCAGTTTTCTTTTGCTTCCTTCCATAGTGATTGGGTGAAGGATGAAGCCCTGGAGCATGGTAAGTCCAACTGAGGTCCTTGCTGATGACATATCAGTGTTTTGTTAGTTGCTGTAGGTTTTTCTTACTTCACTAATTGTGCCAAAGTGCTCATTTGCGAGTTACTGTAGGTTTTTCTTACTTCACTAATTGTGCCAAAGTGCTCATTTGCAAGTTACTGTGCGAAGTTGCCCCAAATAGTAAAAATGCCTTGAATTGCGCCCAAGCTGCCAAGCGCTTTTGCCTGGTGCTCTAGGTACTAGCACCAAGGGGCAGTGGCATAGCAACGGGGGGCTGCCGGGGGGCCGGGGGGCCAGGGGACCCGGGTGCAAGGGGCCAGTGGGGGGGAGGTTGTCATGTACATCTGAAGACACCCCTCTTTCCACTGGCTTGACAGTCGCAAATGGCAAAGAATGCTCCGGTATGCAGTAGCCCGAGCTCATGTCCCCGATGCGTTGCGCCTCAGAATTGTCAGTTGCAGGTCTGTCAACACCCCACAAAATAATTGCACGAATGTGCGGGCTAAAAAATTTAATTCACAAAATGGTTGCTAAACTACTCCCCTTAGCGGAACGTTTCATGCAGGGAGTGCTCGTGCCATGCGTTCATGCTGGGAGCACGCGTCGCTGAACATACAGTCAGGTGTTGTAAGGCGTTGAGGCTCTTGGGTTACTTTTTGGTTCAGAATGCGCAGCGAAGACGAACAAACTTCAAAGACAGCAGTGCAGAGTGCAGACCAACAGTAGTGCAAGCAAGCAAGCTGGCACGGGCTTCACCGTGGCCTTTCTTCTTCTTCTTCTTCTTCTTCTTCTTCTTCTTTTTTTTTTTTTTTTTTAATGGTGACGTTAAGAATCGATGCGAAGCATGCTCAATTCTGTTTCCAATCTTGTGGTGCTACCGCAGCTCAGATAATCACTTTTGATCATATAGCAGCAAATAAAAACAAGGCTTTATTGATCAGACTGAAGAGAACTCGCAATTGTCATAGCATTGGCGCCCGTGCAGCAGGGAGGCAGGTGGCGTTTTCCGTTTCTTTAATAGGGTGGGGAGATCAGTGTCACTGACACAATTTAATTCTCGTTTTCGTTCAGGGCTGCCCACAGCCAAAATACTGCGTGCCATAGTACCTACGACGATTTTTGTGAAGTTGTTGTTGTGCAAGATATGAAAGTCTGACTTCAATTTTGCAAATGCAATATTGCCGCTAAAAGTGGTAATTAAAACTTTATAAAGATACTTTTTGTTACTTGTGACGTGAGCCATATTTTCCACGATGCCGCATTTGTACTGGCTGCCAAGTCTTACAGTCTGACAGAAGATGTGCACATGCGCTTATCACAAGTTATCAGTGCAGCACCCTGTGTTATTTGGCGCAGAAAAAACACCTTGTATACCTGCTGCATATATACCTGTGCGCTCTGTAGCCTTTGACCTCTGAATTTCAGTTTGTGTTCAGGCATCATATTCTCATGATCAGCAGCAGGTGGAAATGGTGGTTTCACTTGAAATAACCATCTTGCACCTTTGCGTGTTCGAATAACGAGTTTTTTTTCTATTTAACCTCGTAAGTGGTGCCCAAAAAGAGTTCCACATCAATTAAAATTAAAATGGCTATGAAAAACTTTATTTCTGGCCATGGGGCAAATCCACAAGAGATCAAACATGCATGTCTGCTTGATATTTTTGTTTTGTTTATTTCTTTATGTGTTATGTAGGAATATTCAAACTGCATGGAACCGAAAATTTTATTCCCCGAAAGGCGTTCCCAGCGAGCCAAAAGAATATCCGAAGGTGGCGGCGTGAGCGTCCTCCTACTGCTTACCGCAATATTTTCTTATTTCATGGCCGCATTAAATGCAAACTAAATACACTGTGCCAAAAACCTTTTCTGCTCATTTTAAATTGCACAGTAAATTAGCTCTATGCTTATTTTTATGCTGTCGACAAACGAAAATAAGGTAAAAAAATTCCAAACATGGCCCAAATAAGAAAAATTTTTTAACTGATACAACTTGGCGTATTTTCTATTTCACACAGAAACTTGAAGAAAGTGTCAAACATAGAACATTCTATTTGCAGCATTTATACGAAATATTATCATGAAATATCTGCATGAAACACGAGAAGAAAAAACTAGTTATGCAATGACTCGTTCCAGTTTGTTAACATTTACTCTCCTTTAAAAGAAGAAAAGGCAACGGCTGCCACAAATGAAGGAAGGTTTGCATGGGTTTTTTATTGTGGCAAGAACGGAGAACGTGTCTTCTGCTTTGTTTTCCGAGGCGCAAGATAGCGCAAACTCGACACTACTTGTGGTGCTCGAACGAATTTATTGCGTGTCCTTTGCAGTTACTATTTAAAAGGGTTCAATCACCGTCATCTAGCTAGTGGCAGCCCTCGCAACGGACAGCGCGCATGTCCACCTGACTGATCACGGGCACACATTTACACATGCCATGACTGAATTCCCAGCACATGGGGCACTGACTTCCACTCCACTGACTTCTGCTGACGATGCTCCTCAATGGCTGCAGCAGGCGCATGAAGCAGGGCCACATTCTTGATGTTGCCACTAAGTCGGGAGACCATCTCATGTTCCGACTGAATGGAGGCGGTGCTTCCAGACCTCAGGTTGTGCAGGGAAGCTTGGTGCTTAAAGGGACCCTGAAACAATTTTGAAGTTTTTGTACAAACATACTGAGTCATTAGAGTTGGTCCTTGTGATCATTAATTGATGAATCAATGTGCTCCTGCTAAAGCGTGTAATTTATTATAAGGTTTTAACAATGTACAGTGCTACCAATCGGAGCGCGCCACTCGGCTGAGTTTTCAGCCTCCCCTGACCAGGTTGACTGTATCACGCAAGTAGGGCGAGCTATCCAATTGCTGCCTGGGGCACCTCATCGATAATTTTTCCACCTCTAAGGCAAACGAATGTTGTTTGTAATAGTTGGAGTGTTAGTTAATTTGTTTCTATAAAAGGAAAGTAACAAAGAGAATGCACAAGAACAATTTCTCACTACACTTAAGCGTTTCTGGCACACAGCATGTGTCGTCTGCTTGTGTTGCAACGAGCTCCGTGTTGACAAGAGCTCTGCGGTCAGTGTCGGTCTGTCTTTTTGCGAGCAGCATGGTTCACCCTTGTTACGTTGTGGGCTGCAAACGTAGCGACTGGCAATATGCCAAGCTGCGACATCCTGTCCCACTGCAAGGCAGCAGATGAGCGGAGTGCCTGCAACGCGCATAGGCCTGTTGCTATCCGATCGACGCCAGGATTTGCGTGTTTGTAGCCGTCACTTTACACCGGTAGATTGCTACTCCAGCAGTCCAGTATTCGGGTAAACGCAAGTGCAAGGGGACTGGGCCTGGCCGCTTGACCGTGCCGTTTCACAGGATAAGCAGAAGTGCAAATGTGAATGGTCTGCACAATGCAGCCACCTGGTGGCACAGAGCTCAACCATACACAGTAGCAATAACGAAGTGTATTCTTCTTTGCTGCTGGTATAAATTTTTCGTAGGAGTATAATCATTAACATGTTGTTTTTGTAAATGTTTGAGATGTTTTACACTTGGCCCATAGTAAAATATTTAGCGAGCACAACTGACAAGGACAGTGAAGGGTGACACACGAGCGCTTCACTGTGTCCTTGTCAGTTGTGTGTGCTAAATATTTTACTATGTATTCGTACCAACTCGCCCAACTATCAGTTCGGCTGTTTTACACTTGGTTAGAGCAATATTGGCTCTTTGTTTTGCTGGTTGAGCTCTGTGCTACCAGCTGGCTGGACCGCGCAGACCAATCAGGCCGCTCACATATGTCAACGTTAAAGTTCCTTCATCAGCTTGAGTTTATGCCTCCAACCCTCTGTCGAAACGACCAGCTCGCCTGTGGTTACCGGAATAACAGACACGTTCAGTACTGCGACAGAATGCTCGCAACGCACGCTGGTTCGATAGCTTTTGCTTACACCATGGGGTCGGCTGCCAAACAGCTGGCAGAGAGGTCGGAGACAATTCGCGCGCTTGCTCCTAGACGACTGAAGTTGACAACACAACATAGCATCATAACGCAGAGCCAGTGAAGGCGGAACTTAGCCCCGATCACTCCGTGGACGAGTTGAGAAAATGCATGGCTATGGAGAGGGTAACTTGTAATTATCCTTAGCTCTCTTAATATGAGACACTTCACACAAATTGTGGTGTGAATGATTAACTTTAGCTGTACCCTATGCATCTACGAAATTTGTCTGAACCATTTCAGGGGCCCTTTAAGGAATCCGCCCACACCATTGCCGGCATTCTTCCCATGCCCATTAGTGAAAAATGTAGCACCTCATGGATGTATACTTGGAGTTGCACAAATCGTACAGTTGGTACCTATTTTTAAAATGGATCGATACACCATCGCTGACGTATGCTACGGGACAGTAGATGGGTAGTTTTTCATCTAACACTTCGTGCACTCTACCTAGGGCGTAGCAGGCATATGCTGCGTCATGATACATGTCGTCACTTATGACAGCAAAGCTGTGTGTTGCTTTCCTTGTTGTGGTGACACAGGTGAAAATGGAGATTTGTTTCTTGTGCCAGTGGTACGATTGTGCTTTATTTAAGAGGACAGTCCAGTTTTTTGCAATGTCAATGTGCAGAACAACGCTTCCATGCTGCTCGCACTTTTTTGCCTCATGAATAGCCGCGGCTTGAGAGCGGCGTATGTGTTCGCGAGGAATCCATTTGGTCACCCATTTGCCGAGCTCCATTTGCCGAGATGACGTCTTCTTGATCAAGTCATCGCATTCCCATACAACAAATGTGACCTCGTCCTTGTCGACCATTCCCAGACTGGCCAAAGTGAGGCTTTCACACCATGGGCAGCGTTCGCAGTCACCTAACATGCAATCTTTGGTTGGGGAGCCACAAAGCCTCAATGCTTTCATGCCTCTTTCATGCCTTTCAATGAGATTTCCAAGCTGGCTACGTGCTCAAGCGCAGGCACACAAAAGTTGGCATTAGCGCAATACACACAAACCTCTTGTTGTGGTGCGAGCAGCACCCATTTTGGATGCAGGCTGTAAAACTTTGATAGGGTGGTGAAACTTTAGGGGTGAGCTGCTTTGAACATCTGGAACGTCTCGTAGATAGATAAATGGAAGATGGTAGTTTCAATGGTGAACCATCAGAAGAAAGGTGGGCGTACCTGTTTAAGTCAATTGCTTCTTCCTCAAGAAATGCTCGTCTGCTTCATCGCAGGTGTCACTAGGTGAAGACAGAATTTCCTTGAGGCGCGTAATGCATTGCTGGCAGACCTCATCAGTGTCGCGAATATCCTCAGCCTCTGGCAGTAGCTTTCGCAGGGAGGCAACATCCAAAATGTTTACGCAGCAAAAATTTATTTTTTTTAGCAATATTTTTCTTGTGAACGTGTAAATAATGGACACAGAATACTCACTGAGCTATGAGCCACATGCATCACGTGTAGTGAACAGCTAGACGAAGTCAAAACATTTATACTGAACAGCACCGCACCTTTTCTATTGCTTTTTCTGTACTGCTTTCGTGACTGAGCCTTTAGAATGCTTTAGAATGTCTTGCGGTTTTATGAACAAGGCCCTCTAAAGCTTTTCACTATGAAAAAGTGTGGGCCACACTCATTATCGAAGGACAATGTCCGTCTGGCACCACCCATGACCTCGTCTGTTCTCGCCGTGGGAAAGCTTGTCAGGAAGGTGCTGACAAAAGATAATAAATTAGGTAACTTCAGCAGCCTTTGGCTCAGTCATGCTGCACTGCGCTTTTTCAGGCAGGTCAATCGAGAGGTGAAGATAGAGGTAAAATAGTAAAACGTTATCTGTGAGCGACACGGAAAACATGTGATAACGGGCAGTGAAATACATAAATGGCTTGGAAAATGACTCGGATAAGTTTTTAGAAAGGTACAGTGCGAGTCGCATGTGGTGGTGCCGAAGAAGGTTACAGTATCCATTGCATGCGGGGGATGGGGAGCAGGCACTGAAGTAGCTCCTCCATAATGGCGCACCTGCTGATAATAGAAGTGCTCCGTCACTTAAGGATTAGCCTGCCTTGGCACCGTTTACAGGTGATTTACTGTATGCACCAGGCGGGTTTTGGCAAAGGCAGCCACAACATGCACTTCCGGTGTCTTGCATGCTGTTGACAAGCGAATAATGGAGGTGTAAATGCGATTCCCGCAGAGATTGTAGGCTGCAAACTCGGTACGCGTTAGCACTTTAGAGGGCGACATCCCCCCACCCCCACATAGCTAGACACAAATAAAATCTGACAATACATTTTTGTTGAGAACAAGCTGCCAGAGTGAAGTTCTGAAGTAGCAAAAAAATTAGAACTAGATTTGCGTACAATGCAAACTGACCAGTAAAGGTACTCCTGAGGTACTCAACAAAAAGGTGCTCTGTAAAGGTACTCAACATAGACCAATTCGGCCCGTTATATTTTGGAAATAAAGCAAATGAGGAAACATATTATGGCAACCACATTTTGCTCAACATAATCGGGCTTCCATTAAAAAAATTTTCAGAAATTGGTACTTTTTTTTTTAATTTTTTGAAATTAGTTTTTTTTAACCTGTTTATTTACCGGTTTCTTTATTCTCTTGTGTTTTGTGTAGGAAGATAATATTTGGCGTAATTGTTGCAAAGAGAATGTTCTATGTTTGATACCTTTTTCATGTTTCTGTGTGAAATAGAAAACGTGCCAAGATGCATCAGTTACAAAATCTTTCTGATTTGGGCCATGTTTGGAATTTTTTTTGCATCTTTTTCATTTGTAGAGAGCGTTAAAATAAGCATAGAACTAAGTTACTGTGGAGCGTTTTAAAATGAGCAGAAAAGGTTTTCAACACAATGTTTTTAGTTTGCATTTAATCCAGCCGTGGAATTGCAAAATATTTTTGATTGCTGTTTATTACTTAGTAAGCAATAGGAGGGCGCTCGCGCTGCTATCTCCAAATATTTTTTGGCTTTCTGGAAACCATTTTCGAAAATTAATCTATAAATAAAATAAATAAAATATTCCTACAAGACATAAACCAGAAAAAACAAAAATATCAAGCGAACATGTGTGTTTCATCTCTCGTGGAACCGCCGCATAGAGTGTGCATTTGCAGAAAGAAGAAAAAAAGACTAAGAAATCGTATTTGAGTTGAAACTGAATTGGCAAGCTGTAGTAATGAATTAGTAATCGGTTTGCTGCATATGAAAAATTGTTCCAGTGTATCAAAAACTGCTATAGGCTACACATGAAATTTCCTGTGCTTAAATGCTAATTTTAGGTCCCAAAATCAGTGTAGCATATATGTTATGTCAGGCATTACAGGGTTAAATGTTTGGAGCCCTGATGGGGCCCAAAATGCTCTTTGAGTTATCTGTTAGTTCAAACTATCGGAACTAGAATCACTTGGATTTCACTGTGTCTGGTAAAAAATAGAAAATTGAACACAGTGCTCAGTCTTTTGCACCTTCTGAAATCTGATCTGATGGCAGGACTAATGGAAAAAGGAACAACTATAATAAAAATTGTGATCACTTCACTGAGCTGCTGGAGATTTTGGAGTGTTGTGCTGTGTATATGAAAATGTGTGCGTGTGTGTGTATATATGTATGTAAAATAATTTGTCCAAATTTAGAATTTGCAGCTCTAAAAATGTAATTTTTTTCTTTGTTAACCTGCTCCAAATGCAAACTATACTGCTCCGTAACCAGGATTTCTTTCGCTCCATAAATTGCTGCAAAAGCTGTTCCTGCTGTCCCACCCCTGTTCACTGTATTCCCTTGCAGAACACCATCTGTTAGAGCGCAATTCCTTGCAAGAGATTCGCCAGCTGGAAAATGAACTACCGAAGTGGCACGTGCTTGTGGACAGTGTCACTGGTATGTTATACACATTTTGCATCTGACATTGATTGTGTACCCACTCCATAAAACACTGCTGTATTGTGCTAATCAACAATTTACTGTAGCCCATATTTAAGGTAATGAGAGGCAAATAATATTTTGTACACATAATCATTATCATAAAATTCCAATGCAGCATTCTTATTTAAAGGTTATGCTCATAAATTGCTGGAAGTACAGTAATACCACTTACCACAACAAAATTGGGCAATGCTTGAAACTAGCTTTCTAAGCCAGATAGGGTCGAAGATATGGTTAAGGGTGAAAAAATGAAATTTTTAAGGTTCTTGACTACAGTGTACAATTTATGGTTACTTGTATATTTTCATTTGTCAAATTCTTGAAAAAGCAGACTAACTTGGTTATCCATTTGGCGGACCTGTAAGTATGTGGCTTTCAGGAAAGGTCATTGTATTTAGGCAGCAGGTGCACCATGCAGTGAGCCATCTTCTATAGAGAAACCTAAAAACTTATAATGACAGAATAACACATAATTTTTACCACAGGCTTATTGCATTCTTCTTTCTGAGCGCATTGCTTGGTGCTCTGCTAATTGGAGGGGGTCCTTTCTTGTGATAGAGCTACGAGTATTCCTTAAATTGGGAGCCCCACAAATAGGCTCAATTTTGGTAGTGACATCAGTGTGTCAATTGATGGCCCTACTAATACAGCCACCTACTTATTTTCGGATTTACTAGATTATTCAAACATCTGAGGGGCACCACTTCCTACTTCATGAAGCCATTGTATAATAGAGACTGAAATTTTGAATACTGCCTGGTGCATCACTAAATTTTTTAGATGGATTTGCTAGTTCCATGTCACAAACATGACGACTGTGAAGATTTGCTGCCTTTCAAGGAGTCTGTTGCTTATGGTATTCCGTCCCTTGCTTTCATTGTTGAGGCAAATCATCAGCATTCCAAGCGCCATATGGCCACTGTCTTTTGTTGCACCAAAGGGCAATTTTGTCACTGACTCCTGATGAAACGACACTGGTTAGGCCTGGTGGGCAAGATTGGTGTGCAGCAAGGTGTTCTTACCCATGGCTGCTTCAGAGATCAGGCATGAAATCATCAGCTTGGCTATCGACTGTGCTTGAAGTAGAGTATCATTCTATGGGCCATCATTTAACAATTACTGCAAATGCCTACGCAGTTTTCGTCTGCTTACTCTACAAAACAGTGCAAGCTTGTGCGTGAGCATGAAGCTCCAAACTGAATTTGTGCAACACTACCTAAAGTGACAGCGTCGTGGAATCAAGGTCGCACACTTGCTCCTTACTTTGTGGCGACGCACAATGCACATTGGGCTGCGTAACGGGCGAACGCAAAAGATACCCGCAGGCTCAATCGCCACGAAATTGTAAGTCAATATTATTTCAATAAATCACAACATAAAAAAACATATTCAGTGAATTTTCTGTGGTGCTGGCATTGTAAACTATTCTAGTATCCAAATTCGTTTTTCAGACTGCCTGTTTATGCCCATTTCACATGCTGCAACTTTGCACTGTATTTTTCAAAGCTGTGATTTTGCTAATGTGAACTTAGAATTGCCATTTTACATGCACCGATCGCAGCAGCTACTATTTTCAACTTTGCAGGCACCAAATCGGTCCACCTTGATGATATTTAAAGTAAAACAAACTAGAAACGTCTTGTAGAACAATTCTTGTGTTTGAACTTGTTACTCTGTCAAAGGAAAACATAAGTAGGCAGGCCAAGGTAATATTACGTCCACATCGTTATTCGTTCCCCACCGATGCTGCATATGCAATGCAATTTCACAGAATTCAACGCCTCTGACCATAAAAAAATTGCATGCATGAAGGGGTCAATGGCACATTTGCCATACCTGCGAATTCACAATGTGAATTCGTAAGTGACATCACACAGTGTGAAATAGGCTTTATTTGGACTTTTGTGACCCTGCCATGTCCAAAAATCATTAAGTGCTTCTATATCTGGAATGCAAATACATTTCTGGCCCTCTATTTCTTCTTCCTTTGTTCTTTTCCCCTCTTTTCTTTTGTCTGATTATAATTCACATTTCTGTTCCATATTTTTGTGAGGTGATGTGTAGCAAAAATGTCACTCTTTATTTGGAATGCAATAATAGTATCACTCTGTGTTATAAAATTTACTCGGCTATGAATGCAGACCACAACGTGAATTACTGCATTGCTGATATGGCTTTGCTGCTTTATTTTTGTATGTCTTCTAGTATAGTTGTGCCAAAGTGGTGCCTCTTTTCTCACTCACAAATCATATTGAAATGCCATTTTTTGGGAGGTTTAGGACTTAGCCGTTATGACACTCTTTTTTTTTTGCAGGTGTATCACCACCTGATTTTGACAATCAGACTCTTGCTGTCCTTCGTGGTCGCCTTGTGAGGTACCTTATGCGATCTAAAGAAGTAAGTACTGAATGTGCTGCCACACAAGCCTACCTTGTAGATTTTCTGAAGTGCTCCAGAGTTAGGGAAAGTGAGCTTAAGCTGCTGCTCTGCTAAATGGTGTTATAATTTCAGATAACAATTGGGCGTATGACAAAAGACAATCCCATCGACATTGACCTGTCTTTGGAGGGCCCTTCATGGAAAATATCACGTCGTCAGGGTGTGATCAAGCTTCGCAACACTGGGGAATTCATCATTGCCAATGAAGGAAAGAGGCCAATCTACATTGATGGCAAGCCAGTTCTAGCTGGGAACAAGCACAAGCTGAACAACAACGCTGTTGTGGAGGTAATGAATGCCTTGAATTGTTTTTTTTTTTCTTGTCTTTTGTATTACTCTCTGCCCTTTGCTTTATTTCACACCAAAGTTTACTTCATAATATCACAAGTTCTCTTGTCTTTCGTGTAGCTTTAACGTGCATAGCAATGTATGAAAATATGGTGGAGAAAGACTTGGTAGGAACATTTAAATGGAATGGTGAAGGCTCATTCAAAAGCCACAGTTTGACTTTTAGGGGACATGGTAGGTCGGAGTGGTGGGGTGGAACATTAGATTAATTTTGGCTTCTGGGATTTCTCAAGGTGCGCACAAATGTCGGTGCACTAGATTTGCATTCTGCCACCATCAGAATGTGGCTGTTGCATTGGCCATTAATTGAACTCATGACCTTGTACTCGGAATTGAATGCCGTGGCCACTAAGCCACTGTGCTGGGTGGCTGAATGGCTCATGTGAAACTGAACATAGTTTGATATCATATGACAAGCTTAAAGCATTGCTGTCATTGGCATACCTGCCAAATCTCTCGAATTTTTCGTAGTTTATAGATTAGGGCTCGTTCTACAATTGGACTGATGTTGCGTCAAGTTTTATGAAAAATAAATTCTGTTTGCAAAAACATTTAGCTCTTAGGTCTCTGAGTTTTCTGTTGTAAGTCATCTGACGTTCGAAGTATGCCAGAGGTGCTTTCTGTTGTAGAAGTTTTTGAAGCAGGCGAAATTGGCAGCCAGCAATGTCACAGAAAAGTCACTCGGGTGTTAAAACAATGTCTTGCTTCTCAGTCTCTGCAGTTTCCTTGTTTACTATGGCTTGCGTGCTGGTCTAAAGGTAAATTATCATTGCATGTGTATCCCACAAAAGGCCTTTGCTCAGGACAAGATTTAAAAGGAAATGAATGCTTGGAACTTATTCCTTCTGCTTTTACTTTCACATCACAGTAGCTGGATAGCTAATCAAATCATTTGTTTGCTTGTTTATGGCATTCAACCTATAGGATTTAGGGTGAGGGCTGTGTTCTTCCTGGCAGGCCTGTTCCTGTAGAGGTGCTGAATTGGAAGGTCGCATTTCCTTTAGTTTTGTGTTTTGCTGAATGGTTTTCCAACTGAAGTCTTTTCTTTTTTATATCCATTTTTGCTTAGCTTTTGTAGAGCTATATTTTTCTCCTGATTTGAATTGAGGTTCAGTGAGCTTTTACTCTTTCCACTACTAAATTGTTTCTTGTATACTACGTAATTATGGTTAGAGATGTCATTCTGTTAGAACAGAGGCTTCAGCATGACCCTACTATACATACCACTTTTTTAGCAAGCATTAAAGAGACACTGAAGGCAAATATCAAGTTAACATGGTCTGTCAAAATACCATTTCAGTAACCTCGTAGAGCTTGTTTCATGCAAAGAAAAAAAAAAAGACTTAGTAGTTTAAGAGAAAATTGCATCTGAAGGGTTTGCATACCTCTAGCACAATTGAAATTGCCCGCCCCCGAGTGAGGAGTTGTGATGTTGCATACACCATCACCACCCTTTACTGCCATCGGTGAGTAAAACAGTGCCCGACAGCTGGCGCTACAGTTTGTTGCTAAAGATGCA
Source organism: Dermacentor albipictus (assembly GCF_038994185.2). NCBI lineage: Eukaryota > Metazoa > Arthropoda > Arachnida > Ixodida > Ixodidae > Dermacentor > Dermacentor albipictus. The sequence goes on from NC_091821.1 coordinate 255,620,127, forward strand.
AAAGTGCAGCTAGAAACCGAGCCAATACAACTGGCAGTGCGAAAGAGAAAGGAAAATTACAGGCCAAATCATAATCACAATCTTCGACGTTCATCACTATGGGCCTCGTTCTCTCCTAATTGCAGTTTTTGTGTTTTATGAGCCAGCAAAACCAGCACAGCACTACGTGATAATGAAAGTACTGAAAAATGAATGCGCGGGCTAGGCAGTGTCAATCGAAAATGAAACTTTTGGACGGCCCGCATAGTTGTCAAAGGCAATGTCAAAAAGTTATTTTTTGGTTAATCGAATAGAAACAGACAAGTAGCATTTTCATCAATCTTACAATGCAATGCAATGGTCTTTTTACTATGAGTGTTTCAGTACTAGAAAATTATGATGTATTGCTATGTCATCAGGATAGTACTTGAATGTTCCAGTGGAGTCTCAGATCGTGTCCTGTATTTACCTAAATTTCTCGATTACTAAATCTCTGTTCTTGATAATATTGATGCCTGAGACATTATCGTGCATTAATCTATCACTTCAGTAGCTTGACTTAATATTTGCCTTTAGCACCCCTTTAACTGGTGTGATAGTTAAATGGCATGTGTTCGTGTATGACACAGGTATAGTATTGAAATGTCTTTCTTGGAAGTGAACGCACTGACACATCAGGTTGTCCCCATTATGCACTGCCTTAAAAAATGTTCTGCCTCCATGTCTGTGGAGCATAAAGAGGGTAGTACTATGGTGTTTCAAGTTTTGTTCCTCTGGCAGCTAAGTGGTGATACCACGATTACCCAAGTGCTGCTACAGCCTTTAGTCATGATGCTTCGGTTCTCTCTGTGCACTCCCTTCCCCTTACTACTGGAGATTTACCAGCATGGCCAGTCATGAATTCTGCTAGTCATGTGTTAAAAGGGAAGTTCTGTGTTTATTTAATTTTTGGAGAGAGTTCAGTTTTTCTGAGGTTTGCTTGGCATCATATAGAAATTTTGAGTTTTTTCGCTGGGCATTGGCAATTGTGTTTACCATTAACATAATTCTTGCTTTAGTTGCACACCCATAGAGAGAATGTGGGCATGGCCACACTCCTATTGTGCATTCTTTGTCGAGAATGTCTGGCAGTGGGATTATAGGGTGGATGTGGCCTGGCATTTAATGATGCTGTTACTTTTTTTTCAGTCTCAGAATATAGTCATAACGTTGACCCTTGATAAACACTTGTGATTTAATTAATATTATCCATTATGGCAGTTTAAATTGAACAAATTCATTGTATGTTGCATGCATAGAAGCCTTTAGACAAGCACACCAATAATGAAAAAAAAAAGGTATAAAGTGAAACATAGATTTTCTCACTTGCATGTGTCTTCCCGCCTGTAAATATTGCCAAGAAGCATGGGCAAGTGACTTTTGAAGAGAATGCATCACTGTGCCATCAGTTGCCTTGGTGCAAAACTTGTGTTAAGTGTTTCTTTTGCACTAGAGTGTCATTGTGACAAGGACTTAAAAACTGGGAGCATCACATCAGACTTAAGGCATAGCCATAAAAAGGGAAAATGAGTCAGTTGGGTAAAATTTACTGCATGCAGTGTCTGAAAGAAGAGCTTTCTTTCCATTTTTACTCCAGCTTATGCAAAGAAGGAGCCTGCTGGCTTTAATGGTGCCAAGAAAGAACTTCTTTCTTTCATTGCTACTGGTATCACCTGGGAAGTCATCTGTTGCCTCCAGTAGTCACTGAGTCATCATTCCAGATGGATGTTTCTAGTTGTGTACTGGGCTGATTGGTGAGATTTAACAACCCAAGGAAACACTATGGCTGTGAGAGACACTGTACTGGAGGGTTCAGGATTTATTTAGATTGCCTTGGATTCTCACATCCACCCAAGGCTTGGGAAACTAGTGCTTTTGCAATCTACCCTCAACAGTGCGCAGCTGACCTAGGCAGGAATTAAATCCGCAACGTCATGCTCAGCAGCAGGACACTCTAGCCACTGTACTACAACCTTGACAGGTGTTAGTGTATAAGATTTTGTTAAACACAAGTGGACAAAAGATTGTTGTTGTTTTCAGTAGGGATGTTTATGGTGTCATCTACTGTCCATTCATTTATATTGTGAGCACAGTGTATGCATTTCATCTTCCTTATCTGTATATACTCATCATCACCACTTGGGCCGTAATAGTAGTGGGTGGCTAGCTCGCTGAAATAAAAGGAAGACCTACGGCCTAACGGTTGTCTCGCAAGGGTTCACACTGTCAATGCCTTGGGCCTGGCCTTTCTACCTTTGTGGCTAAGTATGTCACTTCTCGCCCGCTTTGCCAACTGCGGAAGTGACCAACAACACCTCCTGCTGGCCTGCTACAACCAGTCCGCTACATCGATGTCCAGAGACACCTTTTGACATTGTTGGTGTAAGCCTCTTCGGACATCTTCCTATGACGTCGACAAGACATCGATGGATTGTGGCTGCTGTCGACCACCTTACGCTATGCAGAGACCGCTCCTCTTCACTCTGGCTCTGTGTCGGGTGTCGCCACCTTCTTTCTGGAAGCCATCATGTTACGTCATGGAGCACCTCGCATCCTGCTGAGTGACTGAGGCAAGACGTTTCTGTCAACAGACCTCGAAGAAATACTCAGAACGCGTCACACAGTTAATAAGATGACATCAGCTGACTACCGACAAACAAATGGCTTAACAGAGCGATTTCATTGCACATTAGATGATATATCTATGTATATTGGACCAGACCACAACAACTGGGACACAGTTCTTCCATTTGTTACATTTGCACTTAACACCACTGTTCAGCGAACTACTGGCTACTCCCCTATCTACCTCGTTTCTGGCCGTTCGCCGACATTTATGCTTGATGCCTCTTTCTCTAATGTTCCTACTAGCTCCTCGGCGTCTGTATCCAAACAATTCATTTTGAGGCTTGACGAATGTCGACAGCATGCTCGACTCAACACAGAGGCCAGCCAAGAAGATTTCAAGCAACGTTACGACAGCCTTCACTGCGATGTTTCCTTTCATCCTGAAGATGAGGTGCTGCTCTGGACACCCGTTTATATCCCAGGCTTGTGTGAGAAGTTCATATCTCGTTTTCTAGGACCCAACATCATTGCAGAACAAACTTCCTCTGTGAACTACCGTGTCACTCCCGTTGAAGTTCCTTCTGACTATCATTACTGTGGTTCCGAGATTGTTGACATTTCGGGTCTCAAACCGTTTGTTCAACATTTTTCGCCAGCCTAAGTAGAAGCCGGGCTGCCTGCTTTAGCACACGTGTGCATTTCATTAGTGTGAGTGCTGCGTGTGCATTTCATCTTCCTCATCTGTACATACTCATCATCACCACTCGCTCGCTCACTGAAATAAAAGGAAGACCTGCGGCCTAACCATTGTCTCACAATACTTTCTTTTATTTTTTTATTGCTGGAGCATAGAGAAGCATTGTTCGAATGCAAATTTTTGGCTGGCTACACCACTAGCTGAAAATATACCTTTGTGATACCAATATTTGGCTGGTCAGAAAATTTATGTGCTTGCAGCATGCTGTGATATTGACTTAGACCTTGCTTCTTTTTCAGATGGCTAACTTGAAGTTTATATTTCTTGTCAACCAGGACCTGATTAGTGTCATTCGCTCTGAGGCACCTCAGTCATCATAATGGCCCCAGGACAAAAGAATTGGGCTTCTATTTGCATTTTATAGGATGAATGTAGTACATAGAAAATTTGGCATCATCCTTTCATTGTAAGAAGTGCATCATTTACATTGCTGTCGGCCTTTAATAAAGAAAGTTCTTTACAGAGGTGTTTACATGGCACCATTCCATAAACTGCATTTTCTCTTGTCTTTTTTAACAGTTAAGAAACTTATGTTTAGTTTGGCTTTATATGTTCTTACCTAGGAATATACACAGATTATATAAAATGAAAGGGAAAATTGTCATCCACCTGAATGTAGCAACAAGCTACAAAGGAAACCTATACGAGTTTCTCAGAAAAAAAGCTTCGTAGGTGAGGAAAAGGTTGCCCTGGTCCGGGATAAGATTTTGGAATTTTACACATTCTTGCAGTTCATGTAAAATTCAACTGCAAAGCTTTCTTTCTGAGAAACTCGTATGGGTTTACATTGTAGCTTCGTGCTACATTCGGGTGTATGACGATTTTACCCTTCATGAAGTGTTCTCCATATATATATATATAAAGAAAACCTTTATACAATCTTGCAAATAACTCCTGCGGAACCCCGCAAGGTGGAGAACGCTTCATGAAGGGTAAAATCGTAATATATATATATATATCACATATATATTATTTGCATGGAACAGGCTTCTTTATTGCAGTCGCATTTCCAGAGCTGTATTGTACGCACTTAATTGGGGTGCTTTTAGGAAAGACTTAATGACGCAAAAGCATTATATAGCTCATCTGCTGGCGTGGCTGGAGATGTACAAAAAGCCATGTGGTCACTGAGATGCGCTTGTGCCACTGCTCGTGCATTCGTCATCGTCATCTTCCACAGCCAGCTCTGATTCCACTCATCATGCCAGCATTCCCATACCGCCCCTCCCTCTGCGAAGGCACTGACGGCACTGACCTACTGCCAGTCGGTGCGGTGATTTCATTGAGAGCTGTCATGCACAAATGATGGACAAATCTTCAACTTCGACTTCTCAGTCAATAGCTGTGCCCAGCTCCTTTGGATGTCCACGCAAGTACGCGAATGAGGGCGAGGCACGTGATACAATAAATCATACATACAAGGCAACGTGGAGACACTATCATTACTTTTCATAAAACGAGTCATCATTGGGAAGACGTCGCAATGCTTTCGCATTCTTCCATGTAGGGCTAAGTGCCCTTGACTTCTTTCTCTGTTTAGTCATTTATGAACATGACTTTAGTAAATGAGAGATCAAAAACGAGCTTTCACCGCAGTGTTTAATAAAGTATTTATTTGACTATGCCTCGCCTCAGTCTTTGCAATCTCTGCAAGTTCAAATGCCTTGTTATACGCAACACATTATCCTTTGCAAAATATATTTGCCTTGCATTTGCAGTGTCTGATAATAAATTGCACAGTGGTTTGTCAACTGTCATCACTAATTATCGCTGCTGTTCTAGCTAGCATTTATGGCCCCAAACCCTCACACTAGCGTGCGGGGACGAGACTGCTCAGGTGCCAGTTTCCAAGTCATCAGTTTGGAGGATTCTGAATGACTCGGCCTTTCACCCACACCACCTTAACCTGCACCAATGCTTGGAAGGCAGGGACCTGCATGTAATCGTCTGGATTTCTTGAATTAGGTCTTCACAAAGCCCGATGAGTCACCGTACTTTTTGAGCAACATCATTTGCACAGATGAAGCAAATTTTTGCAGAAATATCCAGGTAAATTTGCATAATGCACACTATTGGAATGACTCCAATCCACACTAAGTAAAGCGCACTGGGCACCAGTACCAGTGGTCAATCATTGTATGGTTCAGCATTTACGCTGGCGCTGCAGTCGGTTCCACGTTTTTCGGTCACACACTGACTGGACGGCATTACGTGGATGAAATCCTTGAAGGAGGGGTAGATGAGTTTCTCAGTGAAGTCCCCCATTCACGTCTTCCACTTCTGTGGTATCAGCAAGATACCACAGCAGCAGCCGGGCATGAAACTGGTTGGATGGAACTTTTCATGCGCATTAGATTGGAAGGCACGGGCCTGTAAATTGACTGGCTAGGTCACCTGACCTCTTTCCACTCAATTGTGAGGTTATGCGTGTTGACATGATCAAAACAGACGTAAGATGAGCTCAAGGCAAGGATAACGGATGTCTGCCGTAGAATTCCAGAGTCGGTCATCAGATGTGATTGATAAAGCGGATATCCGAACACGTACTCTAGACAGCAGCTCGTGTTCAACGGTGCTTGCGAATTCATAGATAACTGGGGAACGCTGAAATCTGTTTTTAAATGCGTAAGCATTTACTGAGAAACCGGCACTCCGTTCATCCCGTAAGACGATCGCTTTCAAATGTGGCCTCGAGCTCCACCACTGGAAAAGCTGGCGCCACCGTCGGCGTGACGCGCTAGGAGGGATCACGTGGGCATAGCGGCCGCGTCGGCTGCTTCGGGAGCGCCGAAGCAAGCTGAAAACGAGTTTAAATTCCCTCGTACGCTGCGGTACTCATTTAGTGGCGAAATTTTCCCGCTTCGAGTGTCCCCTTTACAACGCTTGAAAGCACTACAATAGGTATTGGCTGCCTTTGAAGGCGCGCAACATCGTAGGTGCTCGGTGCCGCAAGGCCAGACGCACGTAACGGAGGTGTCAGCCTTGTTCACACGTAGCCGCAGGACAAGAAGCTGCGTGAAGCTTGGCTCGCGAAACATAAAACCGGCAAACAGTCATCGGCTACAACTCGGGTATGCAGCAAGCACAGACGCGAGGAAGATTTCTGCTACGGCGGCGGGTCTGCGATGTTCGGAAAACACGCACTGAGACGCTCGCCCGATTCCGCTGCCCGACTAATGTCATAACGGTTTGGTCTATGAACTTGACGATGCTATAGATACTGACAAGTTCACTGGAGTGGAAAGGGAGCGGTAAGAAGCACAATAAAGAAGAGCATGGCATATATGGTCATGTTTATGTTATGAATTAATGCACTGGATTACAAAAAAAGAAGAGCGGGAAATCGCAGGCTCAGAACACCGATAAATATACAGTGCGACGCAACTCGAGAAATAATATTGAAAGGTCAAAGAATTTAGAAGAAAAAAAAGATTGAATCGTCGCGACGGCACATCACAGTCCCCGTAGGCGTCGAAGTCTCTACAATGAAATTATTTTTGAACAGCTCTGATAGCGCCAGCGCAACTGTCAAATGCTCGTATTCTGCGGCCTAAAGCTCATGGCACGGTGCGAAAACGCGCGCGGAGAAAGCGAAACAGTGCGCGGACAAGCATGCAGACGCGCAGTCGGTCGCTGCGAATCTGCGCGATCGCTGCATTGAGGCTTCGTTCTATTACGCTCCATTTAGTTATACAAACACTATAAGAACATATTTCACATAGTTTGCTCTCAGCGTTTACCTACCTTTCACGCAAGAAGCCGGTTCGGGAGACTCCATCGCGGCGACCGCGCGCAGTGGCGTTCACCGTACGTATTCGGTAAAGAGATGGCGTCTGTAAACGATTGTGTGCTTTCAGTTTGCCCAAGATTATTGTTTAGACAGTAAAAAGCTTCTCTCGTTTCGAAAGTACTTACAGAAATGTCTGGGAGAGCTCGCGCGGGGTGTTTTCAGTGAGCGCTGACAGCAAAACCTATGAGGAGCGCGCCGCATGATCCCTCATACTACGCCAGCGAGGCGCTTCCGATAGATGGCGACTCCGTAACTCCTCGCCGCCAATAGCGCCCGCAGCAGCGAGCTAATTCACCTCTGTACTGCCTCTCGCTTCAACCCCAACGAAGCAGCGAGAACACAGCGCGCGCTTACGTAGCTCTCAGCACATGCTGCACTCTGCCGCTTTTCCAATTCGCTTTCAAGGTACGGGCCACGCCGCCGCGCCAGCCTTAAGCCAGTAGCACGGTTGATTACAGTTCATAATGGTTCTGTGTACCTAATAAATGTTGCATATATTTCCTTCATTTGCTTCACCTCCTTGGTCATTGGATGCCACGTGCGCATCCGCTACGGGTTATCTATAACACCAGTGAACATTTCTTCTACTGGTCCCTTCTATGTCGTCTCATGCAGGTTTTACTTAACAGTTCCATGTTGCAACCGCTCTTCTCCGTTTCACTGTTCTTTCATGGTCGTTCTAGCAATAATACGAAACATCTGCACGCTGCCACGAAAAGCCACGTAAGTACTGCGAAATGCTTACGCATCATTCAGATAAATCCCAGAGAAGGTTCCGCGTGGATTTTTTGTTCGTTTTCCTTTTTTCTCGTGTGTGCAAACGTCCCGATTGCCAATTCGGCTCATTTAAAAGCGGTACATTCACTTTCTTGAACGCATCGTTTTTGCCTTTTCCCTACTCGTGAGTCGCTACCCGGTCTGTTTATTTCGATTTGAATGCGAAAGCTTTACTATCCGCGTCGAGCCGGTTTTTGCCGTCGCCAGCACTACCGCTGCGCCGCAGCCTTGGCAACGCATCACGCGACTGGCCGCGCCGAGCTCCGCCGCCATCTTGGCGCATGCGCTCTCCGCAGCTGGGTCGCCGCCATAGCACATAACTCGCGAGCGCCTGGCCCCAGGGGTGAACCTCCGCATGGCTGCCATTGACTGTTTTTAAGCAGACGCTCTTTCGACGCTAGCGCCAAGGTCCCCTTCAGTTCCAACGCTAGCAGGAGGGCAATACTTCGGCAAAATGGCGGCGCACACGATTGTTTACGTTGTCATGGCAACAGGAACAGCAGCCGCGCGGCGCCTCCTCACCCTGCCGCTCTTTGCTTTTTCTTTTTGTTTTTATTATGACGACCCACTCCGCTCCCTTTCCACCCTTCTCCCGTGCACCTTTACTTTTGCTTCCTTTTTGCTTGTCCGTGGCGCGTTTTCTTTCTTTTTTTTTATCGCGCGCGCGCTACGTCAGACATTGACATTGTGAACTGGCGCATGGTGCGCTGTGGTTTCTTGATGTGTTTGCACGCACGCAGTCTTGTCCATACTTTGAGTATGCCAGCATATGCCAAAACCACGACCGGCAATAAAGCCGGTCGTGGCCAAAACATATATAAATTTCACTTCCAACACAACAGATCTTTGGCCTCGTTTTATTTACTTCCGTTTCCGAAAACAGATTTTCGCATAACTTCGTATGATACACGCTCAGAAAATGAACAAAAGTGAAAAATGCATGTCACGTACATGACTACTAAACAACGCAAAAGTTCACAGATAGTGAAATAACAAAAAAATAAAATACAAGAAAACGCGAAGGCCGTTTCATGCACACGTATAAAAATATTTTTTTTTTTTACAATGCCGTAAAGACCAAAGTGTAGAAGAGCTGATATGTGCACTGAGAGCTTCTGATATACTCGCCGAGATATTGCACAAAACTGGACGACTTGTATGACATAGTCATGACAACTAAAGATTGGGAAAATTCACTGGTAATGGCAAGAACAATGACGCCTAATATACCTAAAAAATAGAATAAAATGTTAAGATTGTTTTATTAACAGCCATACAAAAAAAGGAGAAATACTTGTGTACCTGCACAAAAGTATATGAAATGCATGACATGTTTATTACTACTGAACAAAATGAAAGAGGCATGGCAGAACAAAAATCTCATTGTACTAAAAACGGAAGTACACATTGTCACATTATTTTGCACTTGGCGACAACTTAAGTAACGGTGGCAAGGGGGAACAGAAGGTAGTCGGCTTTTGTAGCAGCACATAGAAAACATTCGCGGAAATGCCTATTCCTCAATCAAAGACCAGGTGAAGTAAGCCAACAACACGACTTTTCATTCACCACGAATGCAATGCTTAGCAGTAAAATTACGTCACTTAAGCAGAGTGAACTGTTGGGCTAGTTGGTCATATGACATAATCGAGTTTTGCGCCAAAACCAAGAAAGAAAGCGCCCGTGTTGTCTCCTTTTTTCAGCGTGGGGTTTTGACACAAAACTCATTTAATATACCTACTGGGCACTCATTTGTATAATAAACACGAACTGCAAAAATCTGCATATATCGACACTCGTAATATATATTCATGCTTTTAAGAAAAAAGCGTATCATGCCTACCCATGAACGCTCTTCGCGCAGTTTTCCCATCGGCAATTACTGAGATAATACATAAACACGAACAGTAATTTTTATCTGTTAGTGCGTTTGTAGAACGGTGACACACAGAAAGAGCACTGAGAGCGGACTGGAAAGCTGGGCGAGTTACCTTAGTTGCAGAATGAGACTTGGCACTGAAAAACTCGTCATAGACCAGGTGACAATGAAGAGGAAGATCTATTTGTCAGCTTTCTCTAATGGTAAGAGGGACACGTAGCACAGTCAAGGCGCAACAACGTCTGGAGACTCGTGGAGCACGCACATGTACAGGGCCGTGTTCGTGTACAGTACATGCACCTTCTAATGTCCTTGGCTCTGCGCGCTCACCTGTTGTCTTTAGAGACATGGAAGAACCTTGCAGGGCTTGTTTTTGAGGTATTCGTGCACCACTGCACGATGCACGAGCGGTACGATTTGTGAAACGGGTTAAACATCGCGGAGCACCAGCACACATCTATCGAGGACCACGAAACTGACGAAGCTGCCCACGCCGTTCCAGGCACAGCAGCGCACGCTTCCCGATAACAGCAGATAACGAAGCATGAAACTTCATGCAGCAGGCTAAGCTGGCGCCGGGCCGGCGGGCCAACTCTTGTCTAGGGGGTGTTGGGCGGGCGCTCGCGGAGACAGTCGATGGTGAGGGAGTTGTGAGGGAGGGCAAGGGGAGAGGAGTTGAGAGGCGAATGGGCACGGCCTCCTGGATCGGCGCGCGCCGATCTAGGAGGTCGTGCAAGGGAAGCTGATTTACTTTCCCGCCCTCCTGATGGATGGCGCCAATTACCTCTGTCACCGAAGCGGCAGAGTTTCCGAGGCCGGGCCTGGCTAAGAGGAGCGCCGCGCTCGCCTAGTCGGCGCGAGCTTGGCCATGGATGAGAGCGAGGCCGGGTCGTCTTTGTGCGTTGCGCGAAAGCGGGAGGCTTTGAGCCGTCGTCACCAAGCGGCGTCTGACCTGCCCGCGGATATCGCCCGGCGAGCTGCTTCACTGGAGAGGGTCCGGAATGTAACAGGCATCGCACCGTCAAGATCAATGTAGCGACCGCGTTCGCGCCCTGTCTGTTTGTGCTTCGACGCTGCGCATGTTCACGGCGTCTATTTGCATATATAGCATCTGTGCTTTCCCTGTGGCGCAAAAGGCGTCGCACCGTCGAACGATGCGCGTCTACCCAAGCCTAATCACAGTCATGTCTAGCCACCGACCTAGGCGCAGCCGTCATACCGGGCTTAACGATGATTGTATACGTAAGTATGATAATTACAGCTAAATCAAAGGTTAACCCAGGGAAACCAAGAATTAACCAGGCTAAACCAAGCTCGCTTTGCATATCCAGGGTTAGCTTAGCTAAGTCGCAGCCATTTTTTTATTTTTTGCCGCGAACCTGTTTTTGCAGCACGTGTACACTCTAATGAAAAATAGAACTCACTTTAATTTGTGTTTGGTCCGAAGCAAGTTTCTGCCGCGAAATATAGCTGCGCACGCACTCTTTCGATGCGGTGCGAGCAGAGCCGGGATTTTAAAACATTCTATGCCTATTCCATTGCTTTTCGCGTTTTGTGCGTGGTCAGAGCGGCGCTTCGGCTGCGTTATCAAGGAGCCTTTGTTATCAATGTGATCAGTCGGCCTCGAGAGTCGGATAATAAGTGTGGCGTAGAGAGGAAGGAATAGCTGCAAAGCCGCGAAACCTGCTGTTGGTGCTCCGTCAGTACCATTACCAAGGTGATGCGCTGTCTCTTCGGGTTTGCGATGGGCACAGTTCAGAATCAGAATTTATTCATAGAAATTGGGTCACATACAAGTAGTATACTGAAGCCGGTTCTATAGTCAAAGACTGTATCGGGACCTCCTATTGCTTTAAATCAGCTTATTTGAGGGCGCTGTTTTATGATGCGAGCGGGAGTGCAGTCACGTGGTATTTTTATTTTATCGTGGGGTTTCTTACCAGTCGGAAAAAATGGTACGCAATCAGTACGCCGCTGAAAACACCGCAGTTAGATGTCATTGGGGGGTGCCTACAATTGCCTAATTGACACTCGGATAGTTACGACAGTACTTCTCGAGTTAGATTATTAATTGTTATTACCTAATTAAATCTCAGTAACGAAATAATTACTGGCGGCTACTCCACTGTACTGGAAACAATATGCACTAGGTTTTGTTCGAATAACGCAATTACTCTTTTTTTAAGTCTTGGTGCATGATAGTTGCGACACCCTGTATATTCCCTGGACATCGAAATGAGGCCAAGCCGAATTCACTCGAAATCAGAATCAACAGTCATGCGCTCACAGAAAGAGAGAGAGATGCTGCAGTTTCTCCGGAAAGGCGAAGCAGTATCAGTGATAGCGAAATGTAAAACAATTTCACGAAGGGAGATTACACCACCGAGAGAAGCCAGATTCTTGGTGGTGCGAGAGGACTCGGGCTGTAAAACTGAACTGTCTCATCTATGTCTTGTATAGAGGGTGTCCCAGCTAACTTGAGCTAGAGCTTCAAAATATGCAAATGCCACATAATGCCACGTAAAGATATATATATATATATATATATATATATATATATATATATATATATATATATATATATATATATATATATATATATATATATATATATATATATATATATATATGTGTGTGTGTGTGTGTGTTCGGAGAGCTGGTCGGGCCCAAGCGACCCCCCCCCCTCCCCTGCATAGGACCAAACGTCCCGGGAGCCAGCAAGAGCGTAGTCCTCGCTAGGTCAGGTGCCTGCACTATGCAGCGACTCGTTGCACATGCAAGCGCCGCCCCTGTTGAGTCTGTTTGGAGTCTAGAATATCGCAAAAGATATCGCGCGTACGTTCCCTTAAAAAATTTCCTGACTTTTCCGTTCCCAGCTGCCCAATAAACCCGAACCTCGCGCAGACCCAGGTTGACAGTTTTGATTGTCAGCAACAGATAAGCAGTTTTCGGTGCCCACTTTCTCCACGTGCCAAAACCACGACATGATTATAAGGCACGCAGTAGTGGGAGACTCCGGATTAATTTTGACCACCTGGGGTTTCTTTAACATTCACCTGAAATTTATAGGTACATGAGCGTTTTTGAATTTCGACCCCTTCAAAATGCGGCCATCGCGGCCGGCATCGAACCCGCGACCTGCACGCAGCAGCGCAACGCCATAGACACTAAGCTAACGCGGCAGGTCAGGAGAGGTGGTGAAATTTTGTGAGATCTGTGGGAAGCTTCGGCATGTTCTCGCTGCTGGTGACTGCGCTACGCGCACTATGTCAGCTTTGCTGGTCGGGAGAGTGGATTCGCCATTGAGGGTACGTACAAAAAGCCCACTATTTTCACCAGCTATCAACTATTTTCACGGCGTGTACTCAGCAATACTTTGCAGATGCCCTGTTGCGTGTTTGCCAAAGCGCTGCGGCCCAGCTCAGCCAACGAACGCGGCGCCGCCCGCACGGAAGGGACTTGAAGCACAACGCTCCGTGCATGACATCCGAGATCGGGCGGTGCGCTCTGTCTCTCCCAGGCCGTTCCACTCGACGTGACCCCAGCTGTTCGATCGCGAGCTTCTAGGCGTGCCGTCCACTGAGGCATCGCGCCGCTTCTTTTGCTGGTGCAAATGGCGTCCGCGCGGCAAATAAGATATACTGCATATACAGGGTGTCCTAACTAATTTAGCCAGAGTTTAAGAATATGCGAATTCCACGTAGCTGGACAGAACTGAGGTAATGTTGTTTGCCGCCTCTTGGAAATATTCAGATTATTTTTGAAGCGAAGCTTTCTTTGCCTCTTTCTTCGACTTTCCCACTGCTGCTGCTGCTGTGGCTGCTGCTGTCGGGCACACCGCGTCGGGGGGTCGTTCAGAGCTTGTGTATACATGACAGGAGCGAGTCAGAGAGGAAAGGTGGCGCGAGAAACTCGTTTTCACCCCACCTCGTCGGATGTGCACAATGCCCTCTGGAGCTCCCTCGGCGTTGCCACTTAGCCTCTTGACAGCCTCTTGACTCCCCTCAGAAGCATTGCAGAAACTGCAGCGCTTCCCTTTCTACTTACCTGCGAGTCCAGAGGGCATGTAGATAGAACTGTAGAGGGAGGAGAAGATGCATTTCCCATACAATGAAGGGGGGGGAGGGGGGGTTGAGAAGTCGAGGAAACCCTACTACTATTAGCCCCGAGAACGACCTACAGGGGCGCTGCGAGAGCTGCTCGCGTGACGTCAGGGCATGGACTCGCGCCTGTCGTCTGCTGCAGTTCGGGCGGTCTCCGAGTGCATTCTACAGTGTTTCCGTTTGTTCGCCCAAGTTCTCTATGCTTGCGCACTTATGACAGTCGTCTCAAATATATTTTTACGGTGTCTTCTTTTGCAAACATTAATTTAAAAGCTTATTTCTAGAGGACAATATATTTCTAAAAAATAACGCTACAGTGCCAGCCGAAGAAGCGGAGACTAGCCCATTGCGAGTTTTTCATGCGTGGATCTACACTTTACGGTGGTAGCTCACGTGAATAATAAAAGCATAACCGCAAGAACCGTATATAGGAATCCAGTTATGCCTACCATAACTAACATAGGAACTACATAACATAGGAATCCATCATGCCTACCATGATGCAACAAGTATCTCAAAAACGCTGGTTATATATGACTTCCACAACATTTACCTTGATTTTAATCCGCTAAAGCATGTTTGCTCACGACGATTAGTTCATGGTATAGTATTGAATTTTGCATTTCTTCACAGTAACGCTCCGCAGTAACACGAGAATTTAACGCTGCAGTTTAGGTTCTACCAGCACCAATTGCTTCTTTAACTGCTTCTCAAAATTAGGCCGTTCTTCACCGTTAATTTTAGGCGGCCATAATTTGAAGTAAAGGTAATTGAAGCTTACAGCTGTTTGCAGCATACGGAACGAAATGACCAATATTTATTCCCTTTTCTGTGCTACACGTTCAACACTTGATCAATCTACTGGTGATTTTTGATTGAGGAAAAGAGATGACGAATCTGTTTGGCCAACTGACACAGGCTGCTCGGCCCAAATGTTTGAGGCTGCTCGGCCCACATGGCAGTCCAAATGTCTGAGCAGCCATGCGGTCCCTTTTGGACATCATGGCTACAGCCAGAAAGTAGCCGAAGCCTCATTCATTAGTAGTATTGAAGATATAATTATTCCCACATGGAGGTCAAAAATCAAGTGAATTCATATGAGGCTTGTAGTGTCTTCCTTATGAAGTTTTACGATGTTCTCTTTTATGTACTGACGAAGCGAATAGTTCTCCGTTTGTATAAGTAAACAACGCTGGATCGAGACATGGTGAGGCAGAAGGTGCTCGAATTTTCCTTTTCTAGGAAGCCTAAGCTGCGCTGTAGTACCTAGAGTGTACTTTAGGCATTTCAATTGGCGAGGTAAAAAACTGCTACATGGTTTCAATTCGAAGAGGCAGTGAACAACAGATCACTTTCAAGAACAATGCGTGCCTCGCCATAACGACAGTCGGTTGCTGCCGTCGCGTGAGGCATATGCCATATTGTCGATAAAGGCTACTGAGGGCCGCTATGGAAACCACAGTGGTAGTATATACATAGCACCAATTGATTGGCTCTCGACCTTAAACACGAAACTTTTCTTTCAGGTTATTGCTGTCATGGTATTCGTGAAGCATATACATATTATACATGACGCGCCATCGTGTTAACAGCCGTAAGCAACGCGTTTTCTGGGTGCCTGTTTCAGAGAACGGTGAAAGTATAGTTGCAAACCCTTTCATACAAAACGTGTCTAACTCTTCCTTTTATGCATTAATAAAGTGGCCATATTTGACTATAACAACTCACCAGAACAATAAGAATCATGATGAAAGCTTCGCTGGGCAGTGTCCTAACACGGATTTGTAATTTTGACTCAATATCGCCAGATTTTTATTCTATGAAAATGCAATGTCTCTCATAGCTCAGTACTAATTAAATTTTAACTATTTAACGAAACATCACACACAACATCGCGTGTTGAATGTGCAGACATTCCATTTACGCAAAATTTATGGACAGACACGGCGCCTATATGCATTGCAAAACTAGTAGTCCCGTTCAACACTACATAGCTTGAGATATCCAAGCCGCAAATTTCCTCGGCTCACGCGGTTTTGAAGAAGAAACTGCGGTTCGGTCATGACAGCAGAAAGAAGCCGACATATCCTTCAATAAATACGGCTCGAGCCACCAATACACCAAGCTGGGGCGTAGCCGGGGGGGGGGGGGAGGGCTTATGAAGCTTCAGCCCCCCCCCCCCGGAATTTTTTCGTGCTGTCCATGCACCGCCGATCAAAGCAACCCCCTAGCTGCGCCGGAGATCATTCTGGATTTTGTCTAGAATGTCTTTTTCACGCCCGAAAAGACATTTCACCGCGAACATTGCGAAGTCGGGCTGGATTTCATGGCAACGCCAATGTACCGGGAGTCACATAACGCAATCAGCCCCATCCGATCACAAAGTTTCAAGGGCGTTTGATAGTGAACGGGCTCGCAGTGGCACCTCGCGGAGGCGGCGGAATCTACGGAGCGCATGTATGTCAATTCCAAAACTTTATGGTTATAAATCTCATAAACTTTTGATGTGAAAGGTGCATTGACATTTCCAAAGTTGTGCTTTAGATTTTCAATTGCGGAAATTTGTCGGTTAAATGCTGTTATAAACATTTGACGACGAAGGGGGCATTGCTTTTTCTGAAGTCTTACATCGGAACATACGGCGAGACAAGCCAAATCAACACACTATCAGACAAGTTGACAAAGCACGCAGCGAGGTCCGATGAGACGAAGCATTGTGGTGGATCATTTGTGCCGTCATGTCACAGAAAAGAATATCAACATTTCTTTTCACCTGCGCCAAAGCATCCATGTCAAGACACTTAAGCCAGCAAAAGTAACTACGTTCTTATTTATTTTTCTGCTTGGATTTCTACTCGCGGGACACATTGAGCCTCTTCATTTTCATTTTTGTTCTCGCTACCCGCGAGCTGCCGAACCAGCCAGAGCGCATGCGTTTCTCTCGTTTTGCATCGACCACCGCGCGGCGCACTTCTATGCGCGTTCGTTTTTCTCTGGCCAAGTGGATTTTCTCCTGGAAAAGTTTTGAATGATTAGTGGCTAGCAGACGAGAAAAAGAAACAATGGTCGCTCGCCGCCATCACTGTGGGGACCGACGGATTGCACAGCGTTCGCTTGAGCGCAGCCTCTCCGTTAAGTCTTGTCTCGCCGGTGTAGGATACCGAGCAGTATGCGTATGGTTCTCGGTAGACCAAGCGCCTCACGTTTTCTTCGATATTCCTTCGGTAGCCACATTAAGTGCCCAAAGTAGGCATTCGATTGCTGCGAACATACTTGCCATGGCGTTTCTTCATTTCGGTGCCCCCGCCCCACAAGAGGAAAAAAAAAATACATTGTTGCGGCGCAGCGAACTGTCGCATGGTGAAAGTTTGATTTTGTTGCTTCTTCTCTTGCGGAAGGTAATGGGCCACCTGACGCTTCAATTGCCCGATATTCTTATTATATTATTCTTATACCAATTATATGGACACGCCAGGCGCATTCCTGCCGTCGCCCTCATGTTTCATATAAAGTCCAAGGGCGATAACATCGTGGCTTAGCGCCGCATGGTGTACGTACGAGTGAAAGCGTAAGGGAGGGGGGGGGGTGTTGAATTGGTGAGCCGACGATGGGGACTCAGTCTAGTGTGCGCAAAGTAGAAAAGTGGGGAGCAAGCGCATCGCGCGCGATACATAGGGGGGAGTAGATGGAATGGGGGCAGGATCTAGGATGCTGTGAATCTGTGATTGCGCAACATGTTTATTTGCCTTGTTTGACGCATTATGGACAGTGACTTTTTCTTAGAGACGTAGATTTATTAAAGACTTATACGTATATTTAAATATCTTGTTGCCAGGTTTTGTGTATACGTACATTGAACTTTGTTTGCACTGACACCTTTTTGCCCTTTATCAAGCTGTATCTTCGCATTTGTATATCCCATTATATCTTCGCATTTTTAATGTACGAGGGCGAATCAAATGAGAGTGAGCCTACCCACCTCGCGCAATAATGGTTCGGTTCATTATCTGCGAGGCATGCGCGAAGCAGTGAGGCATCTCTCATCTACAAAAGTGACACGCAGGTGTGAGGATAAAGGTTCTTTAATGCTTACATACACTGGGTTGAGCATGATTGCGTGACATAAATGACACTCCAAAAGTTGAACAGTGTGTTGCCGTGTAGTTTTGGCAGCTGAAGGTATTTCCCCAAAACAAATTAGTCGCCGTATGGCTGCCGTGTACGTTGAACATTGTATTTCATTGTCCAGTGTGAAGTGCTGGAGCAAATGGTTCAAAAAAGGACGGGAAAGTTGCAAAGTCTATCGAAGACAGGGCCAAAGCCATCGTAAATCACCCCCAGCAAAATTGCAAAGGTTGATGAGCTGATCAGACAAGAACGGAGGATAAGCATCGATGAACTTCCAGAGCGTGTGAACATCAATCACGGTTCAATTCACGCCATAATTCATGAACATCTCGGTTATCGGCTCTTGTGTGCGCAATGAGTGTCCAAGATTTTGAACCACCGCCAGAAGACGAAGTTCGGCGCTGCCTTGACTTATCTGATCCGGCATCACAATGAGAGTGACGACTTCTTTTCTGCAGTTGTGATCGGTGACGAACCATGGTGGCACTACTACGAGCCTGACACACGACGGCAAAGCTTACAGTGGAAACATTCGACCTCACCACGCCTAAAGAAAGCAAAGGCCGTCATTTCCGCCGGAAAGGTGTTGTCTTTTTCTTTTTTGCTCGTCAGGGGGGGGGGGAGCCATTACTGATAGAATTTGCTAAATCTTGAGAGGCTATCATTTGTTTCCGATATGGTGAAACGCCAGAACGGCTGCGTGTCGCAATCAAAAACAAATGGCGCGGAAAATTGAGTAATGGTGTCATCTTGCTCCACGACAATGCCCGTCCCACCTCGCAGATGTGGTTAATACAAAACTGGTAAAGTTGAAGTGGGAAACGCTGTAACATCCGCCATGCAGCTCAGACCTGTTGCCTTGCGACTTCCACATTTTGCGGCTACCGAAAACACAGCTCAAGGGAACCAGATTCGTGTAGGACGATGACGTGAAAGAGTCAGCTACAGACTTTTTGAAGCAGCAACCCAAGGAGTTTTATGAGACAGCAATCACGCGACTCGTTAGTCAATGCGACAAACATCTAAATGCTCATGGAGACTACTTTTAAATAAAGTACCCCGTTTGTCATATATTCGCATTGGCTCACTTTCATTTGACTCACCCTCGTACATTTTGCAGAACTCCTGCTTTTTATACGTGCTCTCTGTTGCGACTATAATTTCGGTGCAATTACTCACGATACACGACCGGTGACAGCTGCTACTGCGTAATACATTAGAAAAAATGACAGCATCATTGATACTTTTCACTGGCCGTTGTATATGTACAAGAATGTAAACACGGTTCTTGAATGACAAAGATATATGACAGAGAATGACATTAACATATTTGTCCTCAACTTGTTCATTTCATGGCCTTTACATTTTTCATATCAACGGTATGCACTGTTTTGCTAGTTTCGAACTGATGTAGTTCTAAAGTTCGCGTGATGTATTCTTTGCTTATTAAATAGACAAAAAACATGGAAGAATTGACATCAATTATTTTGGGCAAAATTTATGGCCAATACGAGTACATTCCTTTATGAAAAATTACATACCTTGCTTGTTTTGACAGTGCGTAGTGTTCAAGAATTCGTTTGCAGCATCTTTGGCAATGACAATGCAATTATTATTCATGTATTTGATACCTCGACAAATTGTTCACGAGGAAGCTTTAGCTAGGGCCCAACTCTAACGCGGCCTATTCAAATACATGTAAAACGCAGAAACGCTTTTCTGAGATAACCCCTGGATCGCTTTGAATTAAATTTGTTGCATTTAAGAGAGAAAGTCAAATTCTAGTGTCTGTTGGAAGCAGAATTTCGATTTAAGGCCTCAAACCAGGGCCTGTCATTCTGGGCCTAAATTTTCTTTAAAATATTTCGAAAAATTTGAAAGTTCGCAAAAAATAGGAGCACAGCGTTTACAATCTAATAGTTCTGCATCAAGAACAGACATTGCGGTTCTGTAAACAGCAAAGCGGACAAATTTGGTATGTCAATTTGTACCTTATGTGAATTGGTTACGTTGTGTACAAGGGTACTGCAAAAGCCGTATTTCCATAATACTAAATTTTTTTGAGATTCATGTGTAACATATCAATTTTGTCCGCTGTAGATGTACTATTATATTAAACTCACAGAATAATGATATTATTTTTCATTGTTGAGTTACAGAGTTCTAAACTTGATTCGTTTTCTGAAAATTCGCGATTTCGGCCAATTTTTGATGAAGAATTGACAACGTGAATGAAAAATTCGAAACCAACAGTCAATAGAATTTAAGTTTTTCTTTTAAATGCAACAAAGTTCTTCAAATTTGGTGCAGCGGTTGCCAAGAAAAACGAACTCTTCTTCTACATCTATTTAGATCGCAACACCCGAGCTAAAGCTTCCTGTTAAGGAGGAGGCCGAGCTGCAACTTGAGCCCCCCTTGAAGGCCATCTGCGATGAGGACTGAGTCCGGCCGCGCGTTGTTTTTGCGGCTTAGTTCGCGTCGATGCGAAAGGCAGCACGAAGGTCAATTCGCTCGCTGCTGCTGCCGCGCTTTGTCACTCCAGCGTTTCGACAGCGAGTTTGAGCGGTCATTGAGTGAGATGTCTTCATGTGTGCTTGTGCGCGCGTGACACCATGCTTGTTAATTTAGTTATTTTGCCTATGCTTACAAGTCTATACGGCCGATAAAACTGCTATCCTTACTTCATATATAGCTGTCCACTAATTTGCTATTGCAATCGATGCTTCGCCTTTCGGGCAAAGCTGCAATTTTCTCTCTCTCTCGAAGCTGCATTTCAGTTTCGGCCACTTGCACAAATTCTTTATGCGCTCTAATCCAATGGATACCACTGTTCAAATGCATTATCAAGTGATTTCTGGCGCAAGAAATAGAAACCGGTGTTTTCTATTTTTCTTTAAATAAGCTTTCTGGTTTCGGCAAATTTATTTGTTTCAATATATCGAGACCATGCTCTGGCCCAAGCAGAAGTGGATTCATGAAGAAAAAATGATATCACTATGAATAACAACATTATAGATACATGCTCTATAACAAACATGCATAAAGAACAAGTTTTTCTGGGAAAATTTTGAAGGACGCTTAAGCCTCGCCTTTAAGAGTGGAACGCGGTAGCATTCAAAGATCCCCGGGTGCTTCCCATGCTTCCCGGCAACTGAAGCTTGTGTAACCTTAATGTTTTCCGGGAAACGCTGGCGGCGAACGCTATGCACGAAGGCGAGCTTTGTGGTTCTTTCTTTGATGGTGTGCAAGAAACAGAGGGGGCCGCGCCGCTCCTACTAAGACGGACCTGAAACGGCAGCTGTAAAACGCTATCGCGTTAAAAGGGGTTTGAGTTTGAGTTTGAGTTTCCACTTAACAGAATTAGGGTTTCTCGTATATTCAAATTGCAATCCCACGCTATCATGCCTGTAGGTTGTGTGTAACTCGCGCTTTACGATTTTTCTGGCGCATTTTACTTCGAGAAATTCAACTAGTTCAGTAACTTCTTTGCGCTACACAGAGGGGCTGTGTGGTTGGGTATACGTGGTTTAGCGTGTCTGATTCGAACAACTATTCCCGGAACGACTATTCCCGGAACGACTGTTGACGCTGGACACTGGACGCCGACGCGGGGTATTCTGCGACACGGGGCCCTTAACGCTGTCGAGTTTAAAAATAAGCCTATCGGCTTGACAGTTACGCCTGTTTCCGCGTTAATATTTAAGCCTGTTTCCCTTTAAGGTCTGGCGGGGCACGCAGGGAGGCCATGGTTTACGAATCTTCGCAGAGCCATGCTTTGACAGCGTGGTCTTTGCTACGCGGTTATTTTGAATGTGTATTTTGAGTATTGCAAAACGAGATGGAGATTTCAGTGTTTTAAACGATGCCTTGTTTTCATAACTGGGGCGCAGCAAGATAGTGCAGGGATTACGTCCAAACGGCAGCGAGCGTGGTCTCGCTCCGGTGTTAAAGCCCGGGCCACATGGCCCAGGTACGCTATGCACCAATTTGAATGTGGGGCAAGGTAATGTATAATGCAGAAGGGAGAACGTAAACAAAACTATTTGCGCAATATATTGATTTCTAAGACAACGGCTGAACTGCATGCAGTAATTATGATCAATGACTGCTCCGCTTACTGTTATCAGTTACTGACTGTTACATAATTCTACATAATTTATGTTTGCAAAAAACTTCGCGCCGTATCATGTCTACTGTACAATATAAAATACTACATGCCCTTATCGGTAAGGGAAACAATAACACACGCTTTAGGCTACAGTCTGCTGCGGTATGGAATAACAGGAGACGCTACGCTACACTTCACTGTCTTCCTTTCTTCTGTCCCTTCTCAAGAAATGTATTTTGCGCCACAAAGTATACCTAGGAAATCTAAGAACCAACTTGCCCAAGAAGAAGTCCTTATTGAATAACAAGTTACGGGGACTGTGCGGTTCGCTGGCACAACAGAATGCACTCCCTCTTAACAAACGTACCTCATGATCTGAGCCTGAATGCTGACACAGACCGTTTCAAAATACTTTCGATACCGAATTTCAGCGATATTTTAATGCAAACGGTTGTTTTAAAGCACTTCTGGTCCCAGTGAATTCCTAGTTCCATACGCTTCTTCCCGTTGCTTAAGGCCCAGGGACCCCTTCTGGAGGCCACGTTGTTCCACAAGGTGCGGCTCTAGAGCTCGCGCCCGTTATGTTCCAACCTGCTTCAATAAATTAACCCCGAGCACCTTCTGTGCAAAAACGAAATACAAGTTAAAGCGACTGCTAAGGCGTATCTGTTCGTAAAGGAGTATTTGTTCCATTTGTTTACCCTTATTGTTTGTGTTCGTGCATGTGATTGTGCAATTCTTTTGCACCATGACGGTCAGATCTGTGTATGGTTATCTATTATCTCATGGTCTTTTTGTTCACACGCATTGCTGTGTTTCAATGTTTCGTTATGCTCAGTGAAAATTCTTTTCATAGACACTGTATAAATTTAATAACCTTTTCTGGTGTGCTATACTCGAGTTCGCAGCCTATAAATAATCTATTAATGTACCGTGTATGGTTTTGCTGCCTGCCAGGCTCTGCTGCTCAAGCATTCAAAGGCTTT